>NC_132817.1:20433472-20803671 GCF_048594095.1 Paramormyrops kingsleyae
ATAGATAAGAACTAATATTGTGTGTTGCCTTGTTTGCTTATGAAATAAAAATGTAACATCTTTCCAGTGCGCCACGAGATTCGTTTAATTTTTTGTTTGCATGTGTTTCATTTTTCTTTTGTTTGTGTGCTCTGGGAAATATTAGGCACGATAAAGTAATTCCACTTTCACGGAAGTGCAAAGAAAGGAAAGCGTGTGAGACCGCAACCCAGTTTCCGAGAGGCACTTTAATCATGCTTTAGTCATATTCATCCTGTATTTGCACCTTCCATATCCCAGCTGTTGTGCGAGATCGCAGGTAGCAGAGTGGAAACGCTCCCCGGGGCTACGCCTTCCCAGCCGTCCCGTGGGCACCCATGCCGTGTGTATTTCTGGCTGCCTCGTCTTCCTCCTTTTCCTCATCTTGGGAATGGGTAGGATATATGGAAGGAGCATTTTCCGGAATTAGACATACAAATTGAGTCAGGGGGATGTGTGTTGTCTCCCACGCGGAAACCCGAGAAAGGACAGCTATAGTACATTAATGATGAACAGTATGACTGCACTCAAAGGGGAGGGATTTTCATTTAAATGCGAGGATGAGGGACATGAGACAGGAGGTGTGCTGCATTCCACCTAATCGACAGCTGTACGTCCCCCCCCTGCCCCCATCCCAGCTGGCCACTAAGTGCAGAATCCCATGAAATCCTGTAGTGGTGTTGATTTATTTTTTTCTTTGGCGGTGTGAGAGCTGGTGTTGGTTTCTAAGCGGCCCTAAGGTCAGCACAGACAGGGAGTGATTTATGGTCCGCGATGCACCGGGGGGGAAAGGCCTGCAAAGCCGGGGCAGACAAATGTACTGAAACCACAGGTGGCTGAGGGCGGGGGGGGGGCAAACGCAGCAGGGCAGGCAAAGTAGGCGGGCATCTGGAGACTCAGCCACAGAAACACAAAATGAAGGAGAGGAAAGAATACCTCGCAGTGCAGTGGGATAACCAGTATCCCTTCACCTCGCAGTGCAGTGGGATAACCAGTATCCCTTCACCTCGCAGTGCAGTGGGATAACCAATATCCCTTCACCTTGCAGTGCAGTGGGATAACCAGTATCCCTTCACCTCGCAGTGCAGTGGGATAACCAGTATCCCTTCACCTCGCAGTGCAGTGGGATAACCAGTATCCCTTCACCTCACAGTGCAGTGGGATAACCAGTATCCCTTCACCTTGCAGTGCAGTGGGATAACCAGTATCCCTTCACCTCGCAAGTATCCCTGAATAAAACAATAAATTCTCCATCAAAGGGACTTCAGTGTAGAACCAAGGGCATTAGATAGTTACACATATCAATTCACTATTGTCTATACAAAAATCATGCTTGCAACACTCTGAAAGACACAACAAGCATGCAAGCGATTTATATTAATATTAATGCATATGAACACGGCACAACAACCCCAAGGTGTATAATTTATTCGGTTTATAGAAACTGGAATATATTGTCGCTGAAACAAACTTACCTGCACTGGTAAGTACAAATCCCTAGAGACGCGGCACAGGATCCGTTTCTGAATTCTTAATCCGGACTTGATGCTTTATGGCAAAACTCGTGAACTTGGTGCAGAGAAATATATAACTTTTACCGGAAAACAAACAAAACACGTGTAGCTTATAAATAATATATTTTTATTATTATTATTTAGATATATTTAGTAGGTTAGGACCGATGAAATTAATGGGATTTGAGTCTCAGTTAATGGGTGTTTGTTATTGCTGGAAACTTCTGGAAGTATTCTGATTAAATGTAAGTCTGGCGCTTGCAGGCAATGACAGTATCCAGGATTTATTAAATTCAACAGTTTGCCAGTTTATGACAAAAACCTATTTGTGGATGTAATTCAATCTCAAAACATATAACCACTTTGCGGTCGACAACTCAACAAATAGTTATATTCATTCATTTTGAAGAGCCTGTGCTTCAACACTTAAACATCAGCAGTTAAAAACAATGTTAATGGACCATCGCTTTAGAAGCCACAGAGAATATACATATATATGAGAGCTTAAGGGCATATCTCTAATCCAAACAGATCACAACCTGTTGTTTAAAAAATGGATTGGCGCACAAAATGGTGCTGGTTACATTTTATCCTTCCTGAATTTTAATGTGTCATTCGATGTGTCAAAAGCAGAGTTAAAATTACACATGTGATTCTTGCATAATGTCCTGGCCCTATCAGAAGCTTGCATAACTTGTGAGGCGAGTCAGTGAGTCATCGACACCTCAGCTGGCCATGTCGAGAAGCAGCGGACGGAGAAAAGTTGTAAAAAAAATAAATTAAATATGAGTTTTAAAGAATGCGATGTCCTGTATGACTAACGACAAAAAATGCAACAAATATTGCGATGCTTACAGAACTGGGATCCTACATTAATGACCATCGCAGGTTTCAAATTGGTTACTAGGGGACTTGCTGAATGTTGCGAACAATTTTACATTATTTTGACTATGACTGGAGTCGTGAACGAAAAGTGCTGCGTGAATTTTTTGTTCTGAATCTGTTCATTAATCCTTAAAAACCTAAAATGTCTTATTTGTGCACTAATTAAGTTTTAAAATGTTACGCCCATGCCAATAAAACAGCTGCTGACACTGTCCTGGACATTATTACCACAGTGTGCTTCTGCTGTGTTAAATATGTGAAACACGAGAAAAATTTCAATGCCACGGTATTATGTTACGTTATACATGGGCTCTCTCTTAACAGAACATTTTCATGACTAACAAAAATGTTTTTCCTTTTGCATAAACAACTACTTAGCAGTGTCACAAAGTGATATAACACCACTGGTGATAAAATGCTTATAATGAAACCCACGAATTCTGACAAACTCCTAACATTGGAAGAATAGGCTGTGATCAGTCGGGATTTGGCCCAGAAGTTGACTGACAGCATGTCAGGGTGAATTGCAGAGGTCTTGAAAAAGAAGGGCCAACACTGAAAATATTGACTCTTTGCATAAACTTAATTGTCAATAAAAGCCTTTGACATTTATGAAATGCTTGTAATTATACTTCAATATCCCATAGAAACATCTGACAAAAAGATCTACAAACACTGAAGCAGCAAACTTTGTGAAAACCAACACTTGTGTCATTCTCAAAACTTTTGGCCACGACTTTATGTATGCATACACACACCAAGCATGTTCAGAAACTGAGTAATGAAATGCTTCAATTTGCCCAGTTTCAAGCCGCATTCACCCATTTGTTGTTTCTTTGTCCAGCGAGTATGACTGACAGATTTACCAAAAAAAAATAAAATACGGTCTTATCAACACAGTTCTTTCTACTGCCCCGTTGTGGTCAGTGGAGACATTGACTCCTCTGAGTGAAATCGCATAAACCTAATAAGTATGTTTGGACGAGGTAATTCGCTGCTTTTGTGATGTAGGTTTGGAGACCCTACTGAAGTAAAAAGTCATATGAAGATAAGATGCCCGGGACTCTCATATTGAAGGTTATGCCGTATGCGCGCACACACACACACAAACACTATAGCCTTCACCCTTTGAAAATACCCACCTTTATTATACGACGAAATTTGCTCACTGTCGTTGTTACACAGTTTTTTATAATTTCATATAGTAATATATGAACGATGGGTTGGCGCCCCCCGCGACTCTGCATAGGACGAGCGGGCTTAAAAAACGAATGGATGGAATACACAAATGATTATGTACCTTCATACAGCTGTATCTATGAATTGTCTACCGGGTTATCGTTTCAATTTTGGGTTTCTACACTAGATGGCAACAAAGGGCCGCAATCGTTAGTGTTCTAGAACCGTTCTTGATTTTTGAATGCCTTGATATTGAAAGTGATTTCTATACATGCGTTCGCATCAAGCAAGGGCTGAGAATCGGTGTTTGATGCTGGTACATATACAGATTGCAGGCATCAACATTAATAATTTAATTCAATTCTAAAATGCATATAAGTTTATTAAATACTTATGCATCTGGTGTATTTGTGTGTCTGTATTTTATAACCTTTAATGAAAGAGGAACATTATTACTGGGTAAAGTGTGCCATGTTGAGAGGTTAGAGTCATTTAAAGTAAATAATCTAAATAAAGTTCACTACATTTATGGATTATATTTAAGGGGTAGGTAGAATCTGGAGCATTGCTAGAGACTTTGGGGTTCATGAAAGCATTTTTTAGGCCATCTGTCACTGAAGGGCCCTTTGAATCATACTATTTCTTAGGACTGAACAAAATAAAACGTAGGTTACAAACCAACAATACATTTAAAAAGTTTTTCACTTCAGTTCTCTTACTGGTCATTTGACCACTTGGCACGTGATCGTTCAGGTGACTCCATGTGACTCAAGCAGAAGTGGCCAGACACTGTATGGTTTATTGATAGCAATTATCAGTTCCTGTGTTTGAAGAGTTCCTGAGCTTGATGAATGGGACTGCATTTCAGTAATTCCTTATACTGCTGACATTTTGCCTGGTTTGAAGCCTTGTTGCTGTTCTCCTTTCAGCTGGGCTGATTACCAATGGACAGACCACAATATGGGAAATGTGGGCAGTCGTCTCAGCAACAGCCAAGATGAGTTGCAGTGCTGTTAGGAAGGTGGACAAAAAGGATTCCAGAAGTAGATCACCTGACAGTGGGTGAACCAGGATTCCCCACCATCACACGGAGTGGTGATATCCAGAGATGTAGGAACAGGGGCTCCTGGGCTGGGAGGGGCCTCCCTAGAGACAGCTAATTACATAGCACATTGCAACGACAAATCTGCTGTATTCGTGTATTCTGTTCTTTGCACAGTAAAGTAAAAATAAATGAATTGTGTTTATTAAATTCTCTTTGTTGATATTATTAAATTAGACTATACAGTGAGCAGCTCAGTAAGTTAAGTCTCTGTGCCTGTGATCAGTAGATTGCCGGTTTGAGCCCCAGCCACAGTGGAATAGCCGCATGTCTGTGGGCCCTTGAGCGAGGCCCTTAACCCCCAGCTCTATGGGTGCCGCATGCTGGCTGACCCTGTGCTGTGACCCCTGAGCTCTGGAGAGCGAGACGGGGTCGACGAAGTGAAGCATTCCAATGTACCTGTACTTAGGCAAATAAACCTTGTTTGTTGTTTCTAAAATAATGGTAATACATTTTTCCATGTTGGGTGAGACGCGTTGGAGCGTTAGAACCTTAAACATAATTTCCTGTGTAATCAAATTAAGTTTGCCCTATGTGCAGCATTGGGCTTGACGACCTTTAACCCTATTGTGATGACATCAGAGCACAGTACTTGGGTACAGTACCCGGCCCAGGTAATACCCATACAACAAATCTCTAAGGAAACAACAAAAGTCCTCAATGCAAAGTGAACTGGTATTACTTGGCAAAATAGCTAGCTTACTCAAAACATAAATAATCACTTTTAGTAAATATAACTATCAAAAAATATATATTTAAAATGATTAAAATACCTTTCTAGGTGATCGTACACTTATAGCAGTTAAGTTGCATAGTGCTATGCTTAAGTATATTATTCTACATATTAATAATCTTATCGCCAAAATTTCAAAATTGTTAGTCTTTTTTAGATACGGCTCAGTCTGTCTGATCCACCCACTGTTATCGTTACATGCGGATATAATCCCATGAATTTTAAGCCAGACAGAGGGGCCAGTCCAGGGTAAAACAGTATCAACACACACCTGCACCCCCACAGCCCCAACCTCCCAACAATACGGAGTAATAGGAGCTCTGCCAGTTCTCCTGACACAAACCTCTGGGAGAGCAGTAAAATTCCCAGAAGCCCCTGAGATGTGTGACAGCAAGGTTACCTGCTGTGGCTCCATTTGCCAGTTAAAACGCTGTTAAATCACTTTGCGTCGATGGGGCATTTTTTCTGCCCGAATGCAACAGCAATTGCTAAATTTACATTCATAGCACAGTAGTAAATCCATTAATAATTCATCATTTAAAATATAAAATTACAATTGTACCCAGAGATACCTTCACAGACATCCCTCCAAAATAGGAAAAAGGAAAGGAATTTTAGTGAATTGCATTGTGCAAAAGATAGATAGATAGATAGATAGATAGATAGATAGATAATGCAACGCAGGTTATTTTAATTTTCTGGAATACAAGAAGATCCAGGTTCGTTGTGAAAAATCCAAAGAAAAAACAAATTCAATATTTGTGTCAAAAAGCAGCATATGTTGCATCACTGGGAATTAATTACATGGCCTCTTGTCATTATATAACAATATATTTAGCAAATTTGCATGGAAGCCACTGAAACCTGTTGTTCCAGCTCATTTTAATATCAAATTTTGCGCAAAGGAAAAAAAGTACTTTATTCCTCAAAGCTAGAGCACCAGTGGATTGTGTAATCATACGCATGCATTATTTATACATACCTACACTTTTATACATTTTCATACATACCTACTTATTCATACTCCCTTCAGATACATTTCCATGCAGGGATACGTAATTGCGCTCTACAGTGTATCCCCATGGCACTAAGGGGACAAACTGGATCATAAGGGACATAAGACCATTTTTAGAAAAAAGTCTCACTTCATCATACAATCTGGCTGAGACTAGTCAAGATGTTCCTTTACTTTCACAAGAGATCAACCAAACAGGAAAAAAACATCCACCTAGCTATAAATGGACTGGCATGTGGTACTGTAGGTGTCAAGATTCCATCGTGCTAATATTGTCAAGCACATTGTAGAACTTCACCCCCCCCCCCCAAAAGTCACATCGGCCTAATAAAAAGTCTTTGTAATTAAAGGATTGTGATGTTGTGTCATGCCATTCTGTATTAGTTGAACACAGACAGTAGGAAATGTGTCTTTCTGGACCAACACATGTGGAAACGTCCTGATGTTTTACCTCAGAACAGCGAAGTGTGAGAATCAGGAAAGTTCTCACCCGGTAAGGCTCTTGATATACTGCTCATTTTTTCGGAAGAATTTTGTAACATTTTGAAACATCCTAAGTTTGCAATGTGTGTGTGTGTCCATTCTCCATTTAATCATTTCAACAAGATCATTATTTCCTAATGCTGTAGGTATATGTACAAATCCCAGAGTCTGAGCAAAATGAATCATAATTACAGGAAATGCAACTGGAAAAGGGATAAAAAACACTTTACATTAAATGGACCTTCATAATGCATTCATTATGCATTCATAGAACATACATAAGCAGCATATAAGTATACCTTAACATGTCTTAAAGCATTGCATTCAAAATACCTCCAATGAACAAGATATGACAGTAATACATATTATATATATATAATAACAAACATTATAATCGCATAATCAGATAATGTTTGTAATTAATGTATATTGAAGCTGTTATGGTATGTTAGGATGTTAAGGTAAACTTACACGCTGCTACATGAATTGATGAATATTCTATGAATGCATTATGAAGGTGCACTGAATGTTCTATGAATGCATTATGAATGCATTATGAAGGTGCAGTTAATGTAAAGTCTTACTATAAATTTCATAGGGTTCTTAAAAAGCACCTTAAGAAAATAGTGACTGCCCAAAAGTGTTTCACATGGCTTGCTTCGCCCTTGTTACTGAAGTTCAATAGAAAGTTTTGAAAGGTATCGAATCTCAAAAATGAGGAATTGCAGGAAAATGCTTGTTTGCAAGCCACCAGGCTGCCAGGCCTGTCAGATTTGTAACCTGATCGTTTTTCGGATCGGCGATCATGCAAATCTGTGTTACATGGCGTTCCACCTGCAGGACACGTTCTTTGAGAACATGCCACTTTATCAAGAATGCGTCATTCAACAATCTGTCATCTAGCCGAAGAGTAAACCAAGCCACTGAGGTCTGTGCTAATGTGAGCAATCGTGATGCCATATTTTACCCTAGCTATGCTACAAAAATAGATTTCGCCTGATTATACAAAAGGATGTTCGTTCTTTCTGCAGTGATTGTACACCAACTTAATGCATGATAACCCATAATAGAACATACATTTATTCACCAAACAAACATTATAATTCAAGACAACGTGTCTTTTTCTCCCCATTTATTCAGGAGAATAGTTTACTGGAGGAAGTCAAGTCAAACACTTTACTCAAGTGTATAGTACAGCCCTGCTCTTGGACTTGAATTCACAGACTATAAGTTGCAACACTGGCCTGCTCTCTACTTTGCTTCTAACTTAACAGCTGCAGAAAGGAGGGGAATTTTTAAAATTTACATCAACAATGTCCTTTTGTATTTCTCAGTATAAATGATTCAAGGTCAAAAGAAACACTAAGGTTTCCTGTTCTTCTCTGGGTTTCTGCCACAATATCTGTTTCCATCGTAGGTGTTGTCTACTCATTTTTACGAAAGCTTGTAGAGAAGTTCATGCTTGGGACAAATGAAAGGAACCATGTCAGTGAAGCTATCAAGTCTAATGTTTTAATACTGGCTTCAGTTCATGTTTTGGTTTCATTATCTGGGAAGTTATTTTGTCAGTATCCTCTGCAGAGCCTCTGTAATACAGCCTTTTGTGTGTTAATTGGCTGCCTTAATTGATTGCTTTTTCAATTGATTCGATTTGTCCCGCATTCTTACATGAGGTGAAATGCGGGTCCTCTGAAGAGTGGGGGCCGGGGGAGGGAGGGTTGAAAAGGGGGCCTAAATGAATAAAATTAGCAGTTTGCTTCTGCTGGAATTAGTATATTGAGAAATGTAGGGATTACTCAGGGCACGTTAATTAATCTTAATTGTTCTTATGACATAATTGTATTGAGACGTGGGAAGGAAAAGTATGCATTTCTGCACAATTGCAGTGGAACAATACGTGACTATTTTTTGTTTCTATTTTAGGCTCACGGTACTAGTATTTTTGTTTATGTTTATGTAAAGCATTTTTGGTTTTGTCCCAAAAGTCATGACAATGCAATTTATGACACAAGCTTCTTTACACTTAAACAGAATGCCTACAATTACCTTTTATTATGATGATAAAAACAGATTTAGTCTTCTAAAGATAGAATGAAATGCAAACACCCTGCATGGAATTCTGTAAGTAGCTTTTTCTTACAGCTTGGCAAAATGTATTTTGGGATCAGTGGCTGTATAAATAGCTTTGAACAGCTCTGTTTGCCAGGATCTCAGTGAGAACAAGTGAGTAATTCTTTCCACCAGAAGTCTGCCAGACCAGTTTGTTGAAAGACCAGTTCACTGCAGGTTATACAGGTGCATATTCTGACAAAAGTTGTGCCAATGGAAAGAAAGGTGTAGCTCTAGGTGCGTTTACCTAAGCAGGTTGAATAAAGAGTCATTCATTTTACAAAACATTTAAGCTATGCATGCATGTGTTTATGTAACATAATAAAAACATAATTTATGCAATGAATGTTTGGTCTTGGGAAATTTATGGCTGCGTATTGAACTGAAAAAAATAATAGATGCTTCAAGGAATTCATGTGATGTAACAGCCTTGTCATTTTGTATGCAAATGGAAACTCTGCCCAATATTCAGAATAGTTTTGTATAACTTGCAGCTTAGGCAGAGCCCTTGTTTGCGTTAAATATTTGTCTTTAAATTCACATTGTAAATCTCCAAGTTGAATGCACACTCCTTCTTTAAATCATGAGAGATTGTCCTGAACATAAAGTCGACACTTATCTGAAGAATTCCTGTTTGTTCGCTGAGATCAGGGCTGTAGGGAGGCTTTGGGAAATACTGAGGTGGAGGCCCTGACGGTTGGGGGGGTGGGTCTTGTTAATCACATTACTGATACCGTCCCATTGATAAGCTGTTTATTTTTAGTACTTACTGTAAGTCAAACGTTAGTTAGCCTAATTTTTTATTCAGGTAAATATTGAGCTTCAAATTTTATTTTTAGCTCTTAAAAATTACCTCATAGCCAGCTAAGGCCCTGGGTGAGATACAGTGCATTGACCTTGGCTACCAACCCTATACTGTTGCATTTACTTTAAAACAGAAACTTTCATTGTAAAACTAATTTCTAATCTTAATTATATCTGCCAGCCAAAAAGTCATCCATTCATTCTCTAACGCAGCTTGTCCTATGCAGGGTCGTTGGCGAAACGGTCAGTAAAAAGGATATTTTTAATACTGACATATCTAGCAAACAAGTGATAAATAGCCATCAAAAAACAAGTGGTATTGGGTGATGATACAGTATGAAACTAATCATAACCTTGCACAAAGTGCCCAAAATAAGGCGGGTTTTCCCTTTTGAAGTTTCCCACAGATGTCTCTACTGGGGTAAAGTCGCACTTCCTGGCAAAAATACAATACCTACACCAGAGAAAAAGAGCACTGATTCGTAATCAAGTACAGTTTCGCCATAACTATAAATGCTGTAACCCAAGGCCAGCTGTTCACTCCAAATATTTGATGTCATTGATATAACTCCAGTTAATTAACACACATTATGACACACAGTCTCGTCACATTCCGGAGTTTCTAGTCAGCTTCACTGATTGTGCGTGAGGCCAACAGAAAAATGATATCAGATCCAAATCGGCCAAAGAAAGACCTTCTGAGGTTTCTGTCGAAATGGCCCTTTGAGGGATTATTACTTGGTAGTTTGTCATAGCATTAGAAATTTGAGCCCGGGTTTGTGTCCTGCCTGATACACTCATACCCATTATTATACATGCATATTTGCTACCAGTTTTCCTGGATGAATGACTATTTATTTATTTTTTTTGACTGGCTCACTAAATCTCATGGCAGTAACACAAGGTTAATGCAGGTTGTTTTTTTTTTCTTTTGTATTGTTGCGCGGAACAGCTTGAATGTTGGAACTTTGAGGTCCCTGCAAACATTGCCGCAAGCCAGCAGTCTGTACCTAATATGCTTCAGGAAGTGTGGCAATTTGGATGTACTGCTTTCTGGAGAACCATGGTTAGCACATCCACATAAAAAAAACTGCATTTTCCATTTGCACAAGTATGAGTACAGGTACACTGGAATGCTTCTTTCTGCATAACCCCGTCACGTTCTATTTCATGAAGGGCCCAACACAGACTTGACTATTTGACTGAGGCTCAAACTAGCAACCTCCAACTTACAATCTATACAACTTACAACAACTCATATATAGAACCAAAGGGTAACACTTTACTTAAAGCACTTATGTATAATGCATTATAGATACCACCATAATGCATTATAA
The DNA here is from genome assembly GCF_048594095.1 of Paramormyrops kingsleyae. Lineage (NCBI taxonomy): Eukaryota > Metazoa > Chordata > Actinopteri > Osteoglossiformes > Mormyridae > Paramormyrops > Paramormyrops kingsleyae. Next base: position 20,444,652 of record NC_132817.1, read on the forward strand.
TAGCTCATACTGGTCATTATAAAGCATTATGAAGGTATATATAGTGCATTTTAGATCTGAGTTTAATAGAGCATTCATAATGCTTAATAAACATGGCTATAATGTTATGCCTTTCTACAAATAGTTATGTGTTTATAATGCTTTATGAATTATTGTACTGCATTTTGAAGGTATCTATAATGCATTATACATGAGTGCTTTAATTTAGCAGCATTTCCATCCCTTGAGTGTGCTCGAGAAGCCTGTAAACACATTCAACATCTCGGACATGAGCTCAGAGCCTGTGGTTGGCGGGAAGACTCTAGCGATGAAGTCCTTCATATGCAGACGCAGGATGTCACAGTCAGTCAAGAAAGCACCTGCTTCTTTCAGCAGCGCTCTGAGGTTTCTTATTCAGCCCTGTGTGAAAAGTACCAAAAACTGGGGTGGGTGACACGTAGAGGCACTCATCAGCCGTGCATGTGGTGTGGAAAGTTTTAAAGACACCAGTGAGAAATACAGAGGGACTGCCCCCCCATTCTTTTTTAATGCAAAGCGAATTCATTGAGATGTTTAATATTTTGCTTGTTTACATGGCACCTTTCTTTAGTACCTCCTTTTTTAAAGTGCGAACAGCAGAGTGGAAAAAGTACCGTCGTTTCGCGGTAAGCCCAACTCGGATGCAAAATAAAAGAGAATGTATACGCCGCTGACCAGAAAGCACAGCTGAAATGGACGGCGTTAAACACAATGGGAAAATCAGCATTGCAATTTAACACAAAGTGTGGACAAACTCACCTCCTTCATCGTGAAAATACAGCTGTAACACAGAGTGAAGAACTAATCAACAAGATTTACAGCATTACAGATATGCTTGCAGCTGCTGCTGGTGCAAAATGCACAAAAAATGCAATGGGTGCATTCTTCAGGCTGTTCTCAAAACCTGACTAGCAAATGGATATTTTAGTGTCTAAGAATAACTCCAAACTCCACTCTCCACATGACTGACATGTCTGATGGCTTATCTGGCCAATGCAGACCATTTTAAATGCATTTGCTTATTAGTAGCATAATCTCGTGATCATGTGCCCAAGGGTTTTTATTTTCTTTTTCAATGCTGCCTGGAAACTTGGTTTTCAAGCCCACAGTGGGAATACTGTTAATCAGTTCCTAGTAGCCAGAAAGCTGGGTTATGTAGCTCTGTGAATTATTGTTCTACGCAAAGAAGCCAGTTACATAGCACACAGCTGCATATTTTAACACCTCTTAATATAACTAAGGCTTTTCCTTACCAAAGCAAATTAACATAGTAGAAATTGAGGTTAAGTACTTTAATCAAGGGTACAACACCCTCTCCCCCAACAGGAGATCTCTTCATTACAAGTCTAGTTTTTCAACCACTGAACTTCATTATAATTTGGGCTGCTCTGTCCCATTGAGATGCCCTAAATGAGCCTTAAATACTACTCAATGGTTAATGGAGACCTGATTAAGTACAACGGAGCTGTGACTAATCGCCCGACTCTCTGCGGTGTCCCATGACCCTCCGCTATCCGTTTGCAGCCACCCCTTAAGAAAGGACTTATCGGCCAATCTTTCACTGTTTTCCTCCACCATAGCTATTGCTATGGCAGCAAAAGGGAAGTGAGAGATGTCTGGCCACAGACATCTAGAGGGGACTCAGCAGAAACTAGGAGGTTCCCATTGACCTGAACATGCAGAAATACAGCAGGGGAAATGTCTCTTTTAGCTACCTTGAAACAATCAGAAGTTTGGGAGATAAGTAAAAAGTTCATTCAGGAAAACTGCTCTGTAACCTGACCGTGAACCCTGAGAAAACACTCAAGGTAGAGTTTCATGAAGCCCAAAAACATCCTGGACATCAGACTAGACTGTGTCTAGAACACAGTACAGCGGCTTGTGCCTTGACAGAAAAAGGTCATCGTTTGCGTGCGCGTGCTGTGGTTTCCACAGGCATATTTGCATCCGCAAGCCCCCATCTGAACATCTAGCGGGGCAGGGAGGTTCATAGGCTGTGTCGTTACGTTAGCTGTGACGCAAAGCCATCATAGCATGGGCAAAAAAAAAAGCAAGAGACAAGACTTAACTTCCTCTTTTTCCTGCGGTTTTCTCTGTATAAAACATGAGACGACTGAGCAGTTGGCCCACAGAGACAGTGAGAGCACGCCAGCGGCTCTGAAGTAAAAGCCTGCCATCCCAACACAAACTGAGGTCAATTTCAGTACAGCTCAAAGGACTTACAGCATTTCAGCATGATTGCAGAAGATCAGAAAAAAAACAAATCACTGTGAGTTCAGATTACAAAAATTACAAAAAAGTATTCAATGTTTAGGCCACATAATGTAATTTTAAGCTATTCTTTTTAAGCAAGTAATGAGGCATTTTTTGCATAGGAGTTTGTAAGCTATTAGCATTGATGCATGTTTTAGTTGAAGATAACTGTTTGGAAGTTAATTCATTTCATTTGTTTGTTCTTAGAGGGAAGAACCTGGTATGTCACCTGCAATGCATGTTCTTCAACAAGCCATCCTCTGAAAAGTAAGTAGGGTCTAATTCATCTGTCAGATGAGTGCAGCAGTCATATGACTCTTTGACATCTACCACCGGCTACTCTGACTAATTTTTGATTCTTTGTATCCTCAACAGATTAAACCCAGAAGAAACATACATGTGGTCTCAGTCGTTAGACAAACTTCTAGAGTCAAAATGTAAGCACTTTGATCCAGTCAACATTCATCCTTTTCTTAATTTCGAATATTCTATTTAAGAATCCATTTTCATTTTAAGTGCTTGATACGTATTTATGCTGCAGAAGCCTACTGCCCTAATTGTGATGATTTGTTATACCAATTATGTTCTAATGATCTGATGTTCATATGTCTCCTCAGATGGAATGACTACTTTTCATACATTTCTGAAGTCAGAATACAGCGACGAGAACATCGAATTCTGGCTGACATGCGAAGACTACAAAAAAATAAAGTCTTCCTTAAAGATGAACTCCAGGGCAAAGAAGATATATGAACAGTACATCCAGACTGAAGCACCAAAAGAGGTACATTTCGAAGTTCAGACGCTTTTTGATGCACCTTCCATCAGCATAAGAATAAATTAGCTAGAATTCTGATGTTCCAATTGTCCTTCCTTGTCCAGATTAACATCGACCATCAGACCCGGGAGTTGATCAAGAGAAACATGAAGACTCCGACCATTTTCTGTTTCGACGAAGCTCAGAAGATAGTTTATGGACTTATGGAGAGAGACTCTTACCCCAGATTTCTTAGGTCTGATGTCTACAGGACTCTGTTGGAATCTGTGACTGATTCTGTCAAGAGTTGAGCAGGAAGCTCTCCATGCTGGATGTGAACTGGAATAGTTGGCAATTCCAACAAACAAGCAGGTGTGGCATGACCTGCACATGGCAAAATGGACACAACAGCCTCTCCTTGTTCAGGAGCGGGACTCTGAGGCAACGTGGAGCTGTTGTCCTCCAAGCAGAAAGAATTGGGACAGACATGGATTGGGACAGCACACTGCATACCCCACCAACGGAATTATCAATCTTGAGGATAAATCAACAATCAATTCATGACTAACATATAAAGGTATTTCCTAGTTGTTTAGATTGGGACTATGTTATGTACATCATCTATCAAAGTCATGAAGTTATGGGTCCAATTTCCAACACCAGGCTAGGCTGGTCAGTTAACTAGTGCTCCCATAACTGACTTGTCGTTGAGGACACATCACAAGCCTTGTGCAGTGCAGTATTATAGCTAACATGAAGACCAACAGGGCACTGCTTTTAACGATTGGAAGATGGATGGATGAATCTATGGGTGTCATTTTAAATTTTCAAAAAATTTAATTACTCAGGACTAAACAAACGAAGATATGTAGCATTTCCGGGGAATTTTGTAAAGCACCACTATTCACCACAAATGTATTGATACCTGATTTTCAGCTATTAAGCAACTGTAAAAATAATGTTTTTTTTTCTGGTGTGGGAGGATTTTATATTTTTCATTGTTATATATGAGATTTATGTTCTATTTATTTCTCCCGGATGTACATTGTCCCCTTAAAGAACACAGAGCACCAATAAAAATGCTGAATCATGGCCATTATGGTTTGGCGGGATTCTTCTATTTCGTTTTTTTTTGCTAATGCCAGACTGTGGCTGCACACTGTGGCTTATGTTTGTCTGCTTTGTGTGTTCCTGCGAATGTCACCAGCGCTTTCAAAATGCTGTAGTACAGACAAAGTTTCCGTTGTGACTTCCTTATTTCTGTCCCACCTTACCATAGTAACCAGATTCATATCACGTATCCAAGTCAAATGACCCTATGGCATGCAAATGCTGTGAGTGTTCACCCTGACAGACAATGCGGCTTTATGTTCAGACTGTTTCACCAAAATAATAATTCCAGACAAAAAAACAAACAAATGTAGGTTGTCGTGTCTCAAATACCTGCTTAAATAAAACCAGTAGAATTTTAAATTCCATATGAAAAATGTAGAAATAACTGAATTCAGGAGCGTTACACAGAAGGGTACAGCTAAAATAAAATTTAATCATCATTCATCACATCAGTATACATAACTCACTAAAAAGCTATAAAAATGTCTTTCATTTGTTTAAATGTGTTTAATCTTTACTTTCCAGTGGATTTTTGTTTTTTGCATGTACTTTATGTCAGATCTTATAAGAACATAAGAAATTTACAAACGAGAGGAGACCATTTGGCCCATCAAGCTCGTCTGGGGAGAACTTAACTAATATCTCAGAGTTGTTAAAATCTTATTTAGCTCTGATTTTAAAGGAACCCAGGGTTTTAGCTTGCACTACACTAGCAGGAAGACTATTCAATACTCTAACTACACGCTGCGTAAAGAGGTGCTTCCTCAAATCCAGTTTAAAATGTTCTCCCGCTAATTTCCACTTATGGCCACGAGTTCTAGTATTTAAACTAATATTGAAGTAGCCATTAGGCTGAACAGCATCCAGACCTGTTAGAATCTTATAGACCTGGATCATGTCCCCCCTTAGTCTCCTTTGCTCGAGGCTAAACAGATTCAGCTAAGCTAACCTCTCCTCATAAGACATTCCTCTAAGACCAGGAATCATTCTCGTAGCCCTCCGTTGCACCTTTTCTAAGGCCGCAATGTCCTTCTTAAGGTATGGTGACCAAACCTGCACACAATATTCTAGGTGGGGTCTTACCAAGTAATTATATAAATGTAACATCACCTCCCTTGACTTAAACTCCACACACCTAGAGATATAACCCAACATCCTATTGGCCTTTTTTATTGCTTCCCCACACTGGCGAGAGTGGGACATGGAAGCATCAACATACACTCCGTAATCTTTCCCATAATCAGCTACCTTTATTTCAGTGGAACCCATAAAATATATGTACTTTATATTTCTGCTCCCTGCATGGATTACCTTACATTTCTCTGTGTTAAATTTCATCTGCCAGGTATCAGACCAGTCACTAATTAAATCAAGATCCTGTTGTAGCCTCTCTGCTGCTAGATCAGTATCTGCTACACCACCCACCTTGGTGTCGTCTGCAAATTTAACCAGTTTATTGTATGTATTGGTGTCAATATCATTAATGTAAACTAGGAACAATAGTGGTTCTAAAACTGAACCCTGACATCAGACAGGCATGGGTACCCTGGAAAGGGGCCCAGAACTGAACCCTGACATCAGACAGGCATGGGTACCCTGGAAAGGGGCCCAGAACTGAACCCTGACATCAGACAGGCATGGGTACCCTGGAAAGGGACCCAGCACTTTATAGGGGCCCCTGAATATGATTAATTATCATTTGTATGCTTGGGAAGCAAACCTAGGAGGACCCCAAGGTGACATTTTGTCCGGGGGCCCAGAATTTCTAGCTACCCTCTTGATCCCACAACAGGAGCAGCACAGATTTGGGAAGGTCACCTTGTGCTTTGAGGCTGTGGTTTCCAGTCTAAACCCAGCTCTCCGTCCTTGTCTTTGGCCAGGTTGAGCTGGGGACCATGCAAGTTAGGGTCAAGCCACGTGGACCAACCATGGCTGCTCCCTCCGTCATGCTGCATGCTTCTGAATGCAGGATTTACTGCATGGAATGTATGACGACATTTACTAGAGGTCTAGATAGGAAATGACAAAGCAGCTTGATGTAAAAAGGTTACTGTATGGTACTGTTTCTTTTTGGCAAAACTTCGAGGCGGCACAAATACATTAATTAATGTTCTAGTACAAACCATGAATACACCTATTAGCTACTTGAGATAAAACATGCGTCACGATTCATTAACGATGAACAAACATGAGATCAGTATATTCATTACTTGATCCTTCAGTAGTTCCTTAGTAGTTCACAAAGGTTTACAGAATTAACAAATATAGTAAGACATATAGTAACTGCTTGACACAAAAGATGTGTTACGAATCATTAATGATGAACAAACATGAGATCAGAATGTAACTAAGACTTTGTGGTTAATTAATCTGTAAGTAATAGCATAATACTACATTATTTGTGCCCTCTCAAGTAAAGCGTTACCATGACATTTTGAATGCCTGTGAGCAAGTGTGTACCACAGAATAAATCCATCCATGTTCTGTAACTGCTTATCCTATTTGGGGTCATGGGGAGTTCAGACCCTATGGGTATAAAGAAGAGAACAGCCCAGGATGGGTTACCAACTCGTGGGCAATTGTACCTAAAATCAACCTAAGCTTGCTTTTGGACTGCAGGTGAGACTGGAGTACCTGGAAGAAACCCCACAATGACACGGGGAGAACATGCAAAAGTCCACACACGGAGCCACGGGGGAGACCTGGAGGTCCCAGAGGAGCGAGCCGACAGTGCTAACCACTGCACCACTGTGCCACCCCGCCCACAGAAAAAATGAGAAATATGACTTAAACAAAGCATCCCTGCCCTGTGATGGGTTGGCGCCCCATCCTGGGTTGTTTCCTGCCTTCTGCCTGTAGCCTCAGAAATAGGTTCCGAACCCCCCTGCAACCCTAAATAGGACAAGCAGTTACAGAAAACGGATGGATGGACAATGCACGCCTATCTCAAATACATGTATAACAGGGGCACTCACCACTGAAGTATAAAATTTTCCGAGGGTAGATTTAAGGGGGGTTAGATTTAATGGTTCATCGATCGTTTGATTAAATTGTGTTTCAGTCTGGATGTGGTCCACCGATTTGGGTACAGCTAATGTATAGCGTTGAATAATGTGTAACTTTAAAATATATTTATAATTAAGGTTCTCAGAAGGCCATATATCAAAAAAATTTAAACAAAACAGGCTGCAGAAGAAGAGAGGTCAATTTAGTGAGCACCTCTCAGTTCCAGAAAGTGCTACACCTTATGAGAAATGGCTTATTATTTAAGAACCGGGGTTGTGATTGAAAATCATGCACGTTTCTGCTTGAAAAAAAAATACATGTATCTCGTCAGTAATCTGGGGTTTTCTACAGGATGTACAACTAAGAAACAGGAAGTGTCTCGTTTCAGTTTCTTGTACAATTGACAATTATGGTAAGAGAAGCTGCTCAGAATCATCACGGACAGGTCCCATTTACTGAATAACACCACTTGCTATGGTAAAACTGTGAAGAAACTAATTTGATAGACTTTGATAATGTTCTGAAATTTAACATGGCTGATATACTCATTATGCAATGTTCCACTATGATGGTTTCAATGGACTAGTAATGGCAGTCCAGGAACTGATATCATGTGACGGACTGCATAGCCAAAAGTATGTGGACATGCATTCTAGATAGTGGGCACACATACAGCCATGCACTCTCCATAGACCATAGAGAGTGTGTGTCCTATTCCGGTCCTTGGGGACCACCAGACAGTCCACGTTTTTGCTCCATCCCAGCTCCCTGCCAGGCAGTGTTTCACAACCCAGTCCTCAGGAATCCCCAGACAGTCCATGAAGCTGGGAAGGAGCAGAGAAGTGGCAGCTGTAAAGTTTGGTGGGAAAGGATAATGGTTTGGGCTGCTTTTGTCGTCTGGGCAAGACCCATTAGTTCCAATGAAGGGAGATCTCAGCACTACAGCATACGATGACATTTTTGATTATTGTGGGTATTTGTGGTAACACTTTGGGGCAGCTGCAGTGGGTTGGCACTCCATCCTGGGTTGTTCCCTGCCTTGCGCCCGTAGCCTCTGAGATAAGATAAGCAGGTAGAGAACATAGAGGGATGGATGTATGTTGGGGCAGGTAATTTCCCGTGGTCTGGTGTTTGTTTGGTGTGCAAGAATTTCATAGGCCAGCATAGGGCCCTGACATCAACCCCATCAACTACCATCCAACCATCTTCTGAAACTGCTTATCATGTGCAGGGTCATGGAGGGTCTGGAGCCTATGGGCACAAGGCAGGGAACAACCCAGGATGGGGCACCAACCCATCACAGGGCACAAGGCAGGGAACAACCCAGGATGGGGCACCAACCCATCACAGGGCACAAGGCAGGGAACAACCCAGGATGGGGCACCAACCCATCACAGGGCACAAGGCAGGGAACAACCCAGGATGGGACACCAACCCATCACAGGGCACAAGGCAGGGAACAACCCAGGATGGGGCACCAACCCATCGCAGGGCACAAGGCAGGGAACAACCCAGGATGGGGCACCAACCCATCGCAGGGCACAAGGCAGGGAACAACCCAGGATGGGGCACCAACCCATCGCAGGGCACAAGGCAGGGAACAACCCAGGATGGGGCACCAACCCATCGCAGGGCACAAGGCAGGGAACAACCCAGGATGGGGCACCAACCCATCGCAGGGCACAAGGCAGGGAACAACCCAGAATGGGGCACCAACCCATCGCAGGGCACAAGGCAGGGAACAACCCAGGATGGGGCACCAACCCATCACAGGGCACAAGGCAGGGAACAACCCAGGATGGGGCACCAACCCATCGCAGGGCACAAGGCAGGGAACAACCCAGAATGGGGCACCAACCCATCACAGGGCACAAGGCAGGGAACAACCCAGGATGGGGCACCAACCCATCGCAGGGCACAAGGCAGGGAACAACCCAGGATGGGGCACCATCCCATCACAGGGCACAAGGCAGGGAACAACCCAGGATGGGGCACCAACCCATCGCAGGGCACACTCACACACCATTCACCCACACATGCACACCTACGGGCATTTTGGCATCTCCAATAAGCCACAGCGTGTTTTTGGACTGTGGGGGGAAACCAGAGAACCCAGAGGAAACCTCACAATGACAAGAACATGCAAACTCCACATACTTGGAACTCTGGCAGACACTCGAACCCTGGTCCTAGAGGTGAGAGTGCTAACCACTGCACCACCATGCCACCCCCTCCATCAAACACCTTTGAGATGAATTTGAGTGGCGAATGAGGGCCAGCATAACGTTAGTACCCAACCTCACTGATGCGCTTGCGGCAGAATAATAGAAGCAAACCTGAGCAGGCATTCTCCAGACCCTAGTGCAAAGTCTTCCCAGAAGTGTGGGGGCTGTTATAGCAGCAGATGGGGAGGGGAGGGTAATGGAATGAGATCAACAAGCACATGTTTTTGGCCATGGAGTGCATACGGCCCACAATGTTCCATGAAAGCTCACTGTCATCTTACACTGTTAGAAATAACTGGGAGCACATGGATGGATAACGGATACATAACGGATGTTTGGAAATAGCATAATAATGACTTCTGCTGAATATCCTGTTTAAAAAATTACATTTACACACAGATAAGATGAAAAGCAGCAGAGCTTGCAGGTCCCAGACTCAGAAAGTCCCTGCAATTGTACATTTTCATTACGGCTCATCCAATTATTATCATTTTTTATAGCACTGAGGTACTTGGACAGGAAGCCACATCACCCCACTTAACATTTTAGGTTATCTACTGATCTAAATAATCATGTGTTCCTGTAAATCATTAGAGTGCATAATAAAATGACTGGGGTGGAATTTATAGCACCAGCAGTTTTCATTTTTTCTTTAACAGACAATTATTGTTTTTTTTTTTTGGGTCTCACACTACTTGAGGGGACACAAATAATGTAGCAGTACATGCTTACTTAATGCATTAATTATTAGTTAATTAACTAAACAGGACAAGTGGGTTCAGAAAACAATGGATGGATGGATGGATGGATGGATGGATGGATGGATGGATACATAATTTGTGCCCCCCTCAAGTAAAGTGTTACTGACTTTTTATGTTACCTGTCAGGCTAGCAGACTATTATGGGTTGAAGTTAGGGGGTCCCAAGTGTTATTTGCGAATGTTCAAGGTTGCGGGGATCTTCCACCCATAACCCTCGTAAATGTGAAGGGTTTACTGTGTACATTCAGCAGTCAATACTACGATCTCGACAAACTCATTAAACGTAGATTGTGCGATGCCTGTTAGATTGAACGCCAGTGTAATACCTTTCATGATAAACTTAGATTAGGGCCGCTGGGAGCAGACCTACAGCCGAAGTAAAGTTAATGAGGTGCCCCCCCCGGTCGATACTGCTAACCAGGGGATGGGACGTTAAAACCCCTAATTTTATTACCTGTCTAGGTGCCTGGTTGGGAAGCCCCTGTGCACTGGCAGGAGCCAATCAGCACCACCCAACCAACTGTGGTTTCCTGACCGGCGACCTCAACAAGTGCTGATGGGATGCGGCTTTCAAATGATCATTACTCCACATAAATGGCAACTAAACAAACAAATAAAAGTCAAAGGTAAATGATGACTGTAATGGGTTGGCACCCTGTCCTGGGTTATTCCCTGCCTTAGCATAGGACAGGAGGGTATAGAAAATGGATGGATAGATGGATGGATGGATAAATAATAAGTATTTATACCAGTGGAAATGTCAGTGCAAATGGCAATAAAATGACAAAGTGCTGGTAGACAGCAGAGTTACTGTAAATGTCTCCTTATATTCCACAATAAACCTTCTGGGGTTTTTGTCTGCACCTAGTGTCTCCTGAGTCTTCTTGCGGCACAGGCATACATGCAAAGTGTACCTGTAAACAACATTTCTGCATTCACTGAACTGAAATAACCGAAGAAGTGTCCCGCTGGCATATTCAAATCTAGGCACGTTACGCTTCCTCATAGATTTCAAGCCTATGCAAAAAGTTTTTTTTTGGAAACCGGACTGTTTCTATTTAAAAATCCAGTTGGTGCATGGTCTTGTTCTAAATTTTGAGGCTTGTTTAAGAAGATAAGAAATTTACAAATGAGAGGAGGCCATTCGGCCCATCAAGCTCGTTTTGGGAGAACTTAACTAATAGCTCAGAGTTGTTCAAATCTTATCTAGCTCTGATTTAAAGGAACCCAGGGTTTTAGCTTACACTACACTAACAGGAAGACTACTCCATACTATACTCTACATAAGACCTATGTTGCACCCTGTCCAAGGCAGCAATGTCCTTCTTAAGGTATGGTGACCAAACCTGCACACAATATTCTAGGTGGGGTCTTACCGAGGAATTATATAATTGTAACATCACCTCCCTTGACTTAAACTCCACACACCTAGAGATGTAACCCAACATCCTATTGGCCTTTTTAATTGCTTCCCCACACTGGAAAGAGTGTGACATGGAAGCATCAATATACACACTGAGGTCTTTCTCGTAATTAGCTTCCTTTTATTCAGTGGAACCCATAAAATATCTGTACTTTATATTTCTATGTATTGGTGTCAATATCATTAACGTAAATTAGGAAAAATAGTGATCCTAAAATTGAACCCTGCGGTACCCCACTATGAACGCAGGCCCACTGTGACATTGTGCCTCTAATAACTACTTGCTGCTTCCTGTCAGTTAACCAGTTTTCGATCCAAGCTGCTACAGTTCCTAAAATCCCTGCAGCTTTGAGCTTAAGCAAGAGCCATTTGTGGGGGACAACATCAAAGGCCTTCTGGAAATCTAAGTAGACCACATCATAGGCCTTTTTGTGATGAACTACTCTTGTAGCTTCCTCAAAGAACTCAAGTAGATTAGTAAAACAGGATCTACCTCTCCTAAATCCATGTTGGCTGTCCCTCAGAATTTTATTTGAATCCAGGTAATCTACCATTTTCACTTGGATTATAGCTTCCATTACTTTTCCATTACTGTACTTGATACCCACTGAACTAAATGCCAAAAACTTGTAGTAAAGAATAGCAAGAGTGATGTAATGTAAGCAATATTACACGGTATTACCCAGAACAACTGTAAATGTGGATGGAGCCTGTCAGACAAGACTGCATATTCGACTGTTCGGTAAAACAGTCAGTAACACTTTATTTAAGGCCATGTTTTTAGTAATAAACACATTCATAACAAATAATAATTCATTCATAAAGCATTATAAACATGGCTATAAATATTTATGAAAAGACATAACACATTATAGCTGGGTGTATTATTCATTATGAATGCTTTATGAATCTCATCTATAATGCACTGTAGATACCTTTATAATGCATTATAATGGTCGGTATAAGCGTTAAGGATGCTTTGTACTCCATTATAAAGGTATCTATGGTGCATTATAAGTGAGAGCATTCATAATGCATAATACACATGGCCATAATGTGTTATGCATTTTAATAAATATTGATAGTCATGTTTATAATACTTTATGAATGCATTATAATGCATTACAAATGTGTTTATACATTTCTAAAAACATGGCCCGAAGTACCAGAAGTGTTACCCCCCGCCTTATTTTTGGGACTATGGGACCCATGTTCAAGGTTTATAAAAAAAAAAATCTTTACAGTTTTTTCTTTTTAAAATAAATTTCTATTTTTTGTATTTTGTTGTTGCTGAGATATTTGTTCTTGGCTCACCACACCTGCAACAGTACAAAAGTGGCAAAAATGTGAACGCAATATCTCCTTAGTTGATCTGACTTCATTGTTTACAGTGTCATCAAGAGATAAAGAACCGTACAGGACCTCATTCACAGTAGGAACATATGACTGAGTGCAGCCAGGACATGTGACAGGGCACAGCCAATGAAACTAGCTGGGGGGTGTGGCACAATAAACAAAGAAAGCTCACAAAGTCAGGTCTGTACATCAACCCAAAGTCTGCAGTAAACATCTTCACTTTCATTGCCACTTTTCCAGCTTGTCATTCTCTGTTAAAAGAGCCTCTTTTCCTGAAGACAGCAGGTGTAATATCCCCGGTTTCCACTGAGCCTTGCAGCATCAATGAATTTAATATGAATTTCTAATAAATGGCACAACATGCATCAATTCAGTGTTTTATAGCACGGTGTGTTATTGGCTTATTTTAATTTTCATCATGATGTGCTTGCAGAGTATTTGCGATAAAGGTGAGATGAGTAAGATAGAAACGGAAAAAGCAGCACTACAGGAAGCAAAAAATCAAGTCATGTGATTGGTGCAGTGATCAGTCATGTGATTGGTGCAGTGATCAGTCATGTGATTGACAGAATGGCTGCAGAGAAAGCCAGAGCATCAGCGATCTGTTACATAAGTGATCTCTTATTGAATGAACATGCTATTGTGTTCTCTGGCTTGCTCACACATAATTTGCCTCACAGCCTAGTAACAAGATTTCTCGTGAGATAAGACATGCTATTTGCCTTTTTTAAACCACAAGCAGCATTTATTTCCTTGATGTTTATGTGTGCAGCTCTGCAGACTGGACAGGAGTCGAGGATGTGCTCACGTAAGACTGGGATAGGAGTTTCTGTAGTCCAAATAGCAGGAAGTGCAGCCACTGCATGGAAAGAAAAACAGCCAATAATCCTTCTGTCCAGAGGTGGAAAGTTCAGGTCCAGAGAGTAATAATCCAGACCAAGATTTTGTTTCAACCAACCAGTTAAGGATAAAGAGTCACAGTCACAGAGTGCTCAACTGGGTAGTTGAAACAAAATCGTTGTCTGGATTTTTATTTTATGGACTTGAATTATCCAGCCATATATTTTCATATGAGTCTGCTCAATTGTTCATTTTTTGTTGCAGTAGCAATAAGAGAGTTCAATTAGTGCCAGTAAATTCTCAAATAATTGAGTTAATAAAGTATTTGTTGGTCTGTAACCACCTTCCTATCTATAGAGACTCCTCTGTATGCCACATGGATTTGAATCAAAGTCTAACTACAAATAATTAAGATGTCACTTAAACCCCATTGAAAGGAGTGACTTCTGTCTTGTCTTTAACCACATCCAGTTTGCAATGTGCATCTCCTCTCTTCATTGTGTGTGACAAAGGGAAGCACATTCCCCGTCTTCCTATCTGCTAAACTGCCTGCTCTATATTTAACCACAGTTATTGCGACATGAGCTATTTATAAACTGACGCTAATCTGTGGAATCTGTGCGGGACGTGACATTCATTAATTTCTCAGGCAGAAGTGTCCTAAATCTGTTTTAGCATCTGTCGCTAATGTTCATTTCGGGGAACCTGTCCGCACAAAAAGTGCCAAATAAATCAGTTGCTCGTTTAAACTTTAGTTTAAAGCCTGAGCACTTCATGTTTAACATTTCATAGCTGGAAATTTGAAACAAGCTGTCATTCTTTTCCTGAAGCTAACAGATTCTAAAGATAATTAATACCGGTTTGTGCTAATATCCCAGGCTACAGTTCAGGTAAATATAGCTTGTGTCATGCAAATAATCGTAGTTATATTTAGAAAATGAAGGAAGTCCTTTGTCTTTTGCTATGCACAAGCAGGTAAGACCCTGTTCCGCCTTTGTTCCACCTGAGGCGGGATTTTGTGCTTTGTCACCAGTTAAGCTTAAGTAACACACACTCTTGTTCTCCTGAACACGGCAACCAATCAGATTTGAAAGAGAAATGCACAGGACCGCCTATGAAGTACCAATAATACAAGAGTACATAAATGGCCTAAGGAAGCAGGCTTAATTCTCACTAGAAAAGGCACAAAATATGCAGACGCCTCTCGATTTGGTGCAGGTGCACAGATCAGCAAGGATGGACACACGGTGTGCATACCGTGAAAAGGTCGTGTCGGAATCTCGCAATGAGAATAAGTAAGTTGAAATATTTGATCATTCGTTAATGATCGTACTTTTTTTTCCATGTCATGCCACAGTAGTGTGGCTGGAGAGGAAGTTTAATTTTGAGTGCTGTTGCTATAATGAGCTGTGTTCTTAACAGACACAGCATACTGACACATGACATTTTCAAATATCTAGACCAAAAACCTGGAGGTCCAGACTGCACTTCTTTTTGCGGAATTATTCTGAGGCAAAGACAGTTTCCCGATCTTACAGGTACATACAATCTTGTTAAAATTTTTAAAACAAGCGTATTTAAACCAAGCTTGCCCCTTTATGCATTGCCAAGCCTCTATCGTCTACCAGTTGTATGTTTTTTGTGTTTAGCATGCTAGAAATCAAATAATTGTCGGTCTTGTTTTGTTGCAGGCCAACTGTTGAAGAAGTAAATCAGTGGTCTTTGTCACTTGAAAATTTGCTTTCTCATAATTGTGAGTATGAGTAATTGAAGTGTTGTTCAAGTCTATATAAAAATTATATCTGAAACAATGTCTCAGAGTGAATGTTCAGCCAGGGTTAGGTAGGACTGACAATGGGTTAGACTGTGTCAATGAAAAGGTCTACAAAGATACTATACTCAAAGATGACCAAATTTTCTGTTCGGGATCTTACAGATGGACTAGCAGCATTTCGGATCTTCTTGAAGTCAGAGTTCTGTGAGGAGAACCTTGAATTCTGGCTTGCGTGTGAAGAGTTTAGAAGGGCACAGTACCCTTCCAGACTTGCCTCCAGAGCTAGAAAAATCTATGAAGAATTCATTAAGGCCGAGTCTCCAAAAGAGGTACATTTCTGCTTTACTGCCTCCCGCATGATCCACACCAAAAGCATTTATACAGAACTTATTAGAGGAAGAATCCTGATAGACGTATATCTGTTTTCTTATCAACATGATTAATTTTTCCTCCGTTTCATTCTTCGTGAATCGGTTACCATCATTTTATTATTTGACTCTAATATTGCTTATCATTGTGTAGATCATATGCTCTCGCTGGGCAACTATTTTATATCCACGTATCTGCCAGTCATCTCCTTTCCAGATGAGAGACTTTATTAAAAGAAATTTTAAAGACTGCTGTATGGGTTACTTGAAGCTCAGCTGGTTAGCTGTGATCTTGTTTTATGTGAAGGTATTATATCATGGTTAAAAGTGATTAATGAAATGATATATAAATGATATGATCAGGCCTCCCAAGTCTCATGCATTGACCGTGAGACAAACGCATGTAATGCAGCTCACACGCCACACCTTGTGTTACTCACGTTGAAACGTGAGGGTTGAGCCCACAAAGGAGTCCTGTTATATAGAATTATTGGACAATGCGCAGGCATACAGAGTGGAGTTTTCCACCGAGTTCATAACTGTCCCAAAATAGCATTTATTGCATATTGCATTATTGCAAATTATTACATGGATGCGCACACATACGGTGGAAGCGGTACAGCAAGATCTGATCAATGCAGTAGGCAAGGCTCTGTCATGCATTGACCATGAGACACACACTGTGCCCCTAACAGATGTAATCTCACTCTAAACTTTTGATGAAACTTCACAGCCCTGTTTATGACTCTATCATCCCATATTTATATACTACATCATACATGGTTGCAATGATTCCTACGGCATCTCTACAGATGCATTAATTCTCATTAATTCTAACATTCTTGTGCTTGACCACAGATCAACGTGGATTTTCACACTAAGGACGCGATTGCTAGGAGTCTTAATGCACCAACCCCCACCTGTTTCCTCAAAGCACAGAGGAAAGTCTTCAGTCTGATGGAAAACAGCTCATACCCTCGGTTCAAAGAGTCCGAGATCTACAAGGAACTGTGCGAATTGGCAAGGAGAAAGGCCTAAGCGCCCAGCTGCCTGGGCTGTGACTTATGCACTCTACATTACACTGAGAAAGGACTCTATATATGGTGATTCTCGTGATGTGAATCGTGTTTATGCAAGGTGTCGTTGGCCAAATGCAGGACATATTGGTTGTTAACAGTCACCTGGCTAAGGCACAATCTTAGTTATATCTCTAGTAGTAGTTCCACTGAATATCAGATTAACTACAGCCATGTTTTCTAAGTACTTTCAGGGAAATTAAAAATATGATTCCTAAATACTTCATTGCAAAAAATGACAAATAGCTATTTAACTATGCAAAAGGTACAATGAAACAGATAAGGCATTGATAAAGTTCATGAAGGATGCACAATCTAATTGTCATTGCAGGTACTAAACTGGGGATGCTTTGAATTCATATTATTCACATGTCACATTTCACATCTGGAATCACTGAATGGTAACGGTTCTACCTAATTAATAGGAGTCAGAGCTGTGCTACATTTACAACAATGTCGCTCACATAATGCTAAGGTGGTTCGGGCCTCACACTTACCACTCAAAAAGCATAACTCTATAAACCAATGAAATCCTGCATGCCATTAATCCAATTGACCAATGGCAGTTGTTGTAGGCGGGCTCAAGAGAAACCAACCCAAACTGTCTACCCAGCTGAGGAGGAGTTCTATCAAATGAGATGCATATATACCTTAAATGGACTTTGGCAAATATGACAATAGTGTAGCGGTCATTCGCTTCCCATGCAATAGGTCTCTGGTAACTTTATAGTGGGTTGGTACCTCATCCTAGGTCATTGCTTCCAGGATAGACGTGTGACCCCCGTAACCCTGCACAGGACAAGCAGATATGAAAAATGGATAGATGGATGAATGAACAATTATACAGTTGTAATGTCTTAATCAGACGAGTTTACAGATGTTGAATTTATTTGCAGCTGGACTGCAGTTATTTTTTTATGCTTTTTATTTTTTGTAAGGCTAATGCAGGCAGGGCCTCCCCCCGGACCCAAAAAATGGATCGTACTACATAGGAGGGGCGGACTGAGCCCGACCCAAGTGCCTCAGCCATATTCTGAAAAAATTAAAAATGTGAACGTGTGAATATGTCTGTTTGAAATAAATATACAGTATTTATTTGTTTCAGTTGTGCAATATTTTTATTGCTAAAGTGGATGCTTAAAACAATGTTTAACTTTGTGTGTGTGCGTGTGTCTGCGAAACAAATTACTGACTTATGGTGGATTAACTGTAGTAGTACACTCCTAATGTATTAACCAGAAACTAATTAACTAATCATTAATCAATCATAATGGTTCATGTAATTCAAGATTATCCTTTATAAGGTTATCATTATTTCTAATCAACTACCAACATTTATTGAACTGATACTTGTATATATTGAAACTTATCCAAGTTTAACACTTAACATCTTCTACAGTGGTCATGACTTATACTGAAACTTCGGAAGGTCCCCTTGGCAGCACAAGAAGGAAACACTTTGAATCTTCTCAAGGAAAGCTTGTCTTCAGTGGAAAAGCTGCTGAGCAAACTGAATGGTTAGAAACCCCAAAATAATCGTAGCCGAGTGTGTTCGTACATGTCGATTGTACTGATGAGCACAGCGTTTCAGGGTAGCAATGAAATACAATTTCAGGGTTTTTCTTTAATGAAACAGGAAATGTAAACTAACACATTGTTTATACAAACACCACCAGTCATAAAGTTTTTGCACGACATACGATTTTACCACTTTTCCATTAATACATAAGCTACAGATTTTTTATTCTTGTTAAGCATTGGAAAGTTGTTCAGTGAACACCTATAAATATCAAAATATAAGTCAAATAAAAAGGTTTCCTTTACAACATGGAACAAGTATGTAATAGTATATGTCTGACATCCCGTTAAGTGGTTGTGTGGTGATGGCAGAGTCAAATTAGTATAATAGTATAAAATAGTCCCTTATAGAAAGAACGCCTCAAATTTTCTTTGCTGTTATACAGTAACTGCTAGAGGAGGTTACTTTGATGAATCAAAGACGTGACATTTTCTTGCTAATAAAAGTACTCAAAAGGTGAACATACTGTAAATTAATCTGTTAGAGAAGAATATTGAGTAACATGCAAATGTAGAAAATCTGTGCGCACAAAACTTTATTGGTGGTATATATATGCACACGCACTCATAGGCAAATATGACCACAGAAGGAGGCGCCTGACATTGGTCGCGAGCAGCTCAGGCTGGTTTACATCGGTCAGCGTAGGTTTGCTGTGTTTGCCGAGATGGGGAACTCCACCGCAGGCCGAGCCGACGACACTGTCCTGATCACACCAGCAAGCAGAGACAGGAACCCACACGGTGGATAAGAAGAATTACATAAAACCAGTTTATGGACGACTTCCTACAGTGAGCATCACTGTCCTCAACTTCCTGTCGTTTCCTATACTTTATTTAAGAAACGCTTTTATCCAAAGTGACATACAAGTACGGTAAATAGTACATTACAAACATGTGGCTGTCGAGGGGTCGACTAGGCAGAAATGCAGCTAGGCTGAGCTTCCAGTGAATGTTCAGTTGTAAGTATAAGCAACACTGGAGCAAGAGATTGCCAGTGAATATTTCCACTGAACACAGTCTATGCTGCTATTTCCTCTTCAGGAACCCTCAAGGAAGATGACAGCATAAAGGTCTCCAGTCTTCTGGAGAACACATCAGCTGACGAACGCTGTACTCAGGAAAAAGACATTGTGCGGATCTTGCACAGTCTGCTATTAAGACCACATGATGATGCAAACAAGGGAAACCCGGGTCCGGGTGTATGGATGTGCATGACACTGATTATGTCTGAAAATGCATCGTTTTTCAGTCGGAATTCCCCTCTCGCATTTGGTGTGGTTCACTTCAGCTTCTGCAACCACTTTTAGGACATGACTGCATTTTGCTGTGTGAACTTTCTTTTCACAGTGCCTTCAGATTTCAGTCATATCTCTATTCTCCCCACTCATGGTCACAGCAGGAAAAACAGCTAGCTGTAACTTACTCTATGACAAAAATTCACCTTCAAAAATTATCATTATTAAACATGCATACCTAGGTTGTTATTTAGAACAACTTAATAAATGAACAAAAAAAATTAAACTAATGCCTAGATGTCTAACATTAGCTAACTCCGAAACATGAGAAAATGTAATTCAGATAAAGACTAATCAATCGGGGCTTGCTAAAATTCTTGTTGTGAAAATAAATCCTTCACAGCTTGTTTCAATGTTTAGTGACATTGATGTGGTTTCACAGAAACACCTGAGTTGGTATAAAGGCGAAAATAAAAAGTTTTCTGTAAGGATGCCACACTGTAGTAAAGAGGAAGTGATATCAGCATTATTCAAGCAGACTGCTTCACCATTTCAGGCCAGATGGCAAGTCATCAACACCAGTGTTTCCCAACGCAGACCTTGGGGACCCCCACACAGTCCCCATTTTCACTCCCTCCCAGCTCCCTGCTGGGTTGGAAAACACTGATCTAGAGTTCAATCCACGGGTTATTCAATCCACGGTCCTCGAGGTCCGAGCACTGCTGGTTTTCCAGCCTTCCTTTACCTGTCAGTCAGGTGTGAAGTCTCTGACCAATCAGAATCAGTAATTATTAAACTAACTACCTGGGACAACTGAAAACAAGGCCTGGATTTGGAATCGAGGTCCAAATTTGAAGAACCCTGATCTAGACTAATGACATACATCTGTGTTTTAGCAACACAGATTTAAGATTCAGAAATGCACCCTACTGCTGAGGACAACTGCTTGGAATATGGGAGGTCAATTTATTATTAATGATCATAACAACATGTCAATCTCATGCAGGGGTCTCCAACTCCGGTCCTGGAGAGCTACTCTCCAGTAGGTTTTCTGTCCCACTTGGCTTCTGATGAGCCAGACCTGTTCCTGGTATTTACCTGAGAACTAGTGTGGTTCATCAGAAGCCAGGTAGGATAGAAAACCTACTAGATAGTAGCTCTCCAGGACCAGAGTTGGAGACCCCTGGTCTCATGTATGACATCAGAAAGGGTACTTAAGGAAAAAAATAAATAAATAAGTGACTGGCCATAATGAATATCAAAAACTAAATTGAACAAATGTGCAGTGTTTGACGTCACAGGTGCACAATGCCACTCCCACTGGTATGTTGGGAGATTATCTGAATACATTCCAGTTGAAATATACATGCTTGTGAAACCACTCTAACCGGGCATATAGGAATGCAACTGACCACTGGTACATTTCGTACGTGACATACATGAATCAGATTTCGGCATGCTCATGCGGAAGTAGAGCAAAGCCTTCACTATAACCAGTGGCCACGCCCCTTCCTACACGTGCCCTCCCTGATCTACTAGGCAGAGAATTCATCTAAAGCACAGGTGCAAAAGTCTAGCCACTGACGTGGCTGTTAAGCTAACTACCGTAAATTTTACCGCAAGGGGTGAATTTGTGAAGACGTGCAGGCAAGAAGCATCAGCCTTTTGCCACCATAACGCTGACAAGAAATGCAGGATTTCATATCTTACATGTCTTCCTTATTCATCAACACTTGGTGAATAACTATGGCGACAAACTGAACCGGAAAGGCAGCTTCTGGAAGTGTCACACTTTGTCACAGAAACTATTAATGACATAAAAGTATATTCTTAACCCATAAAACTACACACTGCCCCAATAAGAAGATTATTATATAAAGTGAATGAAGATATATATATATATATATATATATATATATATATATATATATATATATATATATATATATATATATATATATATATAAAAACAATAAAGTAAAAAATTGTTTGAATCACACAAAGGTGTACTGTAAAACTTCCTTATTACAATATTATATTAACAGACATGGATAGCTGCTGACTACATGAGTCAGCTTATCGATGGAATGCTGGAAATGCACGTCAGAGCAGATCATGTTTCAATACCATATTCATTCGCCCAAAGTGGCGCACAAGGTACGTCTTGACCGTGAAGTCACCCAATGACAACACCAAAGATGTTCATCTATCAAACAGATAAAGACCTGTTTGTTACCAAATAAAGAAAAAGGATAAACAAGTTGGTACAGGACACACGACTTGGGATCATGTAAAAGCACTCACTCACTATTCATACTTTCCACAGGAAGTGCTTCTTCTAAGCAATAGTCCAGTACAGAAACCGGCCGAGAGTGTCAGGTTACCTTTCCTTGCTGGGCACTCAAAGTACCGAAACCCGATACCACGCAGCATCATGCATTCAAATGTTAGACAAAACAGGCACAAGACGTGTTCGTTATGGCTGGCAGCCAATAACCTTTATTGTTTCTTTTAACTGCTATAGGTAATGCTGCAGAGTTTTTGTGTCCTCGGGTATCAATATAAT
The DNA here is from genome assembly GCF_048594095.1 of Paramormyrops kingsleyae. Lineage (NCBI taxonomy): Eukaryota > Metazoa > Chordata > Actinopteri > Osteoglossiformes > Mormyridae > Paramormyrops > Paramormyrops kingsleyae. The sequence goes on from NC_132817.1 coordinate 20,467,001, forward strand.
GAACACAAAACTTACAATTTCCTTTTCAATATAAAGCAGTATTGGTTCACTAGAACTTTTGGTGCATTTAAAACATTCAAAAATGAAAAGAAAAAAAAAAAAAAAAGACAGAAGCTTGTTTTAGCTTTCACTGGTGCCTGACGGTAAATCTTAACTGAGTAAATACTGTCCCAGTTTTTCTGTCAATGTGTAACTTTAACAGAGACAGAAGAGCCACCCTTTACCTGGAGAACTTCCCTGATTCAACAAGATGTTTTTTTTCCAATTTATTTTCCAGGATGAGTTAAGACCCTAAAATTCATGTAACTGCATTAGCAATAGCTTGTTAGCAGGCGTGGGTGGTAATTACGGTAATATGGTAAGAAGCTGTATTTCACCATTTACCAGAAATTATTGTGGAGACCCCAGCAACTATCGTCGTTTTCGACACTGTACACTGCGGGACAATACCTTAGCAGGTATGACAGTATGATACATTGGATACCGCCAAAGCTTAATCATTAGTTTATATAACAGATCTATAATCGCATTAACAGATTTGCTCAGTTTTACATAGTTTCCATAAAGACAGGAGTGATGGGCAGTTTACAAAAAAAAAAAAACTGTGACAACAAAAGAAGTGAATACTGGAGTTATTTAAGGGACAGGAGATCAATGCCCTAGAGTTCTGGAACTACTAATGGTCATTAAGAGTGAAAATGACACACTTAAAAGCTTATGGCATACAGTGATGGTGGGGGGGGGACTGAGGGAGGTGTTGCCTCTGGTAGAGAGGGAGGCACATGACATCCCATTTTATATATGTGCAGGATTTGGAATACAATCGGATCTGAAACAGAAGCAATATTAGATATTCTGAAGCGTGTGAGAATTAAGTATAATCAAATATAATTTAAAGTGACTAGATTTCAAGAGCTTCATGGACCCATTGCAATCTGACAGGCTGTTGGAGGATTTTGGAAATGGGATCAATACAATTCATACCATGCCCCATTAAATCTAATTTTTTGTGGTTAAACGGGTAAAATGCATGTTTCTGCTGGAGCATAATTACACCTACAAAGCCGCAAGGACACCTATGAATGTTTACCTTGGAAGGTCACCCTAAAACACAAGCGCTATGACAGACTCCCCTTCGCACACGTCAAACAGCAACCCGCTGAAAAATCCCATGGCTGAGCCACCCAGCTGAGCTCACTTCCTTGCTGATCATCGTGAGATGAGCACACTTGCATCAGCAGCCCTCGGACCGGCCATCAATGACAGGAAGAGAGATAGGGCTTTGCGCTCAGCCTAGATTATCAGCGGGGGCTGTGCGTCGCTTACAGACACTTGCATACGTATGCGTCACTGATGCAATGCAGCTGACTCACTGCTGGCAGAAGCAGGAGTGTCACTGTACCTTCTTGTGGTGGCACATTGGGCGTATGAATGCCCTCCTTTACAAAAGGTCAGCTCTTTCAGCTATATTTAATAAGGAACCAAAGAAAAAAATATATTTTAAAAAGTATCCGTCCCAATTACAAGTACATGGTTATAGAAAAACATCACTGCTACAGAACTCGCATCTTATGGGGAGATTAAGCTGAAACTAAATAATTACGTTAGATGTGGAACTTCTTCCCAAAAGCTACTGCTTATTCATTCATACCCCTTCAAGTCCAGGTAGACAAGTGTCAGTACAAACAAGTTCAGCACCATCTGCTTTTATTCTGCAAGACAGTAACTTGAGGCAAAGGATCTTTCTTTTATCATAAGATGACTTTTATTTACCCATTTATGGACTTAATGCCATGAGGGAGACGACTAACAAGACAGGCACTACCTATCAGTGCGATACACAGTGACTCGCGTGGCCATATTTGGAAAAACAGCTCCACCTATTGACACTTTAAATACTAAATCAACAGCATCCAAATAAAAAAAAAAACATCAGTAACAAAATTCCAATGTGTTTAAGATGCTGCCACTACAATTCAAATAAACAAATTTGACAAGTCAATCATTTACAACTTTTACAAAAAAAAGGGGGGGAATGGAGGAGAAATGTTCATTTATTTCAAGCTTGAATTTTTAACGTGATTCAACAGATTTAGACTTAATTAGCAAATCTGTGACAGGAGAACAGATGGTCTACTCCAACACTTCACTGCATGCATGGATTTTCAGACGCTGGACTGGACAGCTTAAGTCACCTGTGGTTTCTGTGCACGCTTTGTGACGCTACGATGAGCCACGGTACAAAGCCTCAGCACCATCATTTGGCCTCCTGGACATTTTTAGCATTTTGCTTTTCTTTTGCCTAGAAGGGGAGTGAACACACAATGAAGCATTAATTACACAGTGGGAAAGATTAGCTTGTGCACATTATCACTATTGTTAGGACCAACAACAGCTTTAGCAATTCTTATACTCAAACAAAACAAATATATGGTTCTTGTATACCACATATCCTGGCATATAACAAGACTGTTACACGATTGTCAAAGTAAAATCCTTATTGGCCAATTCTCTAACTGGCGTTTGCTATTGGATAAATTAACGGCATCTAAAACTAAGCAATGGTTAATTAGATCCCTTTGAAAGAAACAGCTACAGATACGTTTCAACGATCCAACAGTTCCATCCAGTGGCAAAGTCACTTACTGCATCATGCAATCGGAGAATTTCTTGCTGTTCATCCACTGTCAACTTACTACAAACAGCACATTCCGTTAAATGAATGAATGAAACATGGGGAATCTGAACTTTAAATAAGACTCTTATGATCTTACTGATGATGTTCAAAGCATAGTAAGATGCCACATTCCGGACTGACTACCATCAACTATCCATTTCTGTTTCTCCATAAATATTAGGGCATTTTCTGAGGGTCATTCAAACTGCGACAAAAGATGGTGGTAATATGAAATCAACACAAATTTTGCTGGACTTCCCCCATTAATAATTATGTTTGGGGTTGACTAACAGTCGCAATATTAACGTTAAAATTTAAGGTATTCAGCTGTTTTTGGATACAGTTAGATAAGCAATTCAACTTAAAAGCGAAATGAATCCCACCTTTTCCACCAATGGTATCAACTGCTGGTACTCAGCTAATGTCTTGAGCAGTTCCATGATGAATGGTAGGTAATTGTGCTTTCGCCGGATGTTTTCCATCTAAAAACGCAAGTTTTAAATGTGAGCGGTGAGAGTTGAGGGTGCATGGACATTAAACCAAACATGTTTAGCAAATTTACTTTATATCGCTGCAGCTTCTGATTCTCTTCTTCTATGAGGAGTTGATATTTCGCAATTTCTGACTGAATGGAGCAAAGTAGATTGTTACTTTGATCGGTATCCATTGGCTCCTCCTGGGAGGAAAAATAAAAATAAAAAAAATCGGACAGGTGGCAGCGGCCAGCCAACACCACATTAGGCAAATTTTAGACATTTTGTTCAAAGTCACTCCGTAAGATACATCATTTCATTTTAGGAGAATTTTTTTACACTTCAAAACTAAAAAGGTGATATTCTAAAATGTCAGAATACACGTAAAAATGCACAAAAGATAAATGCATAATACAGAAGGGAAGAACAGGAAGAACAAATATCACAACAGGTCACTTCCATAATCCTGCAGGAGCTTGATACCTCAGCAAGCCGACTCTGCAGTTCGGTAATCTTTCGGTTATAAATCATCTTTCGGTCTGACACTATGGCCATCAGGTTAAACCGTATCTCCCCTTCACTGTACCTAGAAAGCAGGCAATTATAAGCATAACCCACAGACAATACACATATGCATGTAAAATTATGGGATGTTTATTTAGAAAGCGACCATTGCATTTACTTGAGAATTCTTTTCTCAATAACGGGCCTGACTGCGCTGATCCACTCGTCTTGGTTACAAACCCCTGAAAACAAGAAACCAGACAGAAAAAGTCAACAGCAATGTTAGCTCAGATTCCATGCCAACTGTATGCGTCCGGCAGCTGTACGTTTAACGCGAAAGACAGGTGTGGCGGCTTACCAAGGTCAATCGGGCCCTCGCGGAGCCCGTCCAGCTCGTAAAGCCTGCCTTTGACTGGAACGTAACTCACGAAGTGGAACGCATCTTCATCCTTCGCAGATGACTTTGCATCAAACTCAAACATCTGTTGTCTGACAGGAAAACAAAAATCCTGGTGCTCAACACCTCGTTTTGTTCGGGGAGGAAGACAAAATGTGTGGCCCTACACGGATTGCAGATTTTTTCTGAAGTACAGGTGCTCCTCGACTTACAATGGCGTAACATTCCGATGAACCCATCATCATTTGAAAATAGCTCTGCATATCTGACTTGTAATATCACGACTACTCGATTAAACCTGATTAAAAAGGCACCGATTAAAACTTTCCTTCTCAATTACTCGGCAATATGGCAGAAGGGAGACGGCGCATAGTGCATGAAGGTGAAAATAAAGAGCAAAAGCCATCAGTTGTGTGGAAGCACTTCACGTTAAAAGTGAAAGAAGCTCAAGACATTCCCGTTTGCTGTGCCAACATAAAAAGCCAACAATCACCTGCCTTTGCTCAATACTATCTCCATCAAATACAAAATATTTCCATACAGCACAAGACCAATGTCTTTTCATCACCACTTCTAGTTCACCTTTCTCCTCTTCACTCGTTTTAATTTCTCACAAACCAAACGAACGAGAATGATTATGACTCTCGGAGAGTCCATGCAGAGCTCATGCAAAACTTCAGGCTGATTTTTTTTTTTAACACGTACTAGATAATGTTGAAAAAGAACCATGGACAAAACTGCAGAGCTGACCTAGTTTTGTTTTCTGTGAATGGGCAAGATTTATTGATGGTTTGAACCCAGCAGACTATTGTGGTTCCTTGCCATGTGACAACTGCATGTGCATGAAATACCACGTCGATATTAACATCACACATTGTGAAAGCCTAGTGCTGCAGGTGGTACAGAGACGCAGTGGGAGCGCCACCAGTGCACATCGTGTGAGTGGAGTTTGCACGTTCACCATGGCAAGGCTTTCTGGCAGACTCCCCAGTTTCATTCCACCAAGTTATAAAAACTGAGCATTAACAGATCAAAACAAACACTCCCATTCAGCGAATCCTAAAGCGAGTCACCATTAGTGTTGCAAAGGGCCAGAAAATCTCCATTCCATGGGAAGTTAAACTGGGGAATTTTTGGAAATACTCAATGTTGGAAACTTTCCAGGGGAATTAACTGGAATATATGGGAATTCTGCAACCCTAGTCACCATAAACTTTCGAAATGCCTTTTTATTGTCAGTCTTGAATCATCATCAACATTTGGACATCTATATACTAGAAATACATACGAGTGCTTAAGTGCAAGAAAATAAGCAGAGAGAAATAATGTATCAAGTATATTAAGCAGACATTACCTGGCAAAACTATTATGGACTTGTCGTATCACCTCAGAGTTACTCAGTGCCAGACCTTTCATCTAAAGATAAAAATTATAAACAGGCCATAATTAAGACATACAGCCATCATTTCATACAGACACTGATCATATATTGAACATATGAACAATCTGAAGCTCTAGCATCAAAGTAATGGGGCAAATGGCGCTGCCCAAATTGCAGCAGATTTGAGTTTCATTTTAAGTCAAATGTGCAGCTCTCAAAACATCTCACAACCCACATATGTCCCTTAACATGAGAAGTACATTACAAACCATCAAAAGAAACCACACGATAACTTACAGCCGCGTCGAAACTCTGCGAGAATTCCCGGAACTCAGACAGTGTGTCTCCGAGCTGCATGTCTGAGTGAGTGCAGTTCAACAGCACGCTAATAATTGCCTGGGTGGCACACGCATTGTTAATGACCTGCAACATCAAGACAAGAGGAGAGAAAGGATTCAGAAGAGGTCTCTCTTCTGGGTACTCCGGCTGTCTCCAGATGTCCTGACCTTCCACAGGATAAGAGGCAGGAAGACTGATAGGCAGATTAATTGTTTGGGAGATGCATGCTTGATGTACTAGGAGGTGTGTGGAAACAATAACAGCATTAAACCATTAGAGAGTACAAACACAATTGCATAATATGACAGGTATTACTACTCCACAGGCAGCAAGGCACAACCTATTCACACTGCTCTTCTCATGTGATAGGATACCCATTCCTACCCATTCCATGATTACTACCTGTTTGGCAAAGAAAATGTGGTCCAGCCGTGAGTCCTGGACAATGGAGCCGGCGGGCTCCTCTCCTGGCTGCCACTTGAAAAGGAAAATCAGCCCATGAACTGGTCTGCAAAGAAATGAAGTGCTATATAATTACAGTACAATTCCCTACTACCCAAAGGAAAGCTACCTGCTTTAACAAGGTACATGGATCCGTTCCAGTACAACAAAGCACTATCCCAACATTGTGAAGAGACAAACATTTTCTGCAGACCCGAGTTAAATAAGTACACCATTTCATTGTTTTTGACTTACTTCAGTTTTTCAAAGTTTTCCGGTTCCATGCTCCATATCTCTTCGACTTGTGCACCTTTGCATCCTAAAGACAGTACATCAGAGGGCGCTTATAGGAGCTAGTCGACATTAGACTCCCAAAAAGGAAGACAAATCGTTAAATAAAGAGCATGCAGCCAAAGCTACGTGCGTGGCAATTTTCCAGTACCCAACAACTTCTGAAGTAACACTGTAATCACCATTGACAAAATGAATGGATATTAATTACAGATTGAAAGAATTCAATTAATGTACGATGAAGTGGACTCACTTGCCCCTTGATCTTTAATCTGGATGGTGTCATGAAACGATGCATTTATATTTTTTTTTTATTGCATGAAAACGTTTTTATAGCATAAACGTATGTTGACAAATAACTACCGATATTTTTGCCCGTAACAAAAAAATGCACGTAAATCACAGCAAAACAAACTAAGGGCACTAGAACTCACTTAAACAGGTCGTTAAGTTGTTCAGAACAAGTCCGTTGTACTTAAAGCATTATCTCACATGGGACATTGTAATTCTGCGTCTTGTGCCTTGCCGTTATTTATTTCATTCGCTAACAGTACAGCTAGCGCGTACAGGACTTACGGTGCTCAATGGATGCTAACCGCTAGCTGCTAGCCAGTCAGGCATAGTAAAGCAGCGCGCCGGGCTAACCGCCCTTTCAGAGTGCAGCAAAGCGCAGGAGTTTCCACCCAACGGCTTTACCTGACCGCCATAATACTCTGATGTCCAGTAAAGGTTTAATTAACGTAACCAGTCATACGGCTAGCGGCAGAAGCCGTAAAGCGTCCCAGAGTTCGGCCTTGTGCTCAGCAAGCGTGTGATGTAGCTTGTTAGCTTAGCATGTGACCCAGCGAACCAAAAAAAAGAAAAACACATTACGTCTCACCGAAGCCTTTGATCAGTTCCGTGAAGACCCCCGGGTCGCTCTCCATCAGACACCATTCGCCTGCGCTCCCCGTCATCCTAAAGGCTTATGTCTTAAATGTAGATAAAATGTAAAGGACCGCAGCAGTTAAAACGGCGCCACCGAGGTTCGCTAAGCTCCGCGCGGCCACTAGATGCTCCTATTTCCCGGCAGCCTTTTGAACATGACCTACAGGGCACTTTGATTTCTATGGTAACGGCAAAGACGCGCAGCGGCAAAGACCCAAACCTGACAAAGCCATTAACCGAACAAGACCCACAAATGTTTGGTGAGGGGCGTGGACTTACTTTATGGCTTATCAAAAGTCATATTAAGAAAATATATTATAACATATTTATGTGGAAAAATATTTAGAAACACAATTAAAATCTTACAGCCTGCTTCCATGCATTCAATTCTTTACTAACTGGAAAATATTTCCAAAAGAGCTGTTCATGAGGAAGTGCAACAAACACATTAGAAGTAAGAGAAAGAACTTCTATGAGTAGTATGTGAGTGTCCCCTATGATGGATTGGCACCTCATTCTGGTTTGTTCCCTGCCTTGTGCCCGTAGTCTCAGTAATCGGCTTCAAACTCCCCGTGACCCTGAAGAGGAAAAGCTGTTTCAGAAAATGGATGGATTTGTCAACTTCTATGAGGCAAAAAGATTAAGATAACCTCTTAAAGTAGAGTGTTTAAATATGTAAAGCGACCGCGGTTGTAAAGCGGGGACGCAAGATACAGGACAACACGGCCGCCGATTATCTGCTGAGATTTTAGATTAGCAGCGGCGTTATTGATGACTCATACAAGTCTCAGGCGAGTTTGTAAGTCAGTGCCAGACAGTCCATCTGCCCAGTCTATAAATCAGAAATGTTTATTTACATACTACACCTCTTGAACCTAACACATTTCAAGACCTCATATTCAGGTATTTGTGCCATTGACATAGGCAATGAATATCACTACAAATCAATGTGTCGTTGTAATATAACTTTCATAAATAGTAAAAATTATGAGGATTTTGCACGAGGAGGGACTAAGATTGCTTAAATATCATTATTTGAGTAAAACGTACTTCAATTTTATGTATGGAAATGCAGCTAGGAATTGATGCCTTTATACCAGGAATCCCAAATGTATAAAACACATACTTGACTTAATTATTAGTTCAGAAAGTGTATTTAAACAGCTGTATGAGAAACCTTACAGGAATTAAAATGCACTGTAGAAGATGGATGAATGTTTTCCAGACAAAAAAAATGTGGGAGATCATTTCAAGAGTATAGGTGATAATATGGATATGTTTTTTTTTGTTTGTCTCTGTTGACAGGCAAATTGAAATAAATTATTTCTAATTAAGCTGCTATTTAAATATTTATATATACGTATTATATTTAATTTCAGTTATTTTTTAATTGAGTATGACCGCATTCATCACAACCGTTAACACTTGGCTTGAGGTACTGATTGTATATAGCACTTCATAGTAGCCAAACAGGAATAACATGATTTGCAGTGATTTTAAACATTTTTTTTATCCAAAACGTACAAACATTCTACATCTATCTGAACACATTTATGAACCTGGAAGAACACATCTGAAATGCATGAACATTTGAGGAATGAGGAATGTGCAGAATGCCCGGCTCGCTCGTGCATGGCCGGCATCCGCGCGGTCATCCCCTCCCAGCCGCCACTGCGGCTCCTTTTAGAGATTCCCTGAAAGGGGGGCCTTCTGTCGTCTGAAGATCGGGGTGCTCCGCTCAGGTACCCTGCGAGCTGTCACTCCGACGGGGATCTGGTGAATAGGAACTGCTGGCGGCGTTTTTGGTCTTAGCTGGCCCAAGCGTCCATCGCCATCAAGGCCGCCGCAAGTATTCATTCTCCGGTACGGTTTGTTTTCTCATAAGCGAGCATCGCGACGAAATGTCCGTCTGTAATCGTTAGCTGGTGTGCTTGCAATCAGCGTTGTTATAGCACTCATATAAACTTGATGGTTGTGCATTGATAAACACAATCGAATTGGTTTCTACGAGGCTGGGTGGGGGGCATCTTTTTGGCATCTCCGGGTCTGGATGTTCACCCATCGTTAACCGGCTTGCTAGTCAGACTTATAGGCTATAAGTTATAGCTACATAAAAACACCAGCCGGACTCCCACCGTATGCTACAACAAAAATAGCCAGTTTGTCAGCGATCGCTATCTATACTGGCAAGTAAAAAATTACTGGATGTTTTTCTGCATTTATTTCTATACAGGTAAGTACTTGGAAAGCGAAAAAACGATACTCGTTAGAATGATCTATAGCGTTCACGATAAGCGTGTTTATTTGTGTAGATGTGCAAGCCTTTCCTGAGAGATCTAATAAATTTATACGAAATGTTATCAACCAGTTTTATTTTAATACAACGCCTGCACAGTCACGGGATACTTTCGTGTTACTGTAGACAACTGGGTTTTTTTCTAATTGGGGGGGAAATGTTTTCCCCTTGTACAGATCATTCACTGCGATGGGGAGTCCTCCCGTGTTGACAGTAGCCTACGTTATTATCAGGCTCTCTGAATTTGACAGCGGTCAACTATTCTTATCTAGAGGATCACGTTAAGTAAAAAATGTTTTTCGATACTTTCGATATGTTACCCCTTACCAGCAACCCATGCATACATTGCTCATACATACTACTGGTATGCATTATGCTAATAAATTGCTTATCATTGATATGCATTATGCTTAATTATTAATGGTATCAGCGCTATGCATTCACAATTCGGTGCAGACACACCATGGTAAATGTCACGTTATGCCTACATCGCACTAATGCAGCATACTTTTCTCGATTTCTTTCTAGCACCGAAGGCTGTGCAGCAATGGATCCAGCGGAAGGCGCCCTGCCAGTGACCGATATGACCCGGCTGCGGCGCTTCCTGTGCTTCGGGTCGGAGGGCAGCATGTACGGCGCCAAAGGCCAGCAGCCGGGCATGGAGAACACGCAGATGCTGATGCGGCTTATAGAGGACGGCCGAGGGTGCGAGGTGGTGGAGGAGATCCGCAGATTCAGTCGGGACGGCGCATCGGTCGCTCCCAGCCCGGCGCTGTTCGCCCTGGCTGTCTGCTCGCAGCAACCGGACGCTAAAACCAAGCAGGCGGCCTACGAGGCGCTCGGGGACGTGTGCCGCTTCCCGACGCACCTCTTCTCCTTCGTGCAGTTCAAGAAGGAGCTGAAGGAGGGTATGCATTGCGGCATATGGGGCCGAGCGCTGCGGAAAGCCGTCTCGGACTGGTACAACCAGAAGGAGGCCATGAGCCTGGCGGTCGCGGTCACCAAGTGCAAGCAGAGGACCGGCTGGTCGCATAAGGACTTACTGAGACTGTCACACATGAAGCCGGCAAACCCAGGTGGGAATAAATGCAGACGAATAAATATACAACAGTTCTGCACAATATTGCAACTTATAATAGTTATTTTTATTGTCATTATACAGTGCTGTTTGAAAACATCTGAATTCACTCTATGAGGCATAAACGCATTCTCATATATTTTCATACTGGCAGTATATGCAGGGTTTGTTGTGTTCATTCTTTAAATACTACAGGGGTTCTTAAGCATGATTCCCATTTTATGACAGTTTATTTTCAGGTGAACTTTTAATTAGCCCCGATGTTGTTGATTAAACCATTAACAGGATGCAAATTAATTAAAACTGGGGGCCGGCGTAACTGGAATCGCAGTTAATTGCAAGTGAATGTGTAGTAGTCAGGGATTGCATATATAACAGAAAACGAATCCCTTTGTGCTAATAGAATGAGAGAAGTTATTAAACTGAATCAAACAAAACACATACCAATTGCACATTCAATATGCAGTCCTGATAATTACTCTTGGCAGCAATATTATTTTAACTTTAGGGTACATCTGTAAAAGGTTACTTATTTTTCCATTTTAGTATATCTTTTATAAAACCTGGAGTTTATTATTATTTATACAATTATTATTATTATACCATTTATTTTTCTGTTAATAATAATGCAGTTAATTCAATTAATGTTAATTGATAAAGATCTTTTAAGTGAAATACTCCACTGACTACGATTTGCTATTGTCATGGACGAAAACCCCTGTTGTAATATATGACCATTGAAATTCATGGGTAACCAGGTTTAGTGCTGATTGAAAGTCAAAGAACAAATGATAATCTATGCAAAACTGGTTATTGTAACTGTAATAACTATCTGCTGTGTCTTTAGGGATTTCCTTGATCAATAAATACATTACAAAAGGATGGAAGGAGGTCCAGGCGACATACAGCAACACAGAGAACTCTGATGAGGTAGCTGAAGTTCTGAGGTATCTTGAAGCCGTTGAGAAGGTGAAGCACTCCACAGATGAGGTGGAGGTGATTCATTTAATAGAGGAGCATGGACTAGAGCCAGAACAGTTACTGACAAGCCACCTGAAGTCAAGAGAGGTCAGCAACACCCTTTCTGTCCTCTAATTCTCTATAATTATGGTTTTGCAATTTTACGATTTTGTGTTTTTGGAATATTTGTAGGTAGTTTCGGTAAGTGGTTTTAATAGGCCAATATCTGGGCCATTCTGTACAGTTTCTGCGGTGTTCTTATGCACTAGGTGTGCAAGGCGTTACTTACGGAAATGCCCGTGGTCACTTTGCTGAGTCGCCTGGGGAAGATGACCGCTGATAACGTGCTGCAGCAGCGTAGTTCGGAGGCCGCCCTGGTCTGCGAGAGACTGCAGTCTGAATCCGCGCTGAGGAAGGTCAGCGCCTGACACAGCGCGTGTGGCTGGGAATCCTTTGGATTTCGGCTGCCAGTTGTCTTGATGTTTGCTCTTTCGTTGTTTTCAGGATAAAATCCACCCCTTTCATATTTTGCTGGCTCAGCAAGCGTATAAGAAAGGCCAAGCAAACAGAGGGAAAGTGAATTGGGAGACTGACCACGTGGTTCTCCAGGCCCTGGATGCCGCCTTTAACAAGTGTCTCATGGTAGGAAGTAGCAACAAACACAAAGAGACCTTCGTATAATTAGTGTATATCAAGTGATCCTGGCTCACGCTGTGTACTAACTCAATACTATTAAATCTTTTTCTGCTTCCCACTCCCCAGAATGTTGAACCCACTGGGAAGCGTTTTGTGGTGGCTGTGGACGTCTGTATGTCCGCAAACAGCACGGTTCTGGGAAGTTACCTCAATGCGACCACAGCAGCTGCAGCCATAACTATGGTAAGACCGTTCTTCCGTAGCTCAGCCCGAGCTAATAGCAACAGCTGCAAAAAATGGGGTGGAGGGGGGGGGGGGGCTGCATATAGCATCAAAAGTTACAGTGAAGACCCTTTAATTATGAATCTCAACTCTCAAGAGCCATGTTTCCCAATCCAGTCCTCTGGGATCCACAGACAGTCCGTGTTTTTTATTCCTTTCTAACTTGTGGTAGGGAGCTGGGAGGAAGCCAAAATGTGGACTGTCTGGCAGGGATCTATGAGGGAGCAAAAATGTGGACTGTCTGGCAGGGATCTATGAGGGAGCAAAAATGTGGACTGTCTGGCAGGGATCTATGAGGGAGCAGAAATGTGGACTGTCTGGCAGGGATCTATGAGGGAGCAAAAATGTGGACTGTCTGGCAGGGAGCTGGGAGGGAGCAAAAATGTGGACTGTCTGACAGGGATCTATGAGGGAGCAAAAACGTGGACTGTCTGACAGGGATCTATGAGGGAGCAAAAACGTTGACCGCGTGTGGGTCCCTGAGGACCGGGTTGGGAAACACTGCTCTTGAGAGTTGAGATTATGTGCTAGGAGTTATAGTTACGTAGCTAGTAATACAGCTTGGATAACTACTTCAGATTCCCTGTACTCTGAGGTAATGCATTTCCATGACAGTCCGTATATTAACAGCGAGTTTCTGTTGATTTTAAGGGTATTGCACGAGCAGAAACGGAGCCCCAGATTTTGGTGTTCTCCGAAGGAGCCGTCATTCCCAGCACTGTCACTACTGACATGTCTCTCGCACAAGTAACGGCAGAGCTAGCGAAGGTGGGAAAAAGTCACAATTTTTCAAAGTAGCAGCTGAATGCAAAGTATGGGATTAGGCATTTGGTGTTGAATTGCTTGTCAAGTTGTAGTGTTCCCTTCTGTAGAGTACTGGTGGTGCCACAGACTGTGTCCTCCCCATCCTCTGGGCCACGGAGAACCAGAAACCAACAGACGTCTTCATCATCCTGACCAGCAACACCACCAGCTTGGGGAGGATTCACACAGCAGAAGCACTCAGGATGCACAGATATGTGAGTATCAATGCCACAATCATTACACCGCAATTCAGTTTGTCACGATTTTCCATCAATTTCAGCGGTTCCAGCTCGCTTCGGTTTTCCACTGCGGAAGGGTTGGCTCTATACAGGCGTTGCTGGGCTTGCAGTGTGACAGTGACCTAAAACCAAAGGGATGCTTATGTACTGTTCACACAGTGTACATCTTGATTTACTGTATGTTAATTTTTGTGTTTTGAGAATCGCCAACTTATTTTAACATCAAACGCTACTAGAATTAGCATTTGCACCGGTACATCACAATGTGCAATAGTACTGATATGAATAATATATAGAATATATTATTGTATTTCTATGCATTTTGACCAATCAGATGGCGGTAACACAAATGGCTTGGTTTCGTCATACTTTTAGCGCTGCTACTATGCAGGCACAGCTCGGGTACGACTCAGATCATTTACAATGGAAAACTGCCAGTTTGCGGTACAGCTCGGGTTCGACTCGGTTCTTGGTAGCAGTGGAAAAGTGTCTAGCAGTGGAAAAGTTGTATTGCAGTTCTATTTAACACTGGCAGTAAAATCAAATGTTTCATTTTACATTTTTTTCAACATTGGGTGATTAAAACTATGCTGTTTTTGTAGCCTGTGCTAAGTGCACCGCAATGCAAACAGACTGTCAAGTGTCTGAAATGTTGAAGTACAGGCCAAAAGTTTCGTTTTGTATGTTTTTTTTCCACATTCTCCGTATTGAAAACGGAATTGTGCACTTTATGTACGCACAAAGTAATGCACAGTTTATGCAACTGGGAGTTGAAGTGTGCAACAACTTTATTCAAGATACCGACATCCTTCGCTGTTAATGCCTGTTAATTAAAACAAGCCAAATTTAATTTTTAATAGTTCCTTTATTTCAGTATTTAAGTGTTAACAATTAGGATACAGTGGTAATATTGTGATGCATTGAATGGTGGTACTGGTATCATGACGAGTATGGTATCATGAGCTAGTTGGCAGTACCCAGCCCTAGTGTGTTTGTTCCATTTATGCGCGATCAAGCAGCAAAGGCAGGTTGTAGCTTGACAGGTAGAAATCTGACGTTTCTGGTTCAGATTCCAGACAGACCTGATTCGCTGTAATGCTGTAATTACTGAGTTTTGCTAATTATTTACAAACCAAGGTGGTTGTTTCCTTTGTACCATTTACAATGAACTTATGTTGGTGTCATTATGAATAATTGTGCTACTAATGTGTTTATATTTGTTTCTTTTGTTTTGCAGAGAATGGGATTGTCCTCCAAATTAATAGTGTGTGGCTTGACCTCAAACGGGTTCTCCATCGCGGATCCAGAGGACCGGGGCATGATTGATATTTGTGGCTTTGACTCTGGAGCCCTACATGTCATCCAGAATTTCGTTTTGGATCAAATTTGAGAGGAACGCGTTTGGGGAAGACACGGACAAAACATTTTTAAATATTAACAATTAGGAATGAAAGCAGTCATGGGTCCAGTGGAACATTAAATCATAAAAGAACACAGAAATTACATTCTTAAGGGGTACATCTGTTTTTTTTTTCTCCCTAGTTTAGTCATTGGAAAGTAATTCTGATATGAAAAATTTGTCCAGCAGGCTGGATGATTCTATATTGGAATAGCAGACAATGTCACACATTGCTGCAGAACCTTTTTGGTATGAAATTGCATTTTAATATTAAATTAAAAAGGCCTAGCAATATTCTAAGTTCTAATATAATTTCAACAGTATGGTGTAATGAACAAAATGATGTGGACAGAAGATTCTTCTCTATAAGCAGGAGTTTCTTAGCAAAAGCTTAAGTGTGCTGCTAGCAACTAACACTTGATAGAAAAGTTTTCTGTGACAGATCACACTTATGCAACACACAAAATGTTTTTTTTTCCTTTAGGTTCACGCTAAGCATGTATATTGTGATGTACATGGTACATAATTCAAGATTCAAGATTCAAAGCGTTTATTATCATATGTACAGAAAAGTAGTATTTCTCAGTACAATGAAATTCTTACTTTGCTGTCCACTCACAAATGCCAGGTTAAATTAAATTACAAGTACAAAAGAGCATACTTGAGAAAAATAGTGCAAAAAGAGCTTAAAGTGCAAAGTGACCTGTTGTGCAAATGAGGTAGGTCATGATATGCAAAGTGATCTGTTATGTAAATGAGGTAGGTCGTCTATTTAGGAGTCTGATTGTAGTGGGGAAGAAAGAGTTGTTTAGCCGGGATGTTCTAGATTTCACACTTCTGAACCTTCGTCCCGAGGGCAGGAGTATGAACAGTCCGTGTTGGGGGTGTGTCGGGTCTTTGAGGATGGTAATGGCAGTGCTTCACAACCCAGTCTGTGGGGACCCCCAGACTGTCCTACCAGGAGCTGGGAGGGAGCAAAAATGTGGACTGTCTGACAGGGAGATGGGAGGGAGCAAAAATGTGGACTGTCTGGCAGGGAGCTGAGAGGGAGCAAAAATGTGGACTGTCTGGGGGGTCCCTGAGGACTGAGCTGAGAAACACCACATTATGGGACAGTTTTACCTCTTCCTTGCTCCATCCATTCAAATGAAAGAAGTGGGTACAACTATTTTAATAGATAATGGGTAGAGGTCAATTGTAGCATTTTTTATCATTTTACCTTGGTTATATAGTAGGACTGATGTCTGGATTTGAAGCATCAATTCTTTTTTAATTCCTCCTTAATTTGTTTAGTCTTTATCACCATTTATGTGATGCCAACTGTGCATTACCATGGACGTTTTCCAGTGCTGTATCATGCTGGCAAAGATGAATCCACCTTTTTATTGTTTGGCAAAGTTACACCTGCTAGGTAATAGAAAAAAATATTGCCAGAAGTCATAACACTTAAGCATCAGAAAGTTAGATACGCAGAACACTAATTCAAACTAACGAAACAACGTTTCACTACTTTTTAGATGTGAAGGCTGCAGCTGAATGTACCTTTTATATTATTTGTGTAACACTTTAGATCTGTATTTTAAATGAATTTGAAATACTTTATACTTCAAACAAGAATGAAATAAACTAAAAAATGACAGCGGGAGTGATTTCTTTCTGAGAACGATAAGCGGATGTTGAAGCAGGTGCCTAACAAACAGCTACCAAGAGTCGCTCCCCACTGGTTGAGTTTTACCAAACACTTAAACTCTTGGTTACCAGTCTTCGATTTAATCGGGATTTCAAAATCACACTGAAATTAACCGCTTTGACATTGTGGTATTTATAAAACCCCAACCATAACTGAAAAAAAACATGCCTTTCATCACTGGGATCTGGATTCAGAATCACTGTGAAATTGCCCTGAGATGCATTTGAACATTTCCAATGAAATAGTGACACAGTGGGTGAGTGGTGGCCCAGTACCTTTCTGGTTATTCATTGAAATACAGCCACGGCTGTCTGTGACACACGCATCTTCTACCTGTGTCTTTGAGGCTTTCTTCTACAGTAGGTCAGTGTTTACCAACCCGGTCCTTGAGGACCTCCTTATCCTCCTGAGACCCGACCTATTCATTTATGTCCATTGTAGTGGACATTGTATTTTTGCATTTATTTTTTCACTGATGTTGGGAAACGTATTTATTCTTGTTTTGCACTAAAGAGGACATGCTGTGAAATTAAAATAAGAATAAATTTGAAAAAATCTGAATTGTAAGATGTCTTATTTCCTCCAAAGACGAATAACCTACAATTGAAGGACACTTTTTTTCCTTGGGTCTCAGGAGGTTAAGGTTCCTGTTTTTGCTCTCTCTTAGCTCCCTGCCAAACACATTTTTGCTTCTCCCGGGGGCGGGGAAGGAACAAAAACATGAACTGTCTGGGGGCCCCGAGCATCGGGCTGGGAAACACCACTCCAGGTAATCGAGTTTCCATGGTACAAAGACCGGCTGAGTGGATAAGCTTCAGACTGTGAATTGCAGTTTGCATGGTTATTTTTGTGTGTACCGTATGATTGACTAGCATCCGTTCATCTTTTAACCTGTAAATCCCTGGATCACCACGACTCAAACTTGATAGGTCATCTGAAGGTAAACAGAGAGGTGTTTATGGACCTGTACCTGTAATAAAATGGTCTTCAGAATGGTGTGTTGCTTTCTTTAAAACCATGCCAAATATGAAACCAGAGGAAAAAAATCATGAAACATGGAAAAAATGAAGAATAGTGAAAAGACATTGGTATGAGTAATTGGTATGAGGCTTTGTGCTTAAGAATGTTTGTGCATTTTAATACATAACCTGAAGGGTTCTCATTAAGGCTGGTTCGCTTACAAAAGTGATGATAAATTATACAGCTTCACTATGAATCTAGGATCACAAAAGGGCTGATGTGAAATAGTAAAAACTATAATTCACTTTAGTTATAATAATTTGGCCACCTAATAAATGCCCTATGTTTGTCCCACACCCACATGTGCGTGTGTGTGTCCTCTTCTACCTGGATTTTCTACATACATATACATTACATGATTAAAAATGGCAGTTTTGAAGTTGCTGCGCTAATCAAAGCTGTTCTTTTACAAGAAGTTAGGGATAGCTCCTGCGCAACATGGCTGCTCTGTCAAGCGACAGAAACTGGAATGTACTCGTTGCAGCTAATAAAATATCGCCTGCTGGTATAAAGGAGTACCTGCTCTTTTATTCTATTTCTATGTCAACAACTGTAGAGTGGATCCAAAACAGTCTGTTCTCAGCATGCCTGTAAAATAGATTATACTTGTTTTTCTTTTAGACGTTCAAGTAAAGGACATAAAGAAACAAGTATATTTTCTATATGTGTATATTTGTCTTAAATAAGTGTGTCATAGCTTTTATGTTATTTTGGTGAACCATTATAATAGCATGCAGAGTGGCGAAATAATTTAAATCAGGCGCGTTACGAGACTACTCACAATTGAAAACCGCTTGGGGGCCTAACAAATTCACTCTGTGAAGACAAGTGAAGATGGCGGACGTACTGAGTGTTCTTCGTCAGTACAATATCCAGAAAAAAGAAATCGTCGCAAAGGGAGATGAAGTTATATTTGGAGAGTTTTCTTGGCCGAAAAATGTCAAAACCAACTACGTTATTTGGGGGTATGTCGACGAACCGTTCGAGTCTTTAAGATGCTAGCTCCTTCCATGTTTGCTGCCTACAGTTCTTGGTAAACTTTTCCTGCGTTCAAGGCAGCATGTTCGATAAAACAAGCTATTATGACACAGTTATGGAGTTAGCCTGGTGTATATAAGCGCGTATATTACTGGTACTGCTTCGTTTTTTTTACATATGTGTATAGTTGCGCTCTTAGTCTCCTGTAGCTGCTTAAATATTAGCCATGCAAGTAGGTTGTTTTATTTATATTTTTAGCGTAGCCGCTGTAGCTTCTTACCTGGTCTGTCAAGTTCCGCTACACAGACACACAGTCCTACCTGTCAGGTAAACCCTTAGACTGTGTACTTTATATAAACTCGATTTTCTGCTACGGAAAGTGCAAGATTAACCTTTGGAAATCGGGACTGAATGTGACATTACTTTAGTGAAGTTGCTACCATGCTCGTTAGGTGAATTCTCTTGACTAGGTCACTACCTCGCATCTTTGAAGTCACCAAGGTACCGGAATGGTACCGATAGATCCAAAATCAGTCATTCATTATTGGTGTTTCGAGAGAAAATTGATTTACTGAGTAATTTCGTGAATAGATGTTGGTTTCCATGTGTCAGTCCGCACCTGCTTCCTCAGCTCACAAACTACATTCGCAAGTAGCTGTTTACAGCACTGTTACACCCATGTTCTTTAAAAGATACTGCGTCGGGACGTGTTTTCCTTTTGTGTGTTTAATGTGTGTGATTAATTGCAGAACGGGGAAGGAGGGCCAACCCAAGGAATACTATACTTTGGATTCCATTCTGTTCCTGCTTAACAATGTGCACCTTCCTCATCCATCTTACGTGCGAAGGGCTGCAGTAAGTGTTTTTTTTTTTGTGCCGGTCTTAGATTGCTAGCATCGCAAGTTACTTTCGCTAAAATGCTGTTGCTGTTTTTGTAGTATTTTTCTTTTATGATTGTCATAACATGCTATTGGTTTTGCCATTTTACTGGAATTTGCTACTCTTAATTAAAACATATATTGACTTCATAGACAGAAAACATTCCTGTTGTAACAAGACCTGACCGAAAGGATTTGCTGTCTTATCTCAATGGGGAAAGTTGTAAGTAAAAATTCATAATAGGTGTGTGTGCAGACATGCACGTGCATAATGTGAGCCTTAGCGATAAAAATGTCGTTTCCGAAATGTGAGCCTTAGCGATAAAAATGTCGTTTCCGAAATGTGAGCCTTGGAACTGCGCGTTGTTTATATTTAACCTTTTCTTTACAGCCACCTCAGCAAGTATTGACAGAAGTGCACCAATCGAAATTGGATTACAGAGACCGACACAAGGTTTGTGAACTGTCAGTTCTAATTTGCAGTTCTGTTAACTTTATCAAATATTATACACAGCGCTTCCAGTTTGTATGTTTTTCCTTTAGGTTGAATCGAATCGTGCATTTACCTCTGCTAGCCTGATGTGTCTCTACATTCCCTGAATGTTCTTAATGTTGCACCTCTTGTCATTGAATTGTTTTATTTGTAGCTTGGCGTTCATTGGCAGTTTATTGAAAGCATCTACTAAATAAAAGCAAATGTAAATTTAAATCAGCGCTGCACAATATATCATTTCAGCATCATTATTGCAGTGTGCACATGTACGATCACGTTGTATTTCACTGCACTGCTTTTTCTCTGTTGAAATAACTCACGGCAACACCATGAACTATTTTACACACACTGCTGGTAGATCATAAGTTCTATTTGGCTGTAGGTTAATTTAGGTGATTTAATTAGTTGGAATGAAACTGTGTAAGCCAGCGTCAGTGGATGTGGTTTGTACCTGTGATGACAGTTTTGTCTTCTCTTGAACAGTTAAGAGAGCAGCAGATGAAGTCTCTTCAGAAGCAAAGAAACCAAGGGTAGAGGTAAGGAGTATTGTTATGCAATACTGAAGGTTATGGAGTATTGTTATGCAATACTGAAGGTTATGGAGTATTGTTATGCAATACTGCAGGTTATGGAGTATTGTTTTGTGCGTGGAATGGTAAGTGCAAGGCTTTATCATTTAAAGACAAACTAGTGACTGGGAAACAAACAGACAAGCAACAGCAATGACTGTACAATTCACCATGCGTCTGGCGCATGTGCAAAATATTGTCATATTGTCCTGCATTAAATGTGAGTTTGGTTCCTCTTTCAGGATGAAGAACGGGTGCGTTTGGATAAGGAGCGTTTAGCCGCCCGCCTCGAGGGACACAAGGAAGGCATCGTGCAGACAGATCAGATCAGGTATGAATCTTATCATGCAGCTTGTATTTGTAAGCTTTTGTATGATGAGCTTCAGGCTGCTTGTTTGTCTATAGGAACGAGCAGGAACTTCTTAGTACTTGCTTGCTAATGCTTGAAATGTGCACAGAAAATTATTGAATGCATCTGAGCCATTAACGATCCTTTCTGTTACCAATAATATAAACAGAACTTGAAGATTTAATGTAATGATGTAACCAGATGGCAATGCTTTCAACCTGTCATGGACAATTGAAGAATCATTTCCTCCTTGTCTAGTTTACCGACTTTGATGCTCAACACACCAGGCTCTGCCAAATTGGAGTTATAGCAGCTCAAATGGCTATTTTTAATTAAGCAGTTGAAGTGGTTTGCGTCGCATGCTTACGTCATGATATTTAAGCGCATGTGTAAGCAGTAAGACGAGGTCCATTTAAAACGGCAATAAATCCATGTTTTGTAAAACATATTTTGTCTTACATTTAGAATCAGAACCTCACATGCAGCAAATTTGTTTCTGGATGTCAATGGTTCTCATTCACTAGATATGTACACAGTTAAGACAATGATCGCATACAGTTCAGATGATGTGTCTGTCCATGTGTAGTTTAATATGTAGAAAAATGCCAGAGGGCATGTCTGTGTAAGGAATGCTTTAATAAATGCCGCATGTAGACATTACAATAAGTACAGTGAGTTACATTTTGAAATTGCCCCTGTGAATTCCTTTTTGTAATACTATTGTGCAAATTTGGCTTTTTCACTTCTTATGGAGGTTTTAGAGTTGCCAAAAATCATTGAGGAAATTGTATATCCTGCAAAGGCTGACTGGGGCAGTTCAGAAAAACGGCCATCTCTTTCCCTGATGAACGTTAAGGTTTTGGTGCTGAAAGGTCCTGACAGTAGTGGGTTTTCTTCCTTATATCTCAACACTTTTTCAATGGCCGTTCCTGTGTTTTTAGGTCCCTGTCGGACACGATGTCGGTGGAAAAAATTGCCGCCATCAAGGCAAAGATTATGGCGAAGAAACGGTCAACGATCAAGACCGACTTTGACGACGACATCGCCCAGCAGAGGAGCTTCGTCGACGCAGAGGTGGATGTCACCAGGGACATCGTCAGCAGGGAGAGAGTATGGAGGACGAGGACCACGATTCTACAGAGCAGCGGAAAGGTAGGAGGAAGAAACGGTTGGACCTCCTTTCCTTGTATCAGAACTTTGTCATCGGTGTCGCAATTTGTTTCACTTTTGAATTCTGAACGTACATCAAAATTCTGAATCTGAATCCTACAACATTTAGCCCAGAGACATCAGAAGTGTTTTGCACTGATTGTCAAATGATTATGTGTGGGCATGCAAGACTTTCCTAAAATTCCTTTATAGGCTTTCATTTTCAAGAAGTATGAGCTCCAGCTCATTTACATTTGTTCTCAAACACAAAGTTTTTCTTTATATTTTGGCTTGGATGTGTGTTTCCGGACTTGCAGTCTATGCAGTAGAGTGCCGGTGTCCTGCTGTGAACTTACTAATAAAGAAAAATCGATAAAGGTTTAATCCAGCTTGCCCAATGATTTTTAGAATACAGACCCAATGGTTTGAAAAATCCCAAATTACAATTTTAAAAGTTAAAGAAAAAATAGCCCTGTTATTCTTATGTTTTTGCACTTGGGGAGACTAGAGTGTTGAAGGAGTATAATTGGCAGCACTATCAGACTGACCAGGCTGAAAAATACAATGTCTGGTGGGGGCAGCAAAATAAATGACTTCCTGGCAAGACCAAGAAAACAGGCAGTATGTTTTTAATCGTAGCCGGGAGCCCAGTGATGTCGCTGTGCATGCCAGCTGCCATAGGCCGTGCTCTGATGCCGAGTGTGTGGAGACTCACAGGCGCAGAGCTGCAGAAATCCTATGCTCCCTCCAGCAATTCTGAGGAGAAATGCAGTTGCTGGCAGAATTTTATGCATTTCCTGTACTCAGCACTCGGTGAATGAACTGGAAAGTGATTGATTATTATGGAAGCTATACCTTAGTGATAGATAACAGGCAGGTGAAGTTGTCTTTGCTTAAAGTGTCACAATTTGTTACCAGATATTAATGCATTATATCACTAACCACATATTGGTTAGAACTTGTAGTCTTTTGTAATTTTTTGAGGGTAGCTTGTATGGAGGCAACCAGTAAACTAACCCAGGAATGAAAAAAAATATCTAAGGTGGGTCCCCTCTGCAGTCAAAACAGTTGATGTGATTTCCCCAACTGATTTTTGTTCCCAAGCCAAATGTTAAAGGTGATAATGTTTAATTATTGGCCTGTTATGCATAGATTGGCCCATGTGGGATTGAGTCCACTGTGTCCCATTAACTGAAGTGGATTTGAAAGCCCTGCTGTAAAGGATCTTGTTCTTTTGTCATCGAAAGTCCCATCGTTTGCAATTTTATGCACATTATGCAACAGCAGTAAGTTAAAAGCTTCTCTACTTTGACATGTTTTGAATGTAAAGCGCTGAAATATGCACTTAATGTGTCTGAACATGTATTTGTTTGCTGTGCGCACCAAGACCTTGAGTGGTAAATGTATCTTTTAAAGTATAATTCCGCTTAGGTAGCAGTGAGAGGCACAGAAAAGGATACGATTTGTTAAAGAGGAGGAATGGGATTGTCATGTGGAGGAGCTGCTTATCTGTTTTGTTCTTGGTGTGTTGCTGTGTTCAGACTGGGTTCTCTGATAGGACGACCTGCATTTTGTCCAAGACTCGTGTTTTATGATGGTCTACAGTGCAGGGGATGCTTAACCATAATTCCTATTGATCAAGAATGGTGGCTCAGGCTTCCCTCTTGGTTAGGGGCTCTTGTGATTGCTCTCCACAGACACTTTGGCCGTATCAGAATCGCCGCTTGTAAATTTTTCAATCTGACCAGTGTACCCCACTTGGTTACTAGCTTGGTTGTTGAGTGCAATCATGGGCTGCTTGACTTGCTCTCAAATGTATTATCTCTGAATCCCTGACATGACTGCAGAACTGGAGGTAGACTACTTAACAGAATGCAGTAACTGAATATTAGCAAGTTTAAATTTTTGCTAGTTCAGTCTCTTCCCCTCCCTGTTCATGGGGATGCCTTCTATGTGGCCTGTCGGACTTGATTTATTTTCAGTTTTTCTTTTTAGCACCAATGACATCGATTTGTGTTCTCGTGGACTACAGCTCTCCCGAGTGTGAACGTCTGACTGATAGCTCATAATTATAACAGAGTGATTGAGGAACATACCCCTTTATGAAAATGGGCAGTCTATCTTCAAAGCCTCATCATAACCGAAAATATAGCACATTTATGGTAAGGAAATGGACTGAATGAGACAGAATAAAGTTTGAGTGTTGGAGCTAAAGGCGTTACCATTGCCCTTCTATCACAAAGGCTGCAGATCTGTCAGGGGCTTGAGGGGCTTGTTTAATGGTGACATTTTCAGTATTATGCACTTGAGGCTTTTAGGAGGCTATCAGTGTTTGGTTTATGCTGAAAGTATTTCTGACAAAACTAGATTGACTTGAATTTAATCCTAGCTGGTACACCAGTGTGTTCTGTACTTAAAATATCCCCCTCCACCGCCCCCCCCCCCCCCCCACCCACACACACAGTTAAGTGTATCAAGCTTTCTCGACAAAGCCTTCTTAGTACAGTAAGCCCTCGGACATTCGCTAGGTTAGGTTCCAGAACCCGTCGCGAATGAGGAGGATTCGCAGATGTTTGGTAGAGTCACTAAAAATGGTAATATGTGCTTATTTCTATAGTTTATACCCTAAATATGCTCCCAAAACACTTTAATTTTTATTTAAAAGTTAGCTTAATACATTACTTTTAAAAACAAATGTTTGATCTAGAGTACAATATCGCCTAACGGATATTTGTCACACTAGCACATTTACAGTACAGTATACTAATGTTACCCCTAATCATTCATAGAACACGGCATTCTTTTGCATTCACAGTAAGCTAAAATGAGTAAAGAAACGGGACTGTAAACTTATTGACAGAAGTCATATATGTAACCAAGGTACAATTTAATAAAATACGTAAACGAAACATGTACTGTACGTACAGTGAACATGTACGGTGAACATGTGAAAATGACTGCATAGCGTACATCTTCAGCTGGGGGTTCGTGGGAGGGTTTGGGTTTGAACTTACGTAAACGTGTACTTACCATTACAAAATACTAAATTAACTATTTTCTAATAATTTATGTAACCATTAGCGTTCCAAAGGGAATAAACTTTGCAAATTGGATTCACATCTTGTAAAGGTACACTACAGTATGTACATAAAAAGGAAGGCTTCCATAAGAAAGCCACGTTTTTTTAAGGGATTTTGTAACTGATTTATATTGTATGTCTTGAAACTTTCCCCAAAAACACAGTAGAATCTTCATTAACTACATTATTATTTTTTTTTTACCAATTTTATACTCAAAAGCATGAAAACATAAATTACTATGAAAATTAAGCATAAACACTTCTGTAGGGTTTTTCGAGGATTTTGCAGATGTGCGTAAAAATCGCGGATGCAAATAAGTTTGCTTCCATTGAAATTTTCGCGGGTCTGTGAAATGCGAATGCACAAGGGCTTACTGTACTGGTCCAATAGCAGCAACTTCACTGTGTGAATAGCTAATTTAACTAAACTTAGCTTTACATTCTGAATTGGTTAAGTTTAAATGGAAGTGGGTACATTATTTTACTTGGCCAGTCAGTTGGTCAGTTCAGTTTTCATTTCATCTTGCACAAGTGTACGATGAAGCAGGATGTTTTTACTTGGGATTCTGGGTACTGCATTTAACATGATATTGGGTTATTGTCAAACTTTGCATTTTTCTTTTCAGCATTTGAAATGACTTCGGTTAACTTTTCACATTATTTAATAGGCAGCCTCATACCAAACCTCCGTTCACATTTGTGGCATAAATTGTAATTCATTATTTGTTCAGCAGGGGACAGAGTTGCTCTGCAGCAGCTGTGATTTTTCTTTTTAACTGCCTGCTAAGAAAAGCTGCACCTTTTTTCTGATTGCAAATTTATCTTTTAATTGTTCGCAATTAAATAGTGTTAAGAGCCTTCTAATGCACCCTTATCTGTATAGTTAGTTGATTAAAACTAGGCACAGTTTAACTGGCAGAAAATAAATGAGTGATTAATGTTATGCGCCGACTTCAGCCGGTAAATGATGGTGCAGCTGTAAGCATTGTTGTTCATCCACCAGATATGCATGCTGTCATTTCCTGTGCCTGGTCGCATTCGCGTCGCGCACAGCACCGCTATGCATGCTGTCATTTGCTGTGCCTGGTCGCATTCGCGTCGCGCACAGCACCGCTATGCATGCTGTCATTTGCTGTGCCTGGTCGCATTCGTGTCGCGCACAGCACCGCTATGCATGCTGTCATTTCCTGTGCCTGGTCGCATTCGCGTCGCGCACAGCACCGCTATGCATGCTGTCATTTCCTGTGCCTGGTCGCATTCGCGTCGCGCACAGCACCGCTATGCATGCTGTCATTTCCTGTGCCTGGTCGCATTCGCGTCGCGCACAGCACCGCTATGCATGCTGTCATTTCCTGTGCCTGGTCGCATTCGCGTCGCGCACAGCACCGCTATGCATGCTGTCATTTCCTGTGCCTGGTCGCATTCGCGTCGCGCACAGCACCGCTATGCATGCTGTCATTTTCTGTGCCTGGTCGCATTCGCGTCGCGCACAGCACCGCTGCTCGCGGTTTTCCCTTTGCGTGTTTGCTTGCTAGTTCCACCATTGCCATTCTCTGGCTTATGAAGACTGCTCTGGTGTTGCATGGTTCAGAAAAGCCTACATGTTGATTGTATATTTAGATCATCTGAATTTTAGTACAGTCGCAAGAAATCTTCATTCCAGAATGTTCTTTTGTGTGAAGGAGGTTTGTGGAAGGGTTAATTTTAGAAATTGCAGCAATCTATAAATCTACTGTAACTTAGTAGAATTTTTTTTTTTGGTTCAGATTATTATGAAGTCGGATTATTGGGGGTTTGCCCTGGAAGTAAATTTGCTGCCATCATTGTACATTAAGTTTAAAGTTGGTCACTCCATTAATCGGCATTTGCGGATGACAAGTTTTCGCTGACGTGACCCACGCTGCCCTCTCTCTGGTCTTTTTGTGGATACAGTTATTCAGTTGTCAGCCTCTCAATTATGAGGAGACGATGGTTCCACTTCAGCTGTGGGGGGGGGGGGGGGATACTCACCAGTCTTAAAAGCCTGGGAGTCTGACTGAATGACACGCTGGCTGTTAAGGAAAGATTATTGTAATACAATTACACTGTCCACTCCCTGTGATTTAAGTAAGACGAGGTATGTGGTTGGAGCGGTGTGCAGTGGAAACGCTGGGTCGCCGTGTTTTTCTGGGACCCTCGCCGGATCCAAGCCATCGTAGCGACATCTCGAGCCAGATGGCGTGGGTGATTGCGACATCCCCAAGATGGTGCTGAAAACCTGCTACCACACCACAGCAATCTTGTGGAAAAGGAAGGCGTAATTACAGTGATATTCTTTGATCTTCCCCAGGGGACCAAAATAAGTTGAAGTGGGCACGGCTCCCCACGGTAAACAGTCTGGAGGCGCTCATTATTTTAGACACCGGCTCCTCAAATTTATGTATCGCCGACTATATTTATCTCTGAGGCGTCCGTTCTCGGTCTGTGCCGCGTCTGTGCCGCCTTCCAGCCTGGGTCTGATGCCTATTAGAGATCTGCCGTTGCGTATGGTGATTGTCACGCGAGTGCTGGGGGCCAAGAGGTGCGGTGGGCCGGCGGGGGCGGAACCCACATCTCGGGGGATCGATTTGGGACGGGCATGTTTCACAGGTGCTGTCACCGTAACCTTCTGAAGACCACGCGCATGACCCTGCTCTTTTCCGGGTCGGATTTATGATTAGGGTTTGACTGATGTGCATCTGGCCTTTTGTTTTGGCCTCTCCAGGGAGTGCGGCAGCAATGCCCGTCCACACACACACACACACACACACACACACACACCAGAGTGATGGCCGTCTCTCTCTTTTGTTTTCAGAACTTCTCCAAGAACATATTTGCGATTCTGCAGTCCGTGAAAGCCAGGGAGGAGGGTAGGGCCCCTGAGCAGCGGCCGGCCCCCAACACCACCCAGGTGGTAAGCGTGCCGCCCCCACCCTCTCCGCCCCCACCCTCTTCCTCTTCAAAGCCCCCTTTCACCTTTGTCAGTTTCATCCAAAGACACACCAGCGGGGTGCATAATACTGCTCTATTAATCTGTATTACTGTAGCACTGGGAGCAACACAACAAATATCCAAATATACAAAAGCCCAGTGATTTACTTGCTCTGAATGTAATGAGCTTTGCTAAATAATGTGAATGTTTTCACACAAACATAATAACCATTGGGGTAGTTAGCGTTGTGGAATGTTGATCGGTGTCTCTCTGCCCCCCCCCCTCCCCCCCCGGACAAAGGACCCATCAGTAAGAAACAAGCCGCCGGTACCAGCTGCTTACAACAGATACGACCAGGAGCGGTTTAAAGGGAAAGAAGGTGAGTGGACTGATCACTGTGCATCTCCACACCCTCCTTGTAGAAAGACAACCTTCTATACCGAGAGGCTTCTCACCATCGGCGTCATGTTGCCTTTGTATGGCATGACTAATTTTTAATGCCATGTGCTGTACATAATACACATGTATTGTCTCATTTTTTTTTCCTCCTACTGAATCATCAGGTTTGTTGAATGATTAAAATGACACCTTTTGTCTTAATGAATAGAATGTCTAGCTTTTGCACCTCTGTGATGCCTTATGGACCATGTATGACTGCACGAAAGGATAATTATTTGCTCGCATTGGCTGACTGAATGGTTTGCCGGGATTCTGTCTCTCTGAGGTTGCTCCGGTCGGCAGCGATATTTGTCGATTGAGTCAGTAAAGCCTGATGTGTTCGTCCCTGACTCATTCTACCTCTCACCACAATCCACATCTTGAACTTGTCCATTGATATTCCAAATCGATGCACCACCAAAGACAGCTTGCGATTGCTCGTCCTATTACCTGTGAAAAGTTGAAATGGCCGTCAGGGTAGATGATCAGAGTGGTGAATATGCAGGGCAGAATTCAGTGGCTAGTTTACAGCTCGCTTCTTGGCCTGATCTTACAGCTCGCTCCTTGGCCCGATCTTACAGCTCGCTCCTTGGCCCGATCTTACAGCTCGCTCCTTGGCCCGATCTTACAGCTCGCTCCTTGACCCGATCTTACAGCTCGCTCCTTGGCCCGATCTTATAGTTCGCTTCTTGGCCCGATCTTACAGCTCGCTTCTTGGCCCGATCTTATAGTTCGCTTCTTGGCCCGATCTTACAGCTCGCTTCTTGGCCCGATCTTACAGCTCGCTTCTTGGCCCGATCTTACAGCTCGCTCCTTGGCCCGATCTTACAGCTCGCTCCTTGGCCCGATCTTTACAGCTCGCTCCTTGGCCCGATCTTTACAGCTCGCTCCTTGGCCCGATCTTTACAGCTCGCTCCTTGGCCCGATCTTTACAGCTCGCTCCTTGGCCCGATCTTTACAGCTCGCTCCTTGGCCCGATCTTACAGCTCGCTCCTTGGCGCGATCTTACAGCTCGCTCCTTGGCCCGATCTTACAGCTCGCTCCTTGGCCCGATCTTTACAGCTCGGTCCTTGGCCCGATCTTTACAGCTCGCTTCTTGGCCCGATCTTACAGCTCGCTCCTTGGCCCAATCTTACAGCTCGCTTCTTAGCTGATTTCTCATCGCACTATCTGACGTTGCAGTTCAGCATTCATACCGATGGTTTTGTATAACCAGTTGCTTTCCACGTTTTTTTCCAATGTTACACTAAATAAGATGTTAATGATGGATTGGGGAGGAGGCGAAATACTCTGGAAGATTACTAATTATGCTGCTAATGTAAGTTGAGGGGGGGGTGGGGGACGACGGTGCAATGTCTAGCCGGGAAAGAACCAGTGCCATGAATGTGAGTGGGAACAATGGGCAGGCTTGCAATTAAAATGACAGGCTGTGGACGAGCATCATTCCTCCCAGTCATCAGCTTCTGCTCTTCGCCATGTCAGCGCCGCATATCGCACCACTCCATCCCGACCCACCGGGCCGCCGCCGCCGCCACGCGCGCCGCATCCTCCCACGCTACGAAAATATGGCCTGCCAAATGTGTCCGTGCCGGAAAAAAGCACTAATTAAATTGGAAACATTGAGACCCCTGGCTCATCAGCCTCGTATCGACGATCAATTAAGGGCTGCCGTACATGGCAGGGTGAGTTACGCCGTCACCTGAATTGAGAGCGGGTAGGAAAACCAGGCAGACGTTGATTCATGTCTGCTCCTCTGCACACTAATTGAGTGCCCTGTGTTGCCGTGTTACCAATTCAATAGAAGTGGGCCTCGTCCGCATCTGTTCCATGTGTTGGGTTTGGAGTGTGGAGCATTGATTGAACATTGACAAAGGTGCGTTATCACCAAAATTATCATCATTAACTAATGCGGAAACAAAAATGGTAGCAAATGCTTGTGTTTGTTAATCAAAATCAATCAACACAATCAAAAACGCAACTTAGACACAATAACTAAACTGAGATGAAAGAAAATTCCAAAACTAACAAAAATAAAAATATATATTTTTTTGGTTTCTATTTTTCACCTTCTATTTTTGAGTCGCACTGTATGGAACCGTTGTCAGTGCCATGCTAGCTCCAAGAGGAGCAAGTGTGTCATGGATGTAAAAGGTCGATGTTGAGGTGCGCAGCTTAAGGAATGGAACCTGTGTATAAATAGGTGAGACGAGGGTTTACAATGTTTATAAAAGCTGTACCTTTATAAATAACTCATTGTACTTTGTGTGTTTTTCATTTGAGGGCTCTATTTCAGAAAATACAAACAAATAAAAATGCTCGAACTCATAAAACTCAAGAGAACCTAAAATAAAGGAAGCGAATTTGAAAAAAGTACTACAATAAGAACTAATATAAAGAAATGGAATTAAAATTACTCTGGTTGCCACATGGGGCTGCTGTTTTGTATAAATCCGTTGGACTTCTTCGTGCATTTAGGCTTTCAGTTCGCACATTCTCTCCCGCCTTTATATAATGTCAAATCTACCAAGTCTCTTAAACACATCTGGCTGTTTGCTGTGTTGTTGTGGTGTGTGTGTTTGGGTGATGATGAGGTCCTAGTTCAATGTTGCCTTTCCAGCTGTTTGTAAAACGTGCTCATAGCAGAGTACTTAAATGCTGAATTTGTATCCTGGTCAACGCGTTGGTCCAATGGAATGCTTACAGGGTGGGGGTGGGTGGGGGGACGGGGGGGGGGAGGTGACCGACCGGCTGCTGGTGACACTCCAAGGCATTTGGAACCGGATTTGATATAAGTGGGTAATTATAAAAGTGATACCAGTGGAACCAGAAAAGCCATCGCTAGTCTCCTCATGTTCCCTCGTGTGCAATTTGGCGCCTGCAGGAACGGGGGCCCGCAGATGGAGAGTGCTTTTGTCTGAGGGCTTTTTCAGCTCACGCCACACACACACAAACATGCGTCCTGTGGGAGTTCCTATTCCGTCACACACACTCTGACACACTGCTTCACCATCATTCCTGTGCCTGGTAAATGTTAGCATTTCTGTGGGCCTCGCTCTCACGCCACTGTGTTCATGTATTTATGTATTTATCACAAAATGATCATCATTCCCCTCACACCTCTCCCTCTGAGGCGAGGGATCTGTGCCAGCAATCGGAAGGTTGCTGGTTCGAATCCCGTGAATGCCAGCAGTGATCCTACTTCATTGGGCCCTTGAGCAGAACCCCTTCACTTGCAATTGCCGCGTCCTGCGTGTGATGTTAACCTACATCCAGCCCTATAAGGAGGTCCTCCAACTTAAAGGGAATAACTTGGGGGGTTGGTGGCAGGATTGGCACTCCAGCCACCGGAAAAAACCTCACACTGGTCCATCTGAAGTATCACCGGCCACATGGCTGCACTCAGGTTCTCAGCCCTGAGGTGGTTTGTTGTGTGCTGGGTGCAGCAACACGCTGTATCGGCGCATTTCCTACCTCTCTCACTCTCACATTTTGAACTTAAAATTTTTCGTACTGTTAAACCATCCGGACATAAATGGTAAATGGTATTTGACGGTATTTTCAAAAGCCGCTTTTATGAAAAATTGCCGACTTCAAATTTCAGCAAATGTAAATACACGCCCTAAATACCGGCTAAATACAGTAGCTCTGTAAGTATGGGGTTTTTTTGCATGCGGGAAATTTTTAACTAGCTTATCCATGTAGACGCACATTATCTGCCTCAAGTACTTCCACATGTGAAAAATATCGCTAAATGATGCGGTGTGATTCTTCTTAATACTTCTTTGATGTGATATGTGGGATGTCCTTCTGAAACACTGATATTTTGTGCAGAGGGGGTAATGAGGTTGCTTTTTTCTCTCCCTACCCGCTTCAGAAACCGAGGGCTTCAAGATCGACACTATGGGCACCTACCATGGCATGACTCTGAAGTCTGTGACGGTAAGCCTGATTATGTGTCTCTAGCAAAGTCCGCTCCCTTTTGCCGTCTGCTGTATCTGCCGACTGAATGCTGCTCGGCATTTAAGCCTGTCATCGCCGTTCGACTTCGTAACACGATTTTCTGTTTTTAGTAACTCCAGTTTTGTGAGGATTTTTTTTGTTTGTTTTTCCGGTTAGCTAGTAGGGAATATGCCACCGATGTTGGCCAGTTGTTTCGCATTTGAAAGTAAATAGCAACATCTGTTCATCTCTGTATCGCAAATGGCAGCTGTTCTTGTTGCATATCACCTTTTGGCTGCTACCTGCCAGCTCGCTCCTGCCAAAATGTCACATGGCTCTTGCGGATCGGCGCCCAGTTACCGCCAGAGCAGGGGTCAGGTTATTCCGGGGGAGCGCATGCAGGCCTGCTTGCTGCCGTCCTCGAATATTGAGAGCTCTTCTGTTTTAGCTGATTTATTTTATTTTATTTCCCAGGAAAAAACACACTTTTGTAATAGCATCTTGCTGGATATGATGTGCCAAACTCTTGTTATAGCTATATCATTATATCATGATTAATCAGGAAATCACATTTCATTGGTTAGCCCACAAATGATTGAATACACCCCTAACACACCCCCATCAACCATCTAATTTCTGATTGGTTCCCCTTCCTTAAGCGTCAGCTCAGTGCCCGCCCAATGCCAACCCATGAGTCCTTGATTACCGCATATCAGTGTTTCTGTAACCCATGATTGTTGTTTATATCTCCTGTTAATCAGCAAGTCACCCTTCATAAGATGCTGACACCAGTCCCTCGTCAAAACCATCCCGACTCCCATGTCCTCCAACCTTAGTCAGAGGGTAGTCGCTTTAGTAATTCTCGCCACCCGCCGCGACAAGACAGTTATCACCATCTGCTCTGGGTCACAGCACCCCAACAACACAACAACAAAAACACTTCTCTGCCTTCACTAAAATGATCTTTCTAGCACAGAATGGAGCAGATATCAAGCTAAACTATTAAATACGGTAAACAGAGTAAGTGTCAAAAAATATAAATTCAACCGCAGCTACTTAATACTCCAAGAACTTAATGTTAAACTACTAATTTC
This sequence comes from Paramormyrops kingsleyae, assembly GCF_048594095.1. Classification (NCBI taxonomy): domain Eukaryota; kingdom Metazoa; phylum Chordata; class Actinopteri; order Osteoglossiformes; family Mormyridae; genus Paramormyrops; species Paramormyrops kingsleyae. The sequence continues at coordinate 20,500,751 of NC_132817.1, forward strand.
ACTAAGGATTTTTCTAACATGACAGACTTTTATGAAGCTGCAATTACCTCTTAGGAGTACAACAGATTTAAATTTCTCTCACACCTGACATTGTAACAGCTGATATTTTTAGGGTCTGACATAGAAAGGTCAGACCTTACGGTCCAGTGGACTTTAATTAAAACTCCGACCGCGGAGCTGAGCGCCCAGGTCCTATTAGGCTTAGGTGTCAAATAAGATGGATCAGCTATAGCTGTGTGTGGTGCCTTTTTGTGCCATCCGCTGCCCCCCCCCAACCCTATTCCCTGGAAATTATTTTATGCTTGCTTGTAAATGCTTACAAAGAGCATTATATTTCCTTGCAAAAATTAAGGAAAAATTGCAGAAAAGTCGTAGTCAGCACAGCCTGCCAGATGGATTCGCATGGACGGCTTGGTGAGCATGTGTGTCTTTGAAATGTTGGATGTTTCACGCACTGGTCACACTTGTGATGTTTAAAATGGAGGAATCTGCAGCAGTTTTTTTTTTTCCCTCCCAACCACTTAAGTATTTCCAAGGACTTTTAGCTTTTGATTTTTAAATTGGATGCATTGCAGCCTTGGGCAGTAGCTTGCCTTTAACATGGTGTGTATGTGTGTGTGAGTAAGATGTATGGCTATATGATGCCTTTGAGCAGGTGACTGGTAACGGTAAATGTAGTACAGTTAGCAGTACAGTTCCTTAAGTGTGTTTTCCATCCCCTCCACTGGCTAAATTGCCCTGGAAACGCGGGGGCAACGTAGCAACGGCTTTGGCGCCGATGGTGCCGACATCTGTTATAACGGCAGCATCCTTGAGGCCTAGTGTGGGGCTCCGCGCTCTGATTGATAACTGCATCAGCCGACGGTGAGCACTGACCCCTCTCTGCCCCCCGAGTCTATTCCTCACGGCTTCTTACCGGAGTACGTGCGGCTCAGCATGATTAATTACCCTTTGTGGGTCCGCCGGTCTCCTAAGGCTGCACTTTGCACAATTAATCACCCCATAAGCCACTAGGACATTTATTTCAGTTCATAACCACCTGTGTTTTTTCCCTTTTCTCTTCCTCCCGGATGCCGTCTGGCTCCGGTCCTGCCCCGGCTGCTCACACGGGCTCCCTAATCCCTTATCGCTTTTGTCCGGGACGGTGGGGGAGAGGCACGGGTCCAGTGGGGGCAGCCATGTCCACAGCTTTTCTTTTCTCTTCTCTCTCTTTCTCTCTCTCTCTTTTTTTTAACCTTTCAATTAGCCATTGATTTACACCAGTAACAACAGGTGAGCATTGCTCCAAATAATGAGTCCACGAGGACAATTAAGCCCCAAGGCTGAGTGGGAGAAAGGACAGCGGGGGCCTGCGGGTCAGGGGGGAGCAGGGTTTGGGAGCCCCCGACGGCACTGGGGGTTAATGATGATGCTGGAACCGTGCTGCTCTGTCTGCTGCTCTGTCTGCTGGTCACTTGGTGGCTGTGTTGTATTGAAAATTTAGCAACATTAAGTTTTTTCTGTTTTTAGCTCTAAAGCTGTCTTTGCAAAGATGGATTTTTGGTTTCTCGGTGAATTGTTTGAAAAATGCTTTTCCAGAGATGCCTTTTTGCGTTGGGTTTGCGGGGTGGATACAAGTCAGCATCCGCATTGGGGTCTTAAAACGTCGTTAGGGAAACTGACCAGCAGAGTAGGCGGACAGCCGTTACCGAGGTAAACACTATGGTACCTGCACTATGGTACCTGCACACCGTCAGGAGGAGATGAACAATTGGGGTGGTCGTTATTCACTGGGGTTTACCGGAAAACGACTGCAATGAATCTTGCTGCATAAACTAGCATTTGTTGACTGTGTTGCATAGTTGTCAAAGTTTTTGCGTGACTGGAGGCAGAACATGTTCCCGGTTTGGTCAGCCCCGGCGGTGACCTGGAACGCGGTCATCTTACGCCATTTCCAAACCTATTTTTGTCGCGCATGCTGTGCAGCCTCATTCCCGCCATCTGCAGCCCGGCCGCTCCTTTGCGGCCCTCGATCGGGCATGTGGCGGGTAACCGGGCCGCACGGCTCTCAAGCCCAGGGGCGCCAGGGCAGCAGCGGAACGGGCCACCTGGCCTCCTGCGTTCCCCCTCAGCCCATAAAGGCTCTCATCACCGTGAAGCGCGGCCTGCCACACACGACAGTAGGAAGGGACGCTCCGGAGAGGTCAGAGCTTCTCCCAGCTCTCTCTGCTGCTGTGTGAGCCTGGAGGGCAAGGCCCTGGGCCCCCTCTGCCACGACATGCGTTTCCAGTACCGATCACCCAGTGCGGCTCTTCTGCTACTGGGCCCCCTCTGCCACGACATGCGTTTCCAGTACCGATCACCCAGTGCGGCTCTCCTCCTGCTGTCACTTATTGTCAGCTTCCTGTATGTGATGCATGGAGTCATACGCTAAGCTGGAATATACAATGCAAACGCTGAGACATGCAAGCATAATAGAAACATGGCATTTTAAGACATGGGCATTACAGCAAAGACCAAGATATTCAGGCAGCTGATTGGTGGGGAATGACCAGAATCAGCTTTAATGGCCAAGTATGTTTACTCGTACAAGAAATTTGCCTCCGGTTTTTCGTTGCTCTCAGTTTACTTAAACAGGACAGACGTACAGCAAAAAAAAAACAGGACTAAGAAAACAAGTGCAGTATGTAGAGAAGCGTCTTAAGCCAGAGAGCCATAGTGCAAACGTTCATAGTGCAAAGATACTGGTTGCTATATATACGTGAGGTATAGTGGATGCTTGTGATGGCAGATTATTACGCAGTATTGTCCTTGACACCTAATTGTTCATCAGAGTCATGGACTGTGGAAGGGGACTATTCATGTGTCTGCTTGTTTTGGCGTAGTGCTCTGTAGTGCTTGCCAGAGTGGGGGGGAGTTTGAGCAGGATGTGCCTCTGATGAGGCACTGCAGTGAATGATTTTTATCTGCCTGTTTCCTGACTCTGGGGCATGTGTAAGTTCTTACTGCAAATTTGCAGATTTTGAAGTTGGGCGTGGAAGCTTGCTGTACAATAAACTAGAGATGCACCAATACCGATATTCGGATCGGTATCGGCGCCGATCCAGACCTATTTGACGGATCGGGAATCGGCCATGCGTGACCGATCCACGTCCTATACTTACTTATTTAGTTTTTGGCAATCAATCGCACGACAGCTCTTTCCCATTTTACATGTGCGTTTTTGCGGAATTCAAATCGAACGCTATCACTGCCCCTAAGTCTTTTTTGCTACTCAGTGGGTGTGAGTACAGTGACTTCCGCCTGCTGTGAGGTCATGCGCATACCCTTCGCAGTACGAGGAGCGTAAGATAAGACGTGACGATCTGGGAGTATTTTAGGCTTTTAACAGAAATCGGAAGCACAGCGTTTTGCAATCTATGTAAAATAAGGTTTTGAGGTGGGAATAGCGTTTAATGGAAAATCCCATTTAACAAAGCGCACGCAACTGCGAGACAAAACAAAGCAATGGATGATTTGGGAGTCGCTAACTTAATTGGACTGTTTTGCGAACTCGTTGCTTGAGATACAAGAGGGGCTGCCATCGCAACAAAAGTGTAACTGCGCTGATGCCAATGGGAGAAAAACTGTTAAAATTTTAAGCATTCGCCACTTGTGTATATTTGCTTTGAAGATATTCATATTGAACTGCAAATGCCTCAAAAACGCTTAAAACAAATGAAGTGGAACAGTACGTTATGTATGTTTGTAGTAGCCTAATTAAATATTTTTTGTCATACATTTTTTCCATCTGTATTTACTAGCTTAAAAAAAATATGTAAAGTATAACAAAGTAAAAAGAGCTCTTGTATCGGAATCGGTATCGGTATCGGCAGTTGTGTATCGAAATCGGATCGGAACTGAAAAAACGTGGATCGCCCATCTCTACAATAAACACATAGATTCTGAGTTCTGAGTTCTTTTAACACCCAGTCCTAGGCTGTGAGGGGTCAGACTGTTCAGCAGTGGAATAGTCTTACAAATTACTGTTCAGGTAATGCACTGCTTCATCTAGACTAAATCTGTATCTAGAAATGTCAGCCTGTAAGTTCAGCCTGTAAAAATTGTTAAATGACTTATCAGCATTGCTACTTAATAGCTAACATCATCTCCTGTGTTTGTTTATTAGATTAGGGAGAGATGGTGGTGATTATAAGAAATGTAATAAATGTAAGAAATTCTTTTCCCACCTTATTGAATTGGAGAGCTGATCCTAATTTAGTTGAGGCTGGAGTGGGTCTTTCTGTGGAAAGTCTTTAAAATTTGGTATTTTTATTTAATGATGACCGTGAAGTCAGTGGTGTCATGTGACTGCCTGGTACGGGTGATGACTTTTGTATCTCTGTGTACGCTCACTGTGGGAGTCATGCACAGGTGGATTCGCATCCCATAATGCCAGCGTGTAATCTGGAGCAATTCGGTCAAGCAGCCCTCTAGAAGAATCTCCAGGCCAATTAGGGAAAAGGCAGCAGGTTAAAATTGACTGTCATCTTAAAATGTATTGGTGAAACGCAAAACCAGCCTCTTGGTAACTGCTGGTCTGTTTTATGGTAAGCCGTGACATTGGGCAGCGACCAGATATTATGGGATGGATTTCAGAGGGTGGTTGGGGGGCGTTGTGACGTACACAAGCATGTCCTTCACCTACTCTTATAAATTACAATGCTGGTATCCTTTGATCACCTCAGCATTGATATGCTTATTATAAACATTGCTAAATGGTTTCTCCCCCCCCTTCAAACACTACCATGGTCTTTGACCCCGTTGGTACTATAAAATTGTGATTGTGCTTCACAGGGGTTTCGGCTCAATCGTTTGCCTCCCTCGCATGAAATACATGCATCCGAAGCGGCCCGTCCCCCCACAGCTAGCGTGCGTTTGGCTGCCCGTGCGCTTACCGTTGATTTCGCTGCTTATTTATAGAGCCCATTAAAGCGCAGCAGCGGCTGGGCGTTGATACGTTACGCCCTTAGCAGCTGACCTGAGATCATTTAGCTCGTAACAGTTGAGGTTATTACCAGCTAGCGCCGCGCTCGCTCTAAATCAGCGAGGTCGTAAAGGGTGACACTCTCAGAAAGACACTCCTCTTTTTGTTTACCTCCGGCGCGTGCCGGATGTGTGCCGTACCTAGGGTTTGTTTTAATGATTAATTTCGTAACTGGATGGGCAATGTGCTCTGGAGATTACTTTTATAGCCTGTAATTTGTGAAATTTGATCTCAGTTGGGGCAGACTTAAAATGAGCAGAGAATTTAAATTTTCTGGGAAGCAAAGGATTTATAAAAAAATTATTTAGCTAGGCTTTCTGTGTCATGTGCTGGATTGCTGGCATCTACAAGCACATCCTCTTAGGACAGGCACGAAGATTTGTGTGCGTAAGCTTTGTGTGGTTTTCTGTTTAAAGGTGATCAGGTGATTCCTCAAGTTCCCAGTTTAGCCACCTTTTAATGACATGGTAAACCCCCCCGGGACAGCCCACCCTCCCCTGTACAGCTGCAGTTTGCTGTAAATATGTAATGCGAGCTCAGCCGTGCGTGCAGAAGTACGTGGTGTGTACAGGAGAACATACTGGACTCCCCTGTGCTAAGCATGGTCAGGATGTGCCGCAGCTCACAGAAGCCTAACCTCTCAAGAAGGCCGTTTGATCTCTCCTGCTGAGCGAGGCGGCTAACAGAGAAGTGCGTCCACATGTTCCTCGTTCTACCTGGGGCTTGCTCTGTTCGGCCTTCTGAGTGAAATCTGCGGATTTGGTTTTGGGGCCTTAAGTTTTGCCTTAAATATTTCATTCTGTTTTAGCCCTGTCTGTTCTGCCGCTGTCGCAGCCCGGCCGTGGTTTGGGTCTGTTGTGGTGTTGAATCTGCTTCTGATCAGAATCATTTACTTTTTCTGGGTAAGTGGTAAGTCTTAAGCAGCATGGTGATGAAACGCCCCCCACCCCACCCCGGGAGTCATGTGATGGAGCTAAGTTTGTGCCTCCCGGCCCCTGGCTACTCTTTCTCTGCCTCTCACAGAATTACTCGCGCGCATGTCCTTCATTTCTATGGTGAATCAGGAAGTGCAAGTTGATTTCCAAGACCAAGATTTTCATCCAGTTTTTGGCAGATTTGTTGATGTGCGGTGGTGGTTTCTCTTGTCTGATGCAGCCTAAACTTCTTGTTGGGCCCCATTCTGGGAAAATAAGGCCGCGCTCCCAGAGCAGCTGTTGCTGACGGAATAACAGGAGATGCGCCGTGCCGGATGCGCCGCTGCAGTGTTCCATTTTTCTGAAGTCGTGCAACTTATGCAACCAGAGTTTATCTCTAGGATATAGAAAAGGCCGCTTGGATCTGATTTATGAGTGTGTTAATGCGTATAGTGTTATATCCATAAATCCATTCACATTCACCGAGCTGCTACCGCTCACTATTCACCTTTGAACTACTCTGTCTACTTTTTTTTTTCTTTGGAGGGGTGGCTGTGAAACCGTCGATTTTTGTTTTTTCACAAAATTCTTTCTCACAAACATCTGTGACTATTAAACACATCTGATGTCATACTTTTATTGGCAACTGGTAAAGTTTAATCACTTGTGCATGCTCAATACTGCACAATAATAAATTTTCGTACTTCCATTTTTTAATATTTTCCTCAATTAATTACAGCTTTGCAGTACATAACATCTGTTAAATTGAAAAAATATTGTCAGTTCGTACTGTACACGATAGCAAAACGGGTGTGTGCTGGTCTGTCCCGCCTCACAGTGACCCCCCAAAGTGTGCCAGTCTTGCAGAATCCCTCCGTCGATCACTGGCCCACCATCCAGTGTAGCTTTCTGTGCCGGTACCGACCCGCTTTCTCCTTGGCCGCGTTGACGCATGCGTTGTGCTTGTTGCTCTGCAAGTGGTTCCAGTACTTGATGAGCTCGTTTGGCTGGAACTGGTGGGACGTGATCAGATGGCTGTACTTGCAGCTGGAGTAGGAGACGCGCCAGTGGTTGAACACAAACTCATTGGGGGGGGGCACGGGGTCAATACGCAGCTTGGCTAGGCAAATCCCTACATAGACGTCCTCCAAGTGCAAGCGCCGGATGCTCAGAGAGGCCCGGTAGATCTTTTGGGCTAAGTCGCCGGAGAACACATAGCCGGTCCCAGAGCAGAAGACCGGGTACCGCTCACTCGGGTACAGTTCAGGCGGCATGTACCACTTGCTGTCTTTGTTCCGGTTTGGGGCGTAGCCTCTCATCAGGTAGCCCGTGAAATAGTTCTGTTTTGGTGGAAGGTCTGGCTTGAGCAGTTTATGAACGAGATAGTCTGTGTTGACGAACATGTCGCTGTCTGTCTTCATGACGTAGGCTGTGTGCGGACAGTGTGTGGCCACCCAGTTCATCCCCATCAGGGTCTTGATGGTTAGGTTGTAGTAGGTGTCCATGTACTCCTGCTGGATGATGTCATGGTGCTGCCTGCTCTCCTCCTCGATGGAGCGCTGCTGGTAGGAGTTGCGGTTCTTCCCCAGTCCCAGGAGGAACAGCCGTACGAAATCCAAGCCGGAGGCCACGCTGTCGTTGCCCCAGGTCTGCCTGATGGCGTTTCTGGCGTCTGTCTGGCCAGGCTCCGCCGCGATCAGGAGCACCAGGAACGGCTTCCTGTCCAGGCATTTGTCGGGCTCGTTGATGATGTAGCGGAACGGCTGTGCTATGAAGCGGCCTCCCGGCCCCGACTCCCCGTTCAGGCTACCGTTGGCGCTCAGGGAGTTCTCCAGGCCCGTCACCCCCTGCAGGGACCCCCCTGCCTCAGCCTGGTGAGAGCTGCTGTTGGCCGCCATCTTGGGGGGCATGGGGAGGGACTCTTTCCAGATGCCCCTCAGCGCGCTCTGGTTGGTCTCGCTCTTCTGTGAGCGGAAACCGCCCCGCACCGTGTAGGCGACCGGGTTTTCCCTCCGGCCGCTCCTACCTAGGAGCCAGTCCTGGTGGCTGAAGAGGACGACGACGCCCACCAGGGAGGCGAGGGAGAGCAGGCCGGCCACGTGGGAGCGGAAGAGTGACCTCTTGACGTTCCAGGTCATCTTGATCAGACAGCAGTGTCGCCGCCTCCACTGCATGATGCAGACGCGAAGCGCTCCGCCGCGCTGTGCTCACGTTAATTGGAATCAGATGTGCATCTTGAGCTCCGTTGGCCTCATCGGCAGTGGCAGCTCCTTGGGCCCCCAGTGCAGTAGTGGGGCAGCTGACACATCCTGCACATAAGCCTCTGGACCCCCTCACTGCAATATTTCCCGCACGTCAGCCGTTCATGCCTCAGTGTATCCGCATAAGAATCTCTGGGTCTTCAGATGGCGTGCACCATGGTCATCTGGAAGAGACAAGAGAGGAGAGATCAAAGCGCGGAGAGACATGGAATCGTCTCGCCATGACTAACCATCAAGTTTCAGCGTAACGTGAAACCTCAGTATCGAGCTGGAGGTTTTTGTACAGTGCCGCGGAGGATTTCCCCCTCCCCCATCTCAGCTGCAAGTTTTATTTAGTAAGTCTTAATGCATGCAAAAGATTTGTTGGTAACCGGATGATTGGGTTGCTCTGCATGCATGTGAAAGACAGTCATAAAATGTGACACAGGTGTAGGACTTGCGATGTGGTATTATCGACCACAACCCCCCCTGCACTGACACTCCGCTCTCAGCGGCAGGCCAGGAAGTGCTGTCACGATGAATTGTCAGAGTCCAGGAGAACCTGATGCAGAATTCATAGACTGCAGATGGCGATAACAGCTTTCACCTGACGTTCGCCTCGCACATATCCATCTGGTTGGCTGTGGTTTGGCTCGTCGAAAAATAAGTTCCTGTCCTTATGTGATGTAGCCTGACAGTTCCTGATAAGCTCGCTCTTTAACTCCACGTTATCCTCTTTTTGTGAGTTCAGAACTATGGCTTTGGGCGCGGGCAGCTCTTGGTGCTGTCTCTCGTTTCTGGTGTGTTTCACAGCTACCTGCAAGCGACAGAGCGCTTTCACCTTTTCAACAGTCTGTTTACTCAGCTCGGGAGACAGACGGTTCGTGCTGGGATTTTAAAGTTTAACGGGTGGCAGATCCGTACCGGTTTTGATGTGTGGAATATTTATTTGATTTTTTTCATCACTGTGAAAAGGTTGCATTTCTTGAAGTTTCCAGCGTTCCTGTGCCCTTCGTTCTGAATAAGGATGGTCCTCGGGTTTATAAATTAAGAGCTTGTCCAGAAGAATTTGATTTTAAAGTCAGACTGGCCGGTTTGCCCTGCTTTAGCCATCCTGATTAGTCCGCTAAAATTGCATCCATCGCTCAAACGCTATGAGCTCAGACAGGTTTCCTTCATCTCTAATAAACTGGTAAGGCAGCTCCTGGCGTCGGTCCGAAAGGTCATTTGTGACAGGTTCCCAGCCACTGGATTTATGCATGGCTCATTTATCAATCTGCCCTGACCGGCCCTGACAAATGCAAACAAAACCCAGTGAATATTTATCTACCAAAGATCTTCAAGTTAAATATGTTTGGACATAAATGCATAATTACTGTGCGTGTTGGTATGAAAAAAATGTTAATCGCTAGATTTATTGTTCTTTTGTTTATGTGGGTTAATGGAAGGTTAGTATTCTGGCGTTTATGGATTGCACTATGGTAATGCGGGGAATAGGTTACACACACACACACACACACACACACACACACACACACACACACACACACACACACACACACACACACACACACACACACACACACACACACACAGTGTTTCAAAAAATGGCCGTAGTCATGAACTCCTGGTGGTTAGTCTTGTTCTGTTTTCGGTTGCATAATGTTTCATTTAACTGTGTATAGTCATGTGCAGCCTTTAATATTTCAGGACGCTGCAATCCAAGCATGCTGTCGTAGTCTGTGCGGAATGTTGGGATGCTAAATGGAAAAGGTGAATTTTCTTTGCACCTCTGATTTAAAAATAGCTACCTGCGTTGTTCTTTTTAGGAATTGTGTTTTTCTGGCTTTTGCACAAGAGTAGTTCTATGTTTAAAGCAGCGTGTGACTCTGAATATTAGTCTCTGGTAGTTCATAAAAATATACCATTGCAAGTTTATGGAGCCAGAACTTCATTAAATAGTGACACATCGTAGCATATAAATTGTTTTAAAAGCAGGTAGTGTGTGTGTATGCTAGGTAGCATGGCGATTGCCGTGTTAGCTATTGAAGTAGAACCCTGATGCCGGGAATCTTTGTTTGTTTTTGGATACCTTTTAGTTTTAAATAGGTTAGGACATTAGCAGTCAGGATGTAGGGCAGTTTTTATTAATATGGTTTATTATATGCAGTGTCCACCCGTGGGAAAGAGCACAGGGCACACACACACACACACACACACACACACACACACACACAGCTGTGCATTTTTACTTCACAGCTGAGGCTCTGCCTGTTATGGAGTCGCCCCGCGTGTCCGAGAATTCTGACAGTTCGGGCCGAACGTGCACCGTACCCGGACCTCTCTGAGAACCCCCCCCCCCCCTCCCCGGTCGGGCAAGGGGGCGGGGGTGGAGACCGCGAGGCAGACGAGGACGTACCTCAGGCTGGAGCTGCTCATCGCGGTGGGGAAAGGCTGCCGCAGCCGCTCGCCGTCTGGCACGCCATTACTGCCGTCGTCAGAACCGCCAAAGCTTGTGCTCTTCTGTCCACCGTCACGCGCCCCCCCCCATCCCGGCTTCCCCGCATTCCATCCATACAGTGATCGGTTATGCTTTTTCCTCCCTCCGTCTCCCCACCTCGAATCTTCCTTGTATCTGTAGTCCACAGGCTTCTGAGATAAACAGTTTTCCTTCCTCCCTCTATTTCTAGAGGAACAGCTTTGTCTGGTCTTTGTTGGCGTGGCGTAGCGCGCGATTGCAGTCTGAGCCGCGCCGCGCCGCACGAGCGGGGCTGGGGAGCCGCTCTAGCTGCAGCGGAGGCAGAGCGCTACGCTACATACTCCTTCATGTTGCTAGGCAGGATGGCGGTGTTGCCGGAGAGCAGAACGCGGAGTCCACCCCTGGCCCTCCCCCCCCCCCCGTGTTGGCCGCATTTACAGCGCGATCTGGCCAGAGTGGAAGGTCCTCCGCCCCTGTTCCGGAAAGGCAGCTGTTTAAACACGGTGTCTGACAGGCAGCGTTACAGTGACAGAACACAAGCCGTCACTGCTTTCTTAATAGGGCTCCCACGTGACCTATTCATATTCATTCCGCCCCACCCCCCATCTAGCCCCCCCCCCCTTTCCCACCACCCTCTTAAGAGATGGGGGGATTTAACTCCATGCTGCCTGGATGGAGGAGAGAGAGCCTTTATTTTGTCTCGGCATGTATTATTTCATGGGTTTCACATGGCTTTGGTTCTGGGCTGTTTGTATTATTTTTTTGTGTTACTCCAGCTGTCCAGTTCAGCACAAAACAAAATGTATGACAATATTAGTTAGGAAAAGGGGGGGCGTTGAAGAATTTACCCATCCATTGAACTTGTTTTGCAAAGTGTCAGTTACATTGAGAAACAAAACCCAGAGCAGCTTCCTTTTGGGTCTGAATCGGGAAAGCGGTGCTGATGCTTTGCATTTTGCAAATGGGTTTTGTTTGACATTGTTCGCATATATAAAAACGAGTGTCCTGCTTTTGGACCGACACTCAGGATTCACACAGGAGCAGTGCTGTGCATCAATCACATTTTGTCAATAGATGTCCAGTCTGCAGAACTTTGGAGTATTTAGGCAAATCTGGTTAAGTTTAAATCGCTGTTTCCAGAGCAGCTCATTCGGAATATGGGTTTACTGTCAGCAGGCGAACGTGTGCCCTCAGAGGATAGGGTGGGCTTCTTAAAGCAGAAATCCAGAAGAACCTGTCCCTAAGCTCTCCGTGTGTTTACTCGACACTTTGGCTACAATGCAGACCAGTTTTGAAACGTCATATGAAACTCTAGGTCATACAGGTCATTGTCCACATGCTATGTATATTTTTGTCTGTTTCGTATTATCAAAAATGGGGAATAAAAGATATGTCTTGAAGATGGTTGTGTTGGGTGAGCATTCACTTGTGTGGAATCTGAGGTTTTTAGGGGTAAATAATTATTCCTGTTTGTAAGGAAATTTTACAGTATTCTAAATGGACACTTTGCCTTAATGGGGAGGTATTTAATAAAACTACTCTTTCAGTGAATGATTTACTTAAATTACCTATGAATGTCAAGCTATAAAAATTATGACTTGCAGCTCTTACGAAAAACAACCTTGTCTTCCATTGATAATTCCTTCATCTATTCCGTTCATCGTGGCAGTTGAATTGCGTTGGGGAAAATGCAATCAGTTATTTATATTAGATGCTATTGCCCCTGCAATAAACATTTATAAGGCAATCTGTGTTTTTTTTTTTCTCCAAGTTAAGATCTGGCTGGGAAATTCAAATACTTCCCTAATTTCCCTCAGTGAGTGCTAACTGGCTATGAAATATTCAGCGTACTTTTCAGGTCTCAGTGTCCTGAGCTGCTGCAGTCGCAGCCGCTGCTGTTCTCACAGTGGAAAAAGGCAGGATTATCGCTCCGCTCCTTAATGACAAATTAAACATCCTGGGTGACTTGCCAGAATCCCAGGATACCCCAAATAATGGAAGACCTTTATTCTCAATTCAATGAAAATCGAAAATGAAACTCCGCTCAGTACTGCATTTAAAATGACTACCAGGCAAATAGTCACACAGGCTTGTATTTTTCCTTCCTTTTGTTTCCTGTTTAATCGTGTCATCTCTGGTGGACAAAGTATGCCGCTTTTGGTTTTTGCTCATGCCTGAAAGGTAATCACAAGAACCGGATTGGTCAATCACCCTGTACCTTGTGTCGTTATTGGTATGCAGGATTATACCCAGCTATGAACATAATTGGCTGTAAGTTCAAGGGAACACAACTTTTGAAGTCTTGGTTGAAAAACGTTAATTATTCAGCAGTCCTGTATAATATGTTGCCTGCGCGGCCGTTTAAATTGCTGGCTGACTGCTGGGAATAGCTTTGAGATATGCGTGCAATGTGACTGCAGCTGCTTTGACATTTGGGCCGTGACGTCGCTGATAGATTGCCCCTGGATCTCCGTGATGGCGCTCCGTAGATACGGCGTCCCGGAGACAAGGTTGCCGAGCATTGGCTAGGGAATGAAATCCAATCGTTTCAGATGATTCTAGCTAAGAGGGAAAAGAGCTGGATGGGGACAGACGTAATTCGGAGATGAGTTTATGTGAATCTCAGTTTGGCTTCATCCAGCCATTATTTGGATTAATAGACTAAGAATCTGTACCTCAGGCATGGTTTTTTCCATGTCCAGATTCTCAGTAAACGTATAATATTAATAAAGATATAACATTACCAATATGTCTATAAATACGCCTTGAGAACCTTCGTGCTATTTGTCATTTAGAGTATCATTAGATTACATGTATGTTTAATTGAATTATGATTAAAAGATGTTTCCTTCGGGAGTAATAAAGTATCTGTCTGTCTATATCACGGTACACAAAAATCATGGTTTGGTACGTCCCTCAGTTTTGTTCGGTACAGCAGTGATAAAGAAACGAAACATAAATTGCTTCTTTATTCTTTATTAAACAGTGTTTTACTGAACAAAATATGACTGTCTTTAATAAAGTCTCTGTCAATACTGCTGCAACCTATTAATAAACCAAACTTAAGTAAATAAAAATATTCTATCAAGTAAATAAAAATAAAATAAATATCCTTTAAGGTGCACATTTAGAAAATTAACTGCACCTGATCTGTACTGTATTCACATTCGCAGCTTTCAGCTGTGCAACACAAATATTGTCTCAAGAAATACAAAACACAACAAAATAAATATCCATTACGGTGCAGCGTCAAACATACCTGTGCTGTACTGTATTCACGATAACTTCCAGCTTCACGTTAGGACGTACGCAATCAGTGTTGTGGTGCAGCTCCATCCGCCCCTTTCCGAATGTCACTCAGGGGAAACACAAACACACAAAGGTTTCGCATTTGCTGCGTTCGTTCTGTACATTTGCGTACCGAACCGAAAGACCCTCACTGAAAATCTATCTCACACTCTACCTCTATACCTCTGCCTCTATCTATCTCCATCTATTCTATCTATATTCTATGTTATCTATCTAAACATTCCAATACACTTAACCTTCCCATAGATCAGGGTTATTCAAATCACGGTCCTCGAGGTCCGAGCACTGCTGGTTTTCCAGCCTTCCTTTACCTGTCAGTCAGGTGTGAAGCCTCTGACCAATCAGAATCAGTAGTTATTAAACTTCCTGGGAGAACTGAAAACAAGGCCTGGATTTGGAATCGAGGTCCAGATTTGAAGCACCCTGCCATAGATGATGCTTTGGGTTGAGTATAAAGACAAGAGCTTTGCAAAGGATAAATGTTGATTTACTTGCTTTTGCCACATGGACACACGGAACAGCTCAAGAACTGAATAATAAGCTTATGGGGGAGAAATGACAGGTGGTCTTAGCCCTCATAACTCTTAATTTCTTAAGTAATTGAATCTGTGGTGACTGGCTTGCTTACTAGGGGGGTTTGCTTGACAAATCCCTGCGAAACATTTTATCATGTACACACTGGCGAAATTGAAGGTGGGGTGTCATGTACACACTGGCGAAATTGAAGGTGGGGTGTCATGTACACACTGGCGACATTGAAGGTGGGGTGTCATGTACACACTGGCGAAATTGAAGGTGGGGTATCATGTACACACTGGCGACATTGAAGGTGGGGTATCATGTACACACTGGCGACATTGAAGGTGGGGTATCATGTACACACTGGCGAAATTGAAGGTGGGGTATCATGTACACACTGGCGAAATTGAAGGTGGGGTATCATGTACACACTGGCGAAATTGAAGGTGGGGTATCATGTACACACTGGCGACATTGAAGGTGGGGTGTCATGTACACACTGGCGACATTGAAGGTGGGGTATCATGTACACACTGGCGAAATTGAAGGTGGGGTATCATGTACACACTGGCGACATTGAAGGTGGGGTGTCATGTACACACTGGCGACATTGAAGGTGGGGTGTCATGTACACACTGGCGACATTGAAGGTGGGGTGTCATGTACACACTGGCGACATTGAAGGTGGGGTGTCATGTACACACTGGCGACATTGAAGGTGGGGTATCATGTACACACTGGCGAAATTGAAGGTGGGGTATCATGTACCCACTGGCGAAATTGAAGGTGGGGTGTCATGTACACACTGGCGACATTGAAGGTGGGGTGTCATGTACACACTGGCGACATTGAAGGTGGGGTGTCATGTACACACTGGCGACATTGAAGGTGGGGTGTCATGTACACACTGGCGACATTGAAGGTGGGGTGTCATGTACACACTGGCGAAATTGAAGGTGGGGTGTCATGTACACACTGGCGAAATTGAAGGTGGGGTGTCATGTACACACTGGCGACATTGAAGGTGGGGTGTCATGTACACACTGGCGACATTGAAGGTGGGGTGTCATGTACACACTGGCGACATTGAAGGTGGGGTGTCATGTACACACTGGCGACATTGAAGGTGGGGTGTCATGTACACACTGGCGACATTGAAGGTGGGGTGTCATGTACACACTGGCGAAATTGAAGGTGGGGTATCATGTACACACTGGCGACATTGAAGGTGGGGTGTCATGTACACACTGGCGACATTGAAGGTGGGGTGTCATGTACACACTGGCGACATTGAAAGTGGGGTATCATGTACACACTGGCGAAATTGAAGGTGGGGTGTCATGTACACACTGGCGACATTGAAGGTGGGGTGTCATGTACACACTGGCGAAATTGAAGGTGGGGTGTCATGTACACACTGGCGACATTGAAGGTGGGGTGTCATGTACACACTGGCGACATTGAAGGTGGGGTGTCATGTACACACTGGCGACATTGAAGGTGGGGTGTCATGTACACACTGGCGACATTGAAGGTGGGGTGTCATGTACACACTGGCGACATTGAAGGTGGGGTGTCATGTACACACTGGCGACATTGAAAGTGGGGTATCATGTACACACTGGCGAAATTGAAGGTGGGGTATCATGTACACACTGGCGACATTGAAGGTGGGGTATCATGTACACACTGGCGACATTGAAGGTGGGGTGTCATGTACACACTGGCGACATTGAAGGTGGGGTGTCATGTACACACTGGCGACATTGAAGGTGGGGTGTCATGTACACACTGGCGACATTGAAGGTGGGGTGTCATGTACACACTGGCGACATTGAAGGTGGGGTGTCATGTACACACTGGCGACATTGAAGGTGGGGTGTCATGTACACACTGGCGACATTGAAGGTGGGGTGTCATGTACACACTGGCGACATTGAAGGTGGGGTGTCATGTACACACTGGCGACATTGAAGGTGGGGTGTCATGTACACACTGGCGACATTGAAGGTGGGGTATCATGTCATCGGAGTGAGACCCCTGACACTTTTCTTATTTTAGTCACTAAACAGTAGATTGAAAGACTATCAATTATCTTGATGCTCAAAATAAGGCAAGAAGATAGGAACCAGATATATATATACCGGTGTTGCTTCCCCCCCCCCCCCATGACCCACAGCATTAAAAACAGGAGATGCTCATTCGCTATCTGCTAAATTATTGTTTGGTGTTGTCAACAAAATGATGAGCAGCATTGTCAATTTGTGCATCCATTATGTTGATATATGACCTGCGATCTGCAATATGAGACATTAATGACGCCCGACGTCTATGGCTTAAAAACTGTTTACCCATGGACTCTCATTCTGGATCTTTCTTAGTTTCAAGTTTAACTTTTGTTCCGACGTCTTGGCTTTCAGGAAGGAGCTTCTGCCCGCAAGGCTCAGACACCAGCAATGCAACCAGTGCCCAGACCAGGTAGGTCTACGTCGCTTCTGGGCAGTCCCTCATGGCGGTCTGCCATCCCCAGTCTCCACAGCATTTCTGCAGCGGTATGAAATAGATACATTGACCGTGCCCTAAACGTCAGCCTGGATGTCTGCCGTGGCTCACGGTCGCCTGATAACTGCTGCCCTCCCGCTTTTAATCCGAAATTCCAGCGGCTGAACGCTGAACTTGAGTAATCCTACTGGCAGAATTGACTTATAAGCCGATTAATAACTAGATCTCTGTTTTTTGGGGGTAGCTAGATCTCAGCTTGGTCAAAATCAAAAGAATATATGTTGCTGGCAAGACTACCCTGGGTGGTCTCATAAACTTGCTGTTTAGTGACATACCCATTAAGGGAACACTATTCCTTGCATAATAAATGGTAGCAGACCTGGTGATAGTGTACTAACAAAGTGCATTTTAAGGTAGTTTTCTTCGCATTTTACAACAAATGCAAATGTGCTTCACATCATTGATGGGTAGATAGTGTTTTTTCCCCTCTGTCCCCAACACTATTTAAGCTCATGAAGGTGTTAAATGCCGCTGTTCCACCTTACATTTGTTAGCCAGCTTGGGAGTTAGCGGTGTGGTTTGCTAAAAATATCCTGACTAAACTTCAGCTCAGAACATGTAACATGCTCTCGTGCTGCTCTCCACATCCCGTGCTGCTCTCCACATCCCGTGCTGCTCTCCACATCCCGTGCCTCTGACTCAGCACTCAGCAGCCCCTTTTACAATAAGAGCTTCATTTTCTGCCCCCTCCCCAATACTACTTTCTGCGAGGACCAGTTTTATCTGTACATTCCCCCCCCCCCGCCCCCCTCCCCTGGCTAATAACATTTGTTTAATGTGAATTTCATCAGCTCAGCTACATGTGCGGTCTGCACTTCACTATCACAGGCCAGGGAAGATTAAAGACTAATCAGAGCAGGCAGAATTATAACTTTCTAATTCTGATGTGCTGCTTTGCCTGTATCGCATCCGTTACTAAGAGTTATTTATGCATTTGTGCAATTTGGTGTTATTTAAAAATAAACATGAGTGTAATCAGTTTGCTGTTTTTGATAACCTGATGTCCGAACCCCTTTTGGACGATGGGGAAATTTTGGTAGGGATTTAACCTTTAATATGGTGATATGGCGCTAAACTGATATTGTACCCTGGTAATTTTAAATGTTTATTTTCATCTCCTTTTGCATCTGTCTGAGTTTTGATGATTTGATGAGTTGAGCAGGCAAGGTTTTGATGATCGGTTTAACGTTTTGGTTTCACTGTAATGTGTGGCTTCGTAAGATGTTGACACTAAAAAGTATTAAATTGTGAAGCGTCTTGCCCCAAAAGGCTGCTTGGTGATAATGGAGATCAGGTCTGGAAACAGAGGACACTTCTGGCAGATCTTTGTCCCGGAAATCCTGAGAAACACATTGCCGACTTGATAAGCGGCCCATTAGGAGATTTAATGCCGTCGTCTGGGGTTTCTGTCTTCTGAAAACTCGCCCCGTAACGCCTGGCGTGACACTTGGGGGGGGGGGGGGGGGGGGTTGTAAGCTGGCCTTGCTGTTTTGTTTCTTGGACTGAGCCCAGGAAATCAATAAAATACATAGAGGATGGTTCTGTCGGGGGCGGCGGCAGGTGTCTCTCGCGGTGTCCTGTTCTCTGGGCTGCACTCATCCTGATTGCTGACAGATAACTTGGACATTTGACTTTTTCTCCTAATGAATTGCTTCTGTGTTGTCCAGTGTCAACTTAATGTCCCAAAAAAGTGTTTTAAAATGGCTCCAGAACGACTTCCTTGCTCCAGCACTGGTGGGGAGTCTCTTCTAGAAGGCCAGAGGAGTAGTTAACGCCTTGTGTTCAGAACCTGGAACTCCAGATCTGGTTCATCTTCTGCCCTTACGTCATCTCTGAATCAGTGCATTAAATCAGAATGTAGCTTTAGTTTCATGATACTTCTGTATGACCCAAATTAAGACACGTACCTTCTTTGTTTGATTCATTACAGCAATCAGCGCAGTGTCTTTCTGGTACCTTCTCACACAGTGTGTTCAGTGTTTATCAGGCTTCTGGAAGCTGATTTGTCCAGGGGTCAAAAGTCAATAAAAAGCTGATTTGTGGTTCCTTTCGGTTTCACTGTCCCACCACGCATGGGGGGGGCTCTCCCTCCAGCGTCCCCTCCCTGCCTAAGTCCACGTCTGACCAGTTTTGAGTTGCATCTGGCATTCTTGGGCACGTAGCACCGAAGAAATTCCCGGCTGCACACGTTTGCATAGAATTAATGCCTCCCCATCACATGCCACAGATTAACCTCTGAACCCCCCCCCCCCCAGATTAAATACACTCTCTGTAGCAAACGACTTCAGAGAAGCAACACATTCCCTGCTTCATTGCTGACTTAGCTGTTCATTTACTTCAAATGTAGATTTTACAATTTCATTTGTTACAAAAACATCTATTCATCTGAGGGGGAAGGATTTCGGTGTGTAAGTGGTGATTTATCTCGTCTGCGTCGCCATCAATCCTTGATTGCTAATGAATTTTCATTGTTGCATAAAACAAACATGCCCTGATTTGCCTCGGCATCAAAATACAACGTACACTTTAAGCAAGTGCCATGCTGCTGTTTTCACTGTACAGGCGAATTAAACTTTTTACCGTTAATTTTAATTTTCCTTTTCAGTGTCACAAGCCAGACCACCGCCTAACCAAAAGAAGGGTATGTATGGAAAGGGCCAGTTACGTGCATGATGCTTTTAAAGGGTTAAAATATCATGTTCAACTTTGGATATTTTATTACCAGCTAAATGCTGAATTGCATGTTGGCTAATGTTGGTTGCTTGTATTGCAGTTCTCGAATTTATAGTGGTTGCTGGCAAAAAATGTAGTTTTTCAAGGTCACTTAGGGTGTTCGATAGCTTGTCTCTGTCTGTGAAGGAAATGGCAGACGCAGGATTCTAGTATGTAACAGTCACGCTTCTTATTGTTTGCTCTGTGCCACAGTCCCATGTTCCTTCTGTCTAATCACTGTTACATACATTGTATGTGTAGCATGTATGTTAAGCAATATGTGTTTAATCGCTTAAGAATGAAGTTGTATGTTTGCACTGTCTGAAAGTGTTCCTGGATGTAAATGAGTCGTGTCTCAGTAAGCTGTAGTAATGATTTTGTCATTAATGTAGGGGCTGAATGTGCATCAACAAAAATGCAATCTTTCCATGCTCTTTCCCCCCCCCCCTCGTGTTAAGGGTCTCGAACTCCTATCATCATCATACCCGCCGCCACGACATCGCTGATCACCATGCTTAACGCCAAGGATCTTTTGCAAGATCTGAAGTAAGTGTTTTGATGTTAGTGTTTCTGCCATATGAAATTGCCTTGAAATATGTGTCCTCAGGCAGAGTTATTTGTGGCACAGTTGATAAATCTCTAACTAATGAGAAGTTGCATCCCTCTTCTACTCGGCATTGCTGAACACTTAAAGCTACGCTGAGCCTTTTGAAATACCATAGCCATTATTTAATGCACAATGCACAATACAATGTGATCGTACCATTTATCTCAGTCACTGAAGGAGATTCTCTATATGAAGGGTAAAATCAATATGCAGTATATTCCGCATGTTACCTTAAAACATCTGTGCTGCGTGCAAATCCGAGGATGACTCCCCACGGTCCTTCTGATGCATGCTGTCATTGCTGCATGGCTGCTCAGGCCGGGGATAGACTTGATGCCTTTGAATCGCAGCTTTTTACTTCCTAGCAGAAAATGTTTTGCATTTAAAGTGTGCAATTAGTTGGTTATTCCTGCTGAGCTCATATATATCACAGCCTCTTGAGGAAATTAATGGGAAACAGGGGGTCAACTAAATTGATTAAGGGGTATTTTGTTAATAATTGCCTTGTCCACAGAGCCGCGTCAGCTTCAGGGTTTGTGACATAGTGTTTTAATTCCAGCAGTCATTGTCCGAGCGGCTGGCAACTGTGTAACGCGTGGGGAGTTGAAAAAGTCAAGCGTCGCAGGCAGTTCTGATTATTAGATTGCCGTGACTCGGCATGCTGTCAGACTCTGATCTGGATGAATATCTTTGCACCTGCTGGTGCCGTTTCTGCCTGCTGTCCATCTCCATGCGTAACCAGTGAACACGATAATGGGGAAGGCAGTTGGGGAGGGGTTTTTTCACCTTGCTAAGTGTTCCACCGATATATAACTTTTAAAATAGCTTTGCTTAGCACAGTTTGAGCCACTATATAGGTGAAAAATGTCGTCCATCAAAATCATATCAGTCTGAACTTGTGGCCCAGGAATGGTCATTGTGCTGTTGCGATTCCAACCTTTCCACCATGCGTGACGATGACGGGTTCAGCGCGGCGTGAGCCGCATGTCACAGTGGCGAGTCTCTTCCTGTTTACGCTGCCCACACGATGCACAGCTGAGACGTGCTGGCTCACGCTCGGGAGGTCGAGGGTGTTTATGCGTGTGCGTCAGCTGCTGCAGCGGTTTTCTTTCATTTATGTGCGAGGTGACGATCTGAATTATTCAGTTGATCATTGAAATGCCTTTGAATGTAGCTAGTGGCAAACTCTGATTGGCCTTGTAATTACCTCGCCGGTCAATTAAAAAAAAAAAAAAAACCTTCGGAAAATCACACTTGTCCCATTGAACTCGACTTATGTGCCTGCTGGTGAACGTTAATGTTAAACTTCTAGTATTTTAGTCGATTTTCTTTATTGCCTGCCATTTTTACTGCGTTTGTTTCCGAAGAAACGCCAGCCAGACTACTGTGGTGCTCTGGCTTTAGTAGCTCATTTTCACCTGTGAAAATTTACTGCTAACACAGTCATTTCCGATACTCGCCGGAGGAATTGGTTGCAGTTGCAACATCTTATTGACTGCATAAATCAGTTAAACTGAATGTGTTAGCACATCGAACTGCTTCTCACTGCCACGAAACTGAAGATGTTTAACCAGAGGCATGTTAATGATATTGTCCTTTCGTGCCAAATTAAGCCCCGCCCTTATGTTAATTTGTCACACGACTCGTCTCGTCGTTTCAAAGTTGCATGCGCTAGGATTTTATTTAACTGGTCTCACTAGTAGATGTGGTTACTGTTTACATATCAGAGACAGTGCTGAACATACCTTTACGTTTACGAAAAATACCAGATTTGAGAATGTTACTATTCCGGTATGGTCATATTCCTCAGGTTAATAGCCTCCTTTTAGTAAACGTACGGCAAATGTACGCATCCACAAATCTCTTAGGGAAACCTCATTAAGTTTAGTTGTGTGCCGCAAGTATGATTTAAGCTGGTTTTGTGTTTATAACGTTTAGGGTTCCTGTGCACTCGCGTTCAGATTGGCGTTTTTGATACGTTTGTGAGTCTCATGCGCTTAACACGCTTGGTGTGTCCTCTCACTAGGAAGGCCATTTGATGTGCGTCTAATTGACTTGCCGAAAAAGACGGCGTCTCCCTGCTCTGAGCTCCTCGCATGAGCGGCTTCCTGGCTCCCTGGCAGCAGACAGCGGGACTTTATAATTAGCGGGTGCCTGAAAGGCAGCGGCCTTTGAAGTTGCCGCACGCAGCGCGGCACGTTAAGTCGGAAGAGCGCGTTTAAGCCGCGTTTCTAATGGCCGCTGTGAGAAGGCCTCTTCGCGGGTTCGAGCATCCGTTCACCAGAGTCACGTCACCTAACTTGCCAGCTAGCCAGTATGTTGTCACTCCCGTGATTCCGTCACCAGTGTCATTCCATCATGGTTTGTTTTATATGACCGAAAGCATATGAACTTCTGATGTAGATGTGTTCTTAAAATAAATGTTCCTTTTTATACCTTTCATTTGTATACTACTGGTCATCTTGGTTGTTTGCTTAGCTAACCCCCCCCCCCCCCAAAAAAAAAAATCTTGCGCATTCTAGGACAAATATCTATGTCGGTCACTTTATGTAACACTTTTGCTGAGATGCTGCTAAAGTATTGCTAATAGCATCCATCCATCCATTCATCCATCTGTCCATCCATCCTCCTGCTTATCCAGCTCAGGGGGAGGGGGCCTGAAGCCTGTCCCAGGCAGCACAGAGTACATGGCAGGGCTATGCCAGTTCACCCGGGGAGGGAAGCGGGAGTGTCTGGAGGAGGTGTGATGCAGTGGTGGTACGTGCTGCTCTTGGCGCGCCGTCATGCTCTTAATTTTTGCAAATGTCTCGTATCTGTGATGACTTCCAGTCCGTCAAAACCGCACGTCTGCTGCGTCTCCCCGGCAAACAGTGTCGGCGTTCAGAAATCTCATTGGATATTTTGTCAGGCAAACTTTTTATTCTGCGAAGAAACATCGGTGCAGGCAGCGCCGCCTCTCGCAGGCCTGTGATCGCTTCCAGAGGGCGCCGGTGCCGTCGACGGCCCGCGGCGCTGGAGGCGTGGGGCGGCCCGAGGGGCCATCCTGGCCTGTCGATTTGATGCGCCCGCCTGTGACAGGCCGGGGATTCTGCCTCCCTCCAGCTGCTCTCGCCCCGTTGCCGGAAGATTGACTGTTCTGACAGCCGCGCCGTTCGAAAGATCTGTCCCAGATTGCGGCTCCGTTCGGCTTGTTTTGTGGGCTTTTTCGCATGAGATTTTTGTTGCCTTTTTTAGAACGAATTCACAGGGCTGCCTTGACTTTGAAAAGTTGCACCCCCCGCCCCCGGATTGGTTTAAAAAGTGGCAGCTTATGCTGTAAATGACAAAAATAATTTGTGGTTGAGAAACAGGTTTAAGCTGTGACCTTAAAGGCATTACACCTATCTTTAAAGGAATGGAATGGTTTGTAAGACAGTGAGATGGACAGACAGATGAATGGACGCAGAGACAGATATAAACCTGACTGAAGAAAAGCCTTTGCGAGGCGTGACCTCACTTATGGGGTGACCCTTTTGTTTTACCAGTTCCTCAAAGAGAAACACAGAAAGTCACGTTCGGTGGTTTCCTAGACTGCTTGTCTTACAGGCAAGGGAAATGTGTTTTCTTGGTAACCTTCTGATTTCGGAAAGTCGTCTGTGAGTGTCCAGAGCCGTCAGTCACTCCCTCCTTACCACATTCATTCATTTATTTATTTGTTTATCTGTTTCACTTATTTATTTATTTGACTAGAGAGAGATGCTATTTGGATATTTCATATTGGCAAACGTCTTCTCAGCAGAAGGACTTGCTTAACATTTCATGTTCAATATATTTGGACAAAGTGATTGTTACTAGATGAGCTGATGTGCACATTTTTAAACACCGCAAGAGATGTGACCCTGCCAGGTTCTAAACATGCCGTGGTTAAATTCTCAGGTGTTCCGAGAATGGCTGGCAAACACTTTCTATGGTTTGCTACATGTAATTGCTCATGCTTCGATTCAGCCTGTGCTGAGATAAAGCTTCTGCAAGTTATTGCCAGCTGCAGAATCCTGTTATGCCTTCCTGTTTTTCAGTGCAGAAATTGCGTACGTTAAACCTAATTGTTCCACCACTCAATTTTCTCCATGGCGAGTCTCTTCAAATCAGAAATAGCTAGGTATAGCTAAAATATTGAGTGGGAAACTTTGTTTTTTTTTTTTCTTTTTTGAATTGCCTTTAAACTGCCTTAACACTCAGTTGAAATCCTGTTTTGATTTAGTCTGTCTGATTACAGGTTTTGCTGGTATTCAGTTTTTAATCCCAGAGTGACGTAAGGAAATTTTAGCTGTTCATGAGGAGAAACCTTCTATCCGTTGTTATATATGTATATAATAGTTGAGTGTTTAACTGCAACAATAAAACATTGTTCGACTTTCAGCAGCAGGAACAAAAGTTGATTGTTTTCTGCAGAAGTGCGTCCATTCTCTGGGGCGTCTGCCCGCCCGGATATCCACACTTCTCGTTTTCTGTGCTAGCCAAGCGACTGCCACTTATGGCAAATGGTTACCACGGGAACGCTTTCACGGGCAGTGCGGCGTCTGTTTCGCTGAATGTCACCCGCTTAAACCCGAAGGCCCTGGTTTTGTTTTTAAAAAAAAAAAAACCACGTTTTGTTTTGAAGGTTCGTGACGTCTGACGATAAGAAGAAACAGGGCATTCAGCGAGACAACGAGGTCCTGCTTCAGAGGCGGAAGGATCAGATTCAGCCTGGAGGGACAACGATCAGCGTGACCGTACCCTACAGGGTCATCGACCAGCCTCTTAAACTGGCCCCACAGGACTGGTGCGTGTGCAGATTACCCACAATTCAATACCCAACAGCCCATGCACACTGTGCCATTGGAGTCTGCGAAGTTACTAGAGTTTCCCTCTTTGAAAGTCATTTTCACTGGCATGTCTGTTTTGGGAAATGTGCAGTGCATTTAAAATGCGCCTTAATCTAATGATCCTTTTTGTCTCTTTTGAAAACTTAAGGCACTTAGCCGATGCACTTATCTGTAATGATTACAAAAAATGGAGATTCATGAAAAAGACACGTATCCAGCATTCTGTGTCCTCTTCTTCCGATAAGTCTGTAAAAATCAAAATGCAAATGTATTCTTTTATTCCACTGCGCCTTGCCTCGTTTGTCATAGTGTGCACACATTTGTCTGTCAGAAAAATTGAGCAAGGCTAATTTACTAGTTGACTAATAAATTGCCGGCTCTTTTCTGTAATTGTGTATTTTCTGCATGTGTGGCCCCCAGTGCGTCAGTGTTCGCAGCTTCGTCAAATGTAAGTGTCCACATTGTGGCCAGTAGGAGAGTAGAAGACTCTTCAGAAGATGAGGCAGATGCTCTTTACGCCAGCATCCTACAAAGTGGGATATATCTAAATGAAATATCTAGTTCCTTTTCCCTTTGTTTTCTCTTCCAGGGATCGCGTGGTGGCTGTTTTCGTTCAGGGCCCTGCCTGGCAGTTCAAGGGCTGGCCGTGGTTACTGGCTGACGGGTCCCCTGTTGACATTTTCTCTAAAAGTGAGTCGAAGCAGGATGTCAGTCAGGCAGAAAGCAAGTGTTTTACCTGTCAGGATGGGAGGGGAGGCTGTCCTTTCTGTTCGTTTGCCGTGAGTCCCTAGGAGATAACATCAGAGTGTATCGTGAACGTATACATTTTATAAAGTGCTGTCACATCAGGTACAGATTAGTGTATTTTGCTATTTCCCCGGTTCGTTCAAAACAGTCTAATCAATCTATATAAACTCATCTTTAGCCGGATTGCCTTAGAATTGCATCATTTCTTGAATAAAATTTTAACACAAAAAAAAGGGTATCATTAACTATAGTATATGTTAGATTCACTTGTTAAAAGCCACGGAAAACCCTGCCTGGCAAATTTTGGTCAACAGGCTGCTTGTCTCCCCCCCCCAAACCCCAATCCACAGTTAGAGCCTTCCATCTGAAATACGACGAACAGAAAATGGACCCAAACGTACAGAAGTGGGACGTCACTGTGCTGGAGCTGAGCCACCACAAGAGGCACTTAGACCGGCCCGTGTTCCTGCGGTTCTGGGAGACGCTCGACAGGTGAGCCCGGCTGCCTGCAGGCCTGCTGTCATGCGGCGTCAGTTTTCGGGCAGCGAGCGCCTTAAAGGGGCGTGACCCTTTAATCGCGGGGGTTATTAAATGCTGGCCACCTCTTTTATTGCTCAGACATCTGGGTTTCTAACATGTATGACACATGCCACACACCGTGGGCGTCCCACGTGGCGTCCCGCTCGGTGATGCGCGCCACAGTTTCAGCGTCATTCCTTTTCGCGCGAGCAAAGCGAAACCCGATTCTCCTCACGCGGCCCGCAGAGTCGGAGGCCCGTCCTCACTTCCCTGGCCCTGGCCTCTTTCCTGATCTGCAGGTATATGGTGAAACACAAATCCCACCTGAGATTCTGAGCGCGGGCCCTCCTCTGGCATTCGGCGACGTGAAGAACAAGAGGAGTGTTGTTCTTTTCGATTTTGGTGGTTGGGGGACGGGTGGGGGGGGGGGGGGGGGCTGCGTTCCCCACATGTCTGAATCCTCTCCAGAGCTCCATCTGCCAAAATGAAGCTGCCTTCCACCTAATTGTCTGCTTCTGGAATCTCCGATCCATCACCAAGAATATACTCTCCCTGGCGTTCTTGCTGGTATGTTGTTTTGGCCGTGAGGTGTTGATCTGGGCGAGCCACTGAAGGTTTTGGTGGGTGGGGGGGGGACATGATTCTTCATTGTCTTACACTCTCCCTTTGTCACATAGTAGACGTACCAAAACTATATTTTTCAATAGGTTGTATGTTCATTCTCATGACTGAGGAAACAAGGTGTTCCTCAGTGTTTTTTTTTTTTTTTTGTTTTGGTCTATGTGTAAAATAAATGGAATAAAAAAAAATGAAAGATCAAATTATGATGATATAGATGTGTTGAATAAAGTAACTCCTAAGCATAAGGGTTAGTATCCCTTCGGTTGCATGTGTGTGTGTGTTTTTCTCCACCCTTGCTCCAAAATCCATTTATCGACTGCTTATGATTTTTATGTTATGATTGTATGTCAGTAGCAGGTGACGCTCAGTGCCGCGCAGCTCCCTTGATTTCTTTGAATTAAGACTGAAAGGGAGAAATTTTGAAAGATTTTTGAAAGGGTCCGTTGTGAAGAGCTGTCTTCGCAGATGTGGGATGTGCGATGCAGGTGAGAAAAGCCTTTGTCCTCCGGACAGCTTTTTAAGTTCAGGAGCAAGATTATGTGGCACCTTATTTTTGGCAAGTAGGTGTTTATCTGACTGGCATTTCCGAACATTCAATAAAACTTTTTTTTAAATAAAAAGCGGTCGTAGCTCCATGTTACACTGAAGAGATTTTTCTTAAAAAAAAAGAAAAAAAAGAAAAAAACACAACAGTTCCTTAAATTGTTACTTTGTACTGGGCAACATATGAGGATAATAAACTTCAATGGCGTAAAAATAAGAGGCCTGTATTTTTTTCCCACACCCGCTCTGCCCTTGCTTGGCGCTTGCCGTAGTCGTCTCCAAATGTTACTCTTGGTCACTCTAAATGCCCTGTATTCTATAGTCAAGTTAGCTAATTAGGTAGATGCCATGAATTTCAATTTGCTGTGTCATCGATCATTGGCATGCATCTGGATGACTTTGTGCATGCATAATTAGACCTGGTGTTTAAATTTTCAGAGTTAAGCAATTTCTTAGAATGGTAACTAGTTTTGTATTCCAGATAAGATTTTCCCTCTCCCTGGGACTCTTCTGGGACTTTTTCCATCTATTTTTGTTGTGTGCTGTACCCTGTATTCTGTGACCAAGAACAGTAGCAAAGATATGAAACATTCCTTTTAAAAATAGGAAATGTTAATTAGATATGCAGTCGGCTTTAATTTCATGTTCTCAGTAATGAGCAACTAGACTCAAACAAAACATGCAATTATGAATGTTGACAGTGAATTTCCAGGTTGAATTTTGAAGAGGGTGATGGTTATACATTGTTGTACAAGTTTTAGTCAATAATTCCAGCAACTGCTTCCTTTAGACTATGTAAATGGATCAGTGGATCTGTTTCATGGTGTTTCGTTCCTGTCCTGAAATAACACAGGAAGAAAAATTTGCCTGCAGTGGGTAGGAATTCTACCTTTTCCTTTTCTCCCCTTTTCCCCCTAAACCTTGAATTGGGACCCAAGGGAAATTGCGATCTGGCCTAGTTATGCAAAAGCTCTGAGGTTTGGGGATTCTGCGGCTGACTCATAAAAACGACTTAAAGGCCCCGACAAGGTGATTGCTGACGTTGCACTTATAAAATATTAATCCGTTGATTTCATTCTTGGGTTTCATTGACTTCAACTGTTTGTCTCCATGCTTTTGTCTTTATCTTTATGTCATTTCAGCAGTCTAGCCTGCCAACTGTGGGCAGTTAGATTTCACACCGTGGGAGTTGAGATCTAGAATCTGGAGTCTTGCATTGTGTTTATGCGGAATTTGAGGTCAGCCGGCTTCCTTTGATCTTATTAGTATTCAGTGAATTTGAGCTGTGAGGTATTGTTACCAGGAACTTGTTTGTTACCAAAATATGTTACTAGTGTTCGATATTAATCTGGGGGCAGAGACTGGACTATATAATTTTAGTGTTTTGGATTTGTGTCCTAAAAAATTAATCCGGAGCAGATATTGTCCTCTGAGGTCATAGCAAGATTAATTTTTAAACATTTGTTGCATAAAAAAACTGACCTGCATATCTAACACGTTTACTTTATTCTCTCAGAATGGATCGTAAAAATCACGGAACTCGTGGCATTTACAGTTCTTTGATAGCTCCCTGCTGAAATTTGCCCTGGACTGTTACCTCAGTCTTTTTATCATTGTGAATGGGCTGGTGCTGTAGCTCCTTGAGCTGCTGGTCTGCTGGAATACCGATATGAATGCTAATCGTACGGAGCATGGTGGCCCCTTGTCACATGGCACGCCCCCCTCTTCAGCTTCTCCTTTAGTCTGTATGAAAAGTTGAAGGAGCCGGTTGCCCTTTAACTTCGCAGGGTTACGGCGCAGACCTCTGCGTTTGTCAGGCGGGGCTGTTTATAGCCAGCGCTGAGTTATTGATCACTTTACATGCAGGCTGACATGAAGGCACTGCATCTTTGTTGCCTGGTTACCGAGCTGAGGTGCCGGAGAGGCCTTTATCTATGGCCCCCAGAGCAACACATGAACACCCCTCCGTTGAGCGGTTCGGCTGCTGAAATCCACCCTTTCCTTAATGAGTTAATGACTGACCTTTAACGTGGTTATCCTTCAGATGCAGGTGTAACAGAATGAGAGAGAGACGTTACATGATCTTCATTGGTCTCTAAACAAAATATAGTACTTACTGCTATATAATGGGTAAGTGCATTGCCATTGAAAGCCCCTAACAGTAATGTTATAATCTTGCAATAATATTACAGCAGCCTGTCATATTTTCCCAATCTATCAGTATCTTCAGTGGTACCTTAGACATTGACTTTAAATTCTTACCCATTACCTAACAGTCTGTCTATTGAGTCTGGAGTGCATGTGATGCAAGATCAATATAAATGATGTATCCGATGCACAAAGACTGAGATGCATAGTCGGGTTGAGTGTTTAAATCAAAGTCCCATTGAAGAGCAGTATCCAACTGTATAAGGGTAGCCAAAATGAGGAGACACATTCATATGGCCAGTTATAAGTGGAAAATGTATAAAAGGTGGTGATACTGGAAGACTTGAAAATGATTGATAGCTCACAATGAACCTCATTGTGATTCCTTAATAAAAGTATTTATGTACCCAACAGCAATGCTGAAATATAAAACTCTAAATGAGACTTTCTTCCAAATAAAAAGAATTACGTAGGAGATGGGGTGGCTTGGTGACTCCGGAAGACTTTTACTGTCGATTTACATGGGTGTTGTAGCCATTTTTCATGGCTGCAAGGATTTCTATGTGAGATTCTCTTGCTCTAAAGTCCTTACTTGCAGATGAGATTGCTGCATTGTTTTAAAATATGCTTTTCATTAGAACACATATACTGCATTTTCTGCTACCATTTCTGCTTCTTCTCAGCTGTCCACACGTGTGATCTTTTTTTTTTTTGGAGGGGGAGGAGTCTTTTAACCGGAGCAGAATTCAGGTTAATATAAGACACTGATTTCAGTGCATAAGCTTCCCATAATGAATGAGCAGGGTTAGGGTTAGAGTGTAACTCAAAGTGAGGCTACAGGCTGTCGAATGTGAGGGAGTGGTAATCCTTCTTTGCTTGGGTAAATTATATATCTTTCTGAAATAATTTTCCAGATTTTACTGTAAAAATGTACAGGAGCAATAACCAAAGGTGTTATTTTCTTATAATTTGATGGTTAGAAGGTTTACGCCTTATCCTAAATTGGCCCTTTCTTATCTTGTGCATGTCTGTCCATTTTCCCAGACCTCCTTTCTCTAGTGGGTACTAAAGGCAGTTTAGAGGTTCCACTTCCACCTCAAGCACATTTTTGGACTGTGGGAGGACACCCTCACGAATCGGAATGGAACATGCGATTTCCACATTCGCCGAGCTGGGGGGCAGGTTCCCAATTTGAAACCCTTGGGGGTGTGAGGCCTCAGAACCATCCACTTTATAATATGCTTGCGTAAACCAGAATGATGTTGAGGAATTCCACCATCGGTTCGCCGGGCAGTGGGCTGGCTACTTGACATTTGAAAGCGCTGAAAATAGAATGAGCTTCGTCATCTGAGACAAACGAAATATGAGTGAACTTAAGTGTTCAGGCTGTGCGTTTCAGCACGACTCATGGAGAAAGCACATTAATTGTGTTTTGGTTATTCATCCACCACCTTCCATATTCATGTGCTGGTTCGCTTCAGCCAGGAAGTGGCTACGGGGGTCGTGAGGCATTAGAAGTCACCTTAGATTACAGCCGGAAAAGTCACCCAGACAGCCTGTAGCTTCAGAAGACAAGAGAACACCACCGTCAATTAATATTAATTACTCTGTGCCAACGACACCAATTTGGCTCATGCAGCTAGATGAAAGTTAAAGGCGGAATTGCTTTTACATACTCTGGTTAATGTATGTGAGCCGTGACGACGGGGATCTGCTGAAAGTCAGACATTTCTTTCAGTCTTGATGGAAACGCTGTGAGAAGATGGCTCCCTAAGTCTCCTGAGGTCGAGGAGGAGAAAATGAAAACTATGGAAAGTGACACAGGACTGGTTATGTGTTCATAATTGCACACCTAGGGAGGGAATACAGTAACCGGTGACTATATTACACACCCAAGGTGTCAAACTTTGTGTTAAGGATTTCTGCACTATTCCAAGATTTGCTTGCAGATCGCAACACCTCATTGGGGGAAACCATGTTTTAAATATTTTATACTTGCAAAGGAAAAGATAAATTGCAGAAAGCTGACGCTTTCAATTGGAGCTTGTGTGAAGGCCTGTCTTAATTTAAAAGTGCCTAATCAGTACGTTTCTTTGATATCATCAAAACAGTAAAATGTTGATTATGGTGGGCACAACAGTCCTCTGTGGTTGTGAAGAGGCTGGTTGAAGGTTGCTCAGTCTGAACCACGGAGGAACTGCCAGAAGCCTATTATTAACATTTGAGAGCTCAATCAATAGAGTCCTGAGCTAGTTCCTGGCTTAAAGTGACAGTCACTGCTTTCTCAGAGTACTGATTCATGCATTTTTTTTTCTGCTTGTGAATTTAATCAAAAACTGCAGGATCAAAATGAATTTTTTTACTGTCCTTCATAAAAATTACGGCACATGTTTTAAAACAGAATGGTGCTTTATTAATATTTATGGTTTTAATCGAATGCAATTTCATTAATATTTGCCAAAAAGTAAAGATATCTAGGAGCTACTTTTCAGTTCAATGTTAGCCAAGAAGCCCATTAAATAAAGCTTCATAAACAAGGAGAGGGATGGACAGGAGTTCCTGTCAAGAGACGTCTTACTGTTCTGCAACAATATTATAAAATATTCATGGTTAAACCCCAAGTTCCCTGTTTTAGAGAATATGACTTGATTTTGGACCAAATTGCAGTTAGCTCATTGGCTTGCTTAATACCAGGACAACTTGTACTTTAAAAAGAACCAGAAAATCTATGCAGTGTAGCCCACGCAAGAATATTGCTCTAGCCTTTAATTGGCCTGCAGAGATTTGTCCTTTGTGGCTGAGTAGAAATGACACCAGCCAAGCAGAATATTTCACAGCAATATGTTAGAATAGATTCATTATTTAATTTTTTTAATGATGCATTTTTGAAACTTGGAGACCTCTTCCTTCTCCACAGGGATACATGCAGATTAAATGCAAGAAATGCTTTTTCAACCCCCCCGAATTCTAATTATACCACCCATCCCCTTATTTTATCCTTTTATCTTGAATACAATAATGATTTTCATTCCTCAGGGTTCGTGCTACATTTCCTGCCTGCCGTTTATATCTGCCTGATGCTACACCTATCTGTAGCAGCTCACAATATCTCACCCAAGCTATCCAGTTTACCGCCGGCATTCTACCATAATGTGCGCGTCACAGAATGCTAACGTTTATCCTGCAGGATGAATGTATTTATAACGCAGAGTATGGTGAGCAAACTGATCTGCTCCAGTAAATCTGAGTGTTTACAAACACTAATGTTATATTTCACAAGCCATGTTTCACTAAACTGCAATAGGCTTAGTGCTTTAATGTCTATGAGTAGCTTTTCTGGAGAACATAAAGACATACTCTTGACAGAGGTGATCATCGGAAGCACCCCTGGATTGTCACTGGGGAGTTTGTTACAGGTCTCCTGCTAAGGAAACGAAAATATTTTGAAGTTGTAAGGGGAGATTGGATTTTGAGGATGAAATTGTACTGAAATTATTATGACTCAAATCTGTCTAAGGTCAAGTTTTTTTTTTTCCTTCCTCATACCTGTAATGTTTGATTTCCTATCAGTTTTTCCAACTTCTCAAATCAGATCAGGTGGTAATTTGGTAATTTTACGGTTATAAGGCTGGACTGAAAGGCTGCATTTCCTGAGATGCCTTGATTGGAAGGGAGCTGATGTAGGTCAGTTGGTATAGCATAGTCGTGCACTGGGTATTGTGAGATAGAGCTTTTAGTATTCATTTGAAGCCTAATGTATTGATTTAAGTCGTCAAATGAAAACCAACACAGCCTTAAAAAAACCACAAGGTATTTCTGTGAATGGAAAAGGTTTACGATGGAAACTATATTTCACAAAGCTCAAGCCTAATAAAAAAGACACAGGAACAAGTACATTATCAGACTTATAAGAAACATTTGCTCATATTTGGAATGATTGATCATAACAAACTCACTAAACTCAGATGGCCATATAGGTGACATTAAGATGAATAGATCTTCATGAGCTTTTGAAATTGTTGGCAAAAGATTTGCATTCTAGCTACAACGCCACTAAATGAAATGGCTTGTTTTGGTATTTTCCCCATTGTTATTTTGATGTAATAATTCTCACGAATAATCACCATTTGCATTGTGTTAATATCCATATCTTCTGTAAAATTCAACTTATATGCATATGACCACATGCTAATTAATTTACTTAAACATGCAAACAGGTTAAAATAACTATATATCTGTTATATTTTTCATAGAATTATTTGATATTCGTTCTTGCCATTTTCATTGACAAAACATGCAAATGACATTTGCCTAAAACATTATTATATAACTGCTGGATGCCAGTGTTTACATGTTGCTTCTTGCGTGCATGTACTGTCAAAATTTGGAACATATTGTGATCTATATACGATCCCCCCAAATAGATATAAATTGCCCCTTAAGAGCTAATTAAAAGATAATAGAAGGGGAATTTTAGTGGGACAGTGGACATTGACACAATACAGCATTAAGTGGATTTAAAATGACAAGGGTTTGCAGCTGGTAATGACTGATGACATCCTACAATTATAAGTCTATGAATTCACCCAACATATTTCCAATCTACAATGAAACGACGTCAGACTTTGATTCCCCAAATTATAATGCTTTTAGTGCTTCAGATCTGACTGTTGAGGTAGGTAGTTGTCAAAAAATTTTACTTCTAATTTTTGACAAGCTCTGATCATGCATAATAAATCCCAAGACAGAAATGTGTTTATTTGTTGAATGTTCATTTTCTTTGCTTGTTGTGTGCCATTTTTCTTTCTTTCTTTCTGTCTGTCTGTCTCCTTTTAAAAGTTACAACAGTAGCAAGAAATCTTCAACAATCCAATTCACTGACATCAAAGCTCTCATGATTTATGTAATAATGGTTATTATTCCACACTTCTGATGGATGCAATATCACAATGCTTAGTTTTCTCGGTGCTGCACGCTCAGATGTATAATGTCACGAACACAAAGTGCTTTGTATTGCATGTGGCTGTACACATACTTATATGCGGTAGCTGCAGCCACTCGTTCAACCAGCGAACCCACAAGAGGGATGCATGACCATCACAGGATTGTAAAATACACTCGAATGTATCATTTTGGTTAAATCATTTCGATATTTTATAAATATGAGAATCAAACGTGCATCTGTGCCATGTGTCTGTCAAACATTTCACACCCATATCATAATTATGCAGTGGGATCTTTCAGCATGTACAGAAAACCTCACAGGTCGTCTTCGGCACCATGTGCTGGTTGCTATAGGAATGGCCGTGTTCTGGAAAGGCACTCTGGTTTATTGAACAGAGGGATTTATCTGATCCCTGAATCACTTCATATAATTTAATGGCCGGGGCTTTTCTCAAATTAATTTCTGTGATTTGACAATCTGTCGCAGATCAACTCGCACAACAAAGGGAAAGTGGAGATGGTTAACCTCCTCCTCAGTGGAGTGGAATCCGGAGAGTTCTACAAATATTAATATTTATTTAAGATAACTGCATTTCAGGAATAAACAGTAACCTATGCAAACAGCCCCGAACAGCCACAAAGACCCAAGGTTTGAGTAATGTGTTGTTAATGTGCCTTTAATGTGTTCGTTAAACATATCATTATGTTAAAGTATTTATATTTCTCTGTGTATCGCTGTAAGTCATACTTAACGGTATTTAATTAACAAAATGTATGGATCAAGATTTATATGGGAGTTTTTTTGTTTCGGTTTCTGTTTCCAATTTCTTTATGAAATGTAGATGGGGATGGGCTCAGCTGGGCCTGACCTTTGGCTCCCTGGTTGTAAGCAGAAGTAACAGCAATGTTTGGGTTGACAGTATTGAATCCACGCTCAGTCGAAGACAGGTCTGGCGATCGATATCCTGAGGGATGTATGTTGTGCACATTTTAATGAGCTTTTCTTTCTAAGAGCTTTTTCTTAAAATGTGCTTTTCCATTTAGGCCGGATGGTTTTTTTCCTGCTTTTTGCAAAGGTCTTAGTATTTATAGGCCATTTTTAAAGGATAAAAAAACAAGAAACTCTTGAGTCTAGGTTTCTGGATTCTCCCTATTCTTTTATTTTTGGAAGTGGTTATTCACTTGGTGAGAGGGTGATGTTATTCACAGACAAGCATACTACACAATTGTGGAATGTCTTTCTATGTCTTTGTGACAGCGAAGGAAAGACTAGGACTGCACCCACTGTAAAATGTCTATCAAAGAGATCTGATCGCACATATTCACCATTTACATTTTTAATTAGACCTGTGTTAACTAATACATAAGGAGCTCATTCGATCACACAAGCTGCACAACATTAAGCAAATGTTGCTTTAACCAAATTTGTAATCAGTTTCATTTAATGGTTTTGATAGATCACCAGGCAGATTTTCTGGTATACATTTTTTTTTCGTATTGCTGATATCTTTAATAGTTTACTTTGAATCAACTGATCTATGGGCACAGAGGCACACATTATTGTGTAATTCAATATATTTTGAAAAGCAGCAAAAATAAGGCTTAAAATTATTTGAAATTTTCTGATTTCCTTATACTTTTTGATGCATAAATGTTGAAATAGTCAAATAGTGATTTGCATTAAAATGCATTTTGCCAAATTATACGATCAGTGTAGATCCATCCACACCTTGAGTGAGATGGAAGAGGTGCCATTCTGTACACTCATTCGTCTGTCAGAATATGCAGATTTGTGCTGGCTTGCACTAATGTTATTTCTGGGGATGGGGGTGTGCACGGTGCTGCACTTGTGTCTTGTGAGTCACAGACTTTTAAGGCCAGAGTTATAACTCACGACATTAACATCAATAGTAGTGCCTAAAAACTCCGCTCCCCTTTTTTATACAAAAAATTGGTCGAGATGAGAATCAGTGTACCTCCTGTTTTTGATGTGCTTTAGATATTAGTCACGGCATAAAAAGCAGCGGTGAAAGTTGCGATATCTTTGTGCGTTAAAGCAGCACAAACTGAATGTTCTCGATAAGCGCCGGTAACTACTGGGTGACTTATTGAAAAAAATATGAAGGGAAGCGTTTTATGTAGATTGGTTCAGATTGCCGTTTGCAAACTGTCACTATAAAGAAAAGGCAGTTTGTGCTTTTCTTTGAAAAGTAATTGGAAATCTTTCTGATTTACAGAAAGAAATGCACTGATCTGGGAGGCGAGCATTGCATTATTATCAAACATAGTGGATATTGCATATTTATTTGAATATAGTTTAGCAATGTTTTGCCTTGTCTTAGGTCTTTGTTTTAGATTCGTCGCTCTAGGTAGAGAATTTAGTCGGTGAGTGTACAGTCAATATTTAAGCTTGGCTACTTTTCAGCACCTTTGTTTGGGTGATGCAAAAAAAACTATTTAAATGCCTAGAATAATATCAGAAATTATGCCACAGTTTTGGGCAGAGTGATGGATCTGAGGCTTGGGATCTGTGCCAGCAACTGAAAGGTTGCTGGTTCAAATTCTGTGAATGCCTGTAGTGATTCTATTCCGTTGGGCCCTTGAGGAAGGCCCTTAAACAGCAATTGCTTTGTCCTGGGTATAACGTTAATCTACATCCAGCCCTATACGGACGTCCTCCTACTTACAGGGAAAAACTTGGGGGTTGGTGACAGGATGACACTGGTCCATTTGGACTGGTGTGGTGCTGAAGTATCACCGGCCACATGGCTGCACACAGGTTCTCATCCCTGAGGTGGATTGTCGTGTGGTGGATGCGGCAACACACTGTAATCAGTGCATGATCATACCTCTTTGGTAATGCTATTTAGTTATTGGTCCAAAGGTGTCAGGTTAAAAAACATTATCCCGGCAAAAAGTTACTTAAATAAGAACATAAATAAAATTTGTTAGCATTTCAACGTGGCTGCTTGGGGAACTGTTCAGTTTCGTTTGTTTCCATGAATAACATAAGTCACTGTACAAGGTATGCTGATCTCTGTATGTAAGGGCCCAAATATCAATATCTGTCATAGGCCTGTAGTCCAACTACAAGCTAAAATGCTCAAAAACAGAAAAGAACTAAGCCTGTAAATATGGCTTCCGTGACGTCTTCAGTTTTCACCCGTAGATTTCAGCACATGCACTGCGCCTATAGAGTATTCACAGCGCTCAATGCATAGTTCTCTTTAGAACTTGGGAGCTTTACAAGTTAGCAAGTATACAAGGCCAGGAATGGAATTACAAAGTAAGATTGCAATTAATCACAGGTAAGGCACTTTCATATGTTATTTGCCGTTTTCAAGACTGGAGATGGTGTGGGAAAAGCTGATGACGTGCAGCCGTCGCTGAACTGACCGAGACAAGATTTATGTCAATTCTTGGAAAAGCGTAGAGCTTTGAAAATAATGAGTTTTACCTACTCCAGAAATCTCCAAAATGCTTATAATGTCAGGGGAACCCACGTTAGTCTGTCTGTGAGTTCCAGCTTGTTTACTGTTTGAGTTTGTTTATCGGTGTAAGTCAACCTGACACAAACCGATTTCTGAAAGTTTATCATCTCGTGGCTATCAGGATTTAAAGTAGACCATGTTTGCACGTTTGTGCAAGTTATTTGGGGATTTTAAGTTTTTTATTTCAGGAAAGTTTGTTTTCAAGCAGTCATTTTTATCAGCGTAATTTCCCTTGGTTTGCAAAACGCAAGGGCATGACTGTTGACCTTGTCCTTTCCATATCATTTCAGCTCATTGGAACACTATTAAATATCAATTGAAATAACTTTCTTCTGAAAAAGTAGCCATAACTAGTGCATTCTATTATTTTTTTGTTCGTTGGTATTAGTGGGACAAACTACTCTGAGGTGTGCGATTATACAAAAAAATAAACTCCAACTCAGCTGCTTTCCACTTAGTGTCAGGTTTCATTACACCAAGTAGTTGTTGATGTTTTTTTTTTTTTTTTTTGCACATTCGTGAGCCGTGGTATAAGCGGGATAAACCAATTTGAGGTTTGTGTTTAAACGAAAATGATAAATTCCCATTTTGGCTGCTTTCCGTTTTGCATCGGGTCTCATTACACCAAGTTGTTGTTGATTGTTTTTGCATATCTGCACACCTCGTCATGGTTTATCCTTTCCCTATTTATTTATCAGTTTAACTCAGTTCCGTTTACCTGCCGAGACTGACAGTGCCTCATCCTGTTTCATTATATTTTTACTGCTTGAACATTCACTTTACATAGTCCTCAAAAAGGACCTGAGTTTGTATTTGGATTCATGTTGAGTAAATAAGGGTTCTATAATCCATTACACATCAATTTTTTTGAATAATCTGCCTACAAAAGGTATACAGAGTATTTGTAACATTTCAACAACTTATTACTTAAGATTCAAGAATTTGTATACTATTGGTTGAGAGAGTAATTGGATATGTTGATACTTTCATGAATCGTTACATGTTACTCTCTGTAGTGTATATTCTGTTAAACATCTACAGTCACAGTGAAACAGCAGAATTGCTGAATTTCAACTAAGTTAAATGTTAAATGTTACAAATACTCTGCTAACCCTCTGTAGGCCAACTATCCATGTAAAGTGTTACCAAAATTATACAGTAATATTAGGTTATAGGAGGCCATATTGTCAAAAGTAAGACATACATCATTATGTGTTAAATTCTGCTTATCACAGTAACAGTGTTATGGGCTTACTGAAAATAACGACATACCGAAATACCGAAACAGTACTCACCTCAAAGTAATGGCTGATTTTTGTGTTAACTAGTATAACAATACTGTATGAAATCATGCTCCAATTTACACAAATATATAATAAACTAAGTGAGCAATGGGTCATACTGTTATGACCCAATTCCATTCATCACTTGGATTTAATGTGATTAAGTCAGATCTGTGCTATTTCTAACAACAAGCATGGAATTTATACAGAGTGTTTATTTTAAAGTAGAGATTGCCTCAGATTTAAAAAAGGAAAAAAAAAAGGTTTTGGCACAAATAATTGCTTTTCCCAGCTGTGTCAAATTGTTGGCAACTTGCTGTACATGCAATCAACATGTTTGCTTAATTAATGTATTTAACTAATATGAGAAATGCTGTATATTCCTACCACAGCAGCTTACTACACAGACATACCCCCAAAAATCAGTCGTATTACCCTTAAGACCCACATACTGCACAGTAATTCAATTTGCTTGCCTTTGACAGCCATAACAGTTGCCTTAATGGTTTAATTTTTATTTTGTCTATGTTTTAGTCAACAAACTCTAGCAGAAAAAATGCGATTTTGGATTGAGTTTTGTAGCACTAAATGGAACTAAAGCCATTTTTTCTGGGTCTTTCTGCTGCAAAGCGACTTTAACAGGTTTCATGCTTTTCTGCGACGAACATCTGATCTATACTAAACTCCATTCATAAAGAGTGTCATAACAGGCTTATACAAGCTATATAATGGCTATATAACATCTTGATGACTTACATACTGCAGCCAATATTGATGTGCATTTTCTGAGCAATTTAGATAACTATAGCTATGTGTGAGGTAATAGGTTATTAATTGCTAGGTTAGCCATTAACTTTACAGTTCAGACGGCAAGGTGTGAATGAGAAAGTTAAAGCAATGTTAGACATAAATTTACCCTTGTTTTAAACTTTTTTTCTAGCTTATCGATAGGATGTAGAATACACAGTTATTCCATAGAGAAGATAATTCTACCCGTGTGAGTTTTATTGAGAAGTGGGTCCAGGGATATAGTCAGAAAGCATTCACAGATTATGAAAAGGAAATGTGACCCCACAATTAAACAAAAGTAGAACTGGGTTTTTTTTTTACTTAGTAGATAACAGTGTGACATTTAATCACAATTACAAGCTCAGATAATCAATTTTTTGTTACAATTAGGAATATTATAATTAATTAGAAACTCTTCTTTTGGGCTGTTATTCCACAGCATAAAGACTTTTTCTTGTCTTCCTAAAATCTTTGTCAGTTTATTTTGCTGGCTAAAACTGTTTGAAGCACAAATAAACTTCATTTTCATTTAATTTCATTTCAGTTAAAATGAGAGTGAAGGTCTTTTCAGTAGTTTGCATAATGCCAAATGGTTACATGGACACACAATTGCTAACATTCGAATTTAGTAATTTATAATAGTGTGAAGCTGTGATGGGTTGGCGCCCCATCCTGGGTTGTTCCCTGCCTTGTGCCCTGTGATGGGTTGGTGCCCCATCCTGGGTTGTTCCCTGCCTTGTGCCCTGTGATGGGTTGGCACCCCATCCTGGGTTGTTCCCTGCCTTGTGCCCTGTGATGGGTTGGCACCCCATCCTGGGTTGTTCCCTGCCTTGTGCCCTGTGATGGGTTGGCGCCCCATCCTGGGTTGTTCCCTGCCTTGTGCCCTGTGATGGGTTGGCGCCCCATCCTGGGTTGTTCCCTGCCTTGTGCCCTGTGATGGGTTGGTGCCCCATCCTGGGTTGTTCCCTGTCTTGTTCCTGTAGCTTCCGGGATAGACTCCGCACCCCCACAACCCTGAACTGGGTACCAATAATTGATGGATAATGGTGTACTGGGAAAAAGCTAAGCAAGCTTTAACAAATTTAATTCTGTGAATTTATTGTTTATTATTATATTTACTAAATATTTTATTAAATATAGATTATCAATATAGTCCACATATTACATTTTATACAGTGGAATTACTTTCACTGTACTATTTATTATCTTAAGCTTCTCAATGAAAGCAACAGTCCTAAATGATTCATAGCTTAATCTTTACTGTGATTTTTGGAAAGAAATCTTACAAAAACAAAGCTGTTTTCATGGCTAATTAGTGGTCTAGCCACCCGTCGGTAAGTATCACACCTGTGCCTGTTACTGCTGAGGGAGAATTATCGTCTGTCTTCTGTCCAAAGCGCACACAGGATGGGCATTTAAGGATCTGCATTTAAGGATCTACACTTAAGGATCTGCATTTAAGGATCTGCATTATCAGAAGCTCACTTGTAAGATTAATATTGCCTCAGCATTATAAGATTTCTTCACATAGTGCCGTTATTTATGACCCAAAAAACAAGCTCTGCACCCCCCCATGATACTATTTTAGTTCTTTTTCATCTTCTTCCATATCTCCATCTTAATATCCTACCTGTCAGTCAAGTAAGCTTTGAACACTTTTCTGTCTTCCTAACCCTAAACTTATTATTATCTGTCTGCTGGCTAAATGTGCACCCCCCCCCCCCCCCCCCCCAGTCTATTGCCCATTGGACTTATTGTAAATTATTCTACCTTAGAAGTTTTGCACAAAATGTTTCGCTCATGTTCACAACAGCCACTGAACTGAAACACTCTGTGTTGTTCATACTTTCTTTAGAAAATTTGTATCTAACATTAAATGTTTTTTTTTGTTTACATTAGGGACTGGGCTACAAATAACCACCCATACAATAAGAAATTGCAGCACTTGTTTAAATATTCAGACTCTTGGGGTAATAAACGTATTTCTACTCTTTACAAAAGTATGTAAACAATAATTGGGTCTGAACTCAGGCAGCTTACATTCTTTATTATTAGTGATGCACCCTGGATGTGACATTTAAGCACTTTGCCTTCATCAGTGGGTGTTTACAACATTATCCACAGCTGTTTATTAAGACAAACCAGCATAATTAGCTAATAGGTTATTAAAGCAGCAGCCAATCAATGCTAGCGATAAATTAACAGCCACGCCCCCACAGGTGGTATGCATATGAGGGCAACATTTTGGTATGTAAGACCTCGCAGAACTCAAAACGTAGCAAACAGGTTCATGAAACTTAGGTGACAGTCCGCCTCAAAACATCAAAGTAAATGCAAGCTGCAAGTTTCTCTTTAAAAAGGCACGTTTATATAG
Organism: Paramormyrops kingsleyae; assembly: GCF_048594095.1. Classification (NCBI taxonomy): domain Eukaryota; kingdom Metazoa; phylum Chordata; class Actinopteri; order Osteoglossiformes; family Mormyridae; genus Paramormyrops; species Paramormyrops kingsleyae. The sequence goes on from NC_132817.1 coordinate 20,543,404, forward strand.
GCCTACATGACCGCGGAGGGGGGTGTCAAATGGTGGGGGCATTCATTCAGCTCAACAGATTCTTATTCCCAATCATTACGTAACAGTTTTGTTTTCTCTCACCCCAGATAATGCATGCCGATCCTGAGGTACGTTCCTGAATCTAGCTGTAGCCCTTTTCTGACCAGATGCCCGTTTTATTCTCTTTTACGTTTATTTATCTCTGTGATGCTTTCATCCAAAGTGAGGTAGGTAAGACATAAGCGCACCGCTCTCAAGGAGTAGCTGAAGCACAAGTGCTGCTAGGCTAAGTTTCCAGCATTTGACCAGATACAAGTGCAAGATAATTGTGGGAAAATCAGCTACACAAACACTGCTGAAATCCTCACATCAGAATTCCTATGCATTGAGAGATCACCCAGGAGAGAATCTAGTAAAATATAAAGTCTAGATCAGGGGTCTCCGACTCCGGTCCTGGAGAGCTACTATCCAGTAGGTTAGTACTGGAAGCCTACCTGGCTTCTGATGAGCCACACCTGTTCTCAGGTAAATACCAGGAAAAAACAACAAGCATTCAAACATAATTCCATGCAAACCAGTTCACAGTGAAGCAAATCAACATCAGTGGCAGGAGCAGAGTTTAGTTTAGAGATACAATACATATAAAACTGAGTTTAGTTTGGGGGAACAAATGTTGAGTTGTTCCCAGATGATGTGAGTCTTCAGCATTTCTTAAAGGATGTAGTTTGGTATCTCATTCCACTATCGAGAAACATTACATGCAAAACATCTAGTATAACAACTGTTTCTACACCAACATTCACCAGCTGATCACAGAAGGTGGGGATGGTACCTAGGTCCTGGTGAGTGATTTGATGTAGGTAGGTGATGATCTATCGGCAGGTCTCCAAGCGAAGACCTGTGAGGAGAAAAGGAGAGGTGTAACGTGACTCATCTACGCTGGTTTCACAGCACATCTTGGCAGCTCTGTGAGTAAAGAGTTACCGTAATCTACAGGTGAGGTGACGAGTGCATGAACAAGAAGGTTAAGATGTATATTCTGGTGGACGTGATCTGATCATCCTAATGTTAATCTTCATGATTAGGGGATACTTCAATGTGATCAGCTGAGGTTTATCATTACCCATAGGTTCCTCACAAACCTAAATGGGCATATGGTTGACGTGTCAGTTTTCCTTGTGCCGATTCCAAAAAGGGTTTTTTTTTTTTGTTATTGCCCCTGCTAATAATATTAAACCTCCACTGTGGTTCTCAAAGTCGCCACTCCTCAGGTCACCATGCTAGCGGTTCTGTGCGCGGCCCCATGTGAAGTAGCTTTTTTACGATGTCCCTCTTTCTTTTTCTTTCCAGTTTCATTTTTTTCATTTACGTCAAATATCCAGCAGCTAATAGTAGGAAAAGCTTGACACAAACCGACACCATGAATAAGCCTGTAGCAGATGTGTTTGAGGGCCTTGTGATTAATGAGCCATCACTGATCACACCGGCCGTCCAGATCCGCCTCTTACCTAATTAACCCACCTCTGAGATGTTCTCGACCTCCACTAACTCACCATGACAACAGGGGGGGCGACGTGATGATTTGACATCCTTCTGTCCATCCCAGATGCCCAGCTTGTAGACCTGACAAACTGCATCCAGATTTTTCATCTGCACATCCATCAAATGCTCTGTTCTAATGGTTGACCTCGATATTTATTCACTTGTCAAGCCAAGAGGACTCACTCCGAAGAGGGACAGAACTGCATGTTTGGGCAGGTCGTTAACTAAAAACAAAACAAAACTAAAGAGTTGCTTCCTCCATTCAATTTTTTTTTCCCACAATTTGAACTGTGGTTTTTGCACATTCTCCCCATGTTGTGTCATATTTGCCCCGCAATTGGTCTCTTAATTGCCCCGAGTGTTTGAGTTTGTGTTGACTGTGATGGACTGGATACCATCCAGGGTGTTTGTTGTGCTGCCAGGGAAGGGGGACGGGGTCCCAGTGACCTTTACCTGGATAAGTGGCCAGACGGTAGATAAATCATTTTATAAGTCTATACCTAATAGATATGTGTTAATTACTGTTTCGCTTCCATAAAAATCTTGGCAGCATGACAACGCTCACTACAGAATCCCATCTTTAACAGCATCCTTTTAAGCAACAATCACTGTAATATAACCTTGACCCATTTATCAAACTTTATCCCTGCAATTTTCATCAGGCCTTGTACAAATAGAACAAAATTATAATAAAATCTTAATTTTGACTGGATGGGCCCTTTAATAATAAAATTGGGGGAAAAAAAACCGCTGTAACTGGAATTTTGTCCGAGGTATTCCGCTTCTTTGTGCCCAGTGCTTCTGGAACAAGCAACTAAGCTCACTGTTGAGCCTATAATGGATAACCTGGGAGGGAGGGATGGATGGGTTTAGGCTCTATATAATTTTATATATTTAGAATTCACCACTTTATAAAAACACATGTAAGATTTTCAAATGTGACAACATCTATGACATAAAAAATGTCATATGTAAAGGCTATATTTTTTTGCTCGCAGAATACGTTTTCCGTATTTGTGCTGATAATCTAACAGTAAGCAGCCATATTGCAAAAATCCAATTAGTTCCAGGAATGCACAGAAATCCTTGTGTTGTGCAACTTCATCAGAAAACAATTTAGGATGTGGAACTTAGATAAGGCCTTCAAGGGGCCATTTAAAGGAAACCTTTCTCCGCTGCGATCGAGCAGCACGACCAAAGGAAGAGCAAGGCCGCTATTTACAACGTGATTTGTGGAGGTAGCCGGCCCCCCATTTAAAGCCAGTTAAAATTCGTCTTGTGCTGTCTTGTTAAGTTTCTCATGTTGCCATTCGGTGCCTTTTTAGTGCTGGAGTGTTTGTCGGATTTGAAGATGGGTACCGGGGTCAGATGGAAGGCCTCTCCATGGTGCGATCGACGGGCCACGACACCTGAGAACATCTACAGTAACTGATAAATGGCAGAAAACAGGAGTGCAGGACGCAGCCCTCTCCGTCAAGCGGAGGCGGACGTGGTGCCCCTTCGCTTTAACAGCCTGACACCACATATTTCTCTGACATCGCCGCAGACCTTGTCCATTTACCAACAACGTGTCTCACCATATAAACCAGTGCTGTGTGCTTCTGGACGATGTTAGCTATAGTAATAAGCTCACGCTGACACACTTTATAAAATGACATCACAGAATGAATGAATCACACTAATGTGTTTAAATGAGTATATTCACTGTTTAACAGCAAATACATATAATTCATGATAAAACTTTATTAGTTATTTCCGCTAACCACATTATGAAGGCTTATTTTTTTTTGAAAAGAGGAAAAATCCCCATGATATGCTGTTTTGACTTAAAATGCTATTTCACTCTCGGGGCAAATATTATGCCTAACAGGATTAAGTCATTCTCAAAATACGGCTGATGATGAATAAAGTTAGAATCTATTCAGCAGCGTCTTACTTCAGCTTTGCATTCCAGTCCTTTATAATACCTTTGGAATTGATCCACCCTGACATTTGAATGCAGCCAGCAATTTTCTTTTTAATTTTATATTGAGCTTGTGTAGCTCTATGACAGCACCTGATCAATATGTTATTGCTGCATTTGCTAGGTGAGGATGGCTCGCCTGCCTTTGAACTGAGAAGTTGCGACGCTGTAATTTTCCCGTTCGCGGCATATGTGGGTGCGTCGAGTCTGAAAATCACTTTGGAAATTTACTTTCTGCCTAATGACGGCTTGTAATTACTGTATGAAGCGGAACATCTCTAATTTCCTGATCCGTCACGAGCCGAACAATTGTAATTCCAGCTTTTTTGTTTGCCCGTCCTGTGAACGTGGTGCATATTTCTTCCACGTTTTAAGCTGTGAGAGATTGTTTTAGTGGGGGGAAAAAAAGCCACAATGCAAATTTGAAACACAACCACAATCAGGCAAAAAGGAACCACCAGAAGCGGAGTTTAAATCGGTTTGTATTTTGTTTTTTGTATTTCATCACCTGAAAGCACAGCAAGATGATAAGGTAGACTGAACCATTAGGGCAACCGAATGCATGCATTTAATCACTTTCTTCTATCCAGAGGCATGTATCTTTATTACAGCCTCATTATTCATGACTGCCTTGTTGTTTTTGGGGAGAAGTAATGAGCCTCTCACTAGTTTAGCTTGCATTACTGAATAGGTTGCCTTATGAATACAGTATTTTTGTATGCATGCATAATTAAATTAGTTCTGTACTTGGTCTTCTGGCAGTATAGTAAGTGGGACTGCAATGATTTGGCCATTTGAGTAGCTTCTGAAAAGTATTTGTTTATTCAGGGGTAGATGATGATCATCGTCATTTATGTTTTTTTTTGTTATCAAATTACTATTTCAGTATTGCCCTGTCGCCATTTTCAGATATGAAATTGATTATCTTCTGTTCAATGGATCTGTTCCATGTCTCACCTTTGAAGGCAACAGTGCTCAGGATGATCCAGACACACTGTCACACACAGAGATTAGGTATCGCAGTCTTTGTGGGGACTCTGTTATCCTTTCTATGGGCATAACCCTAATCACAGCTATGACAACCTTAACCCCTACCCAGTCCTAACTTTAACCATAAGTAACTATGACGACCTTAACCCCTACCCAGTCCTAACCTTAACCATAAGTAACTATGACGACCTTAACCCCTACCCAGTCCTAACCTTAACCATAAGTAACTATGACGACCTTATCCCCTACCCAGTCCTAACCTTAACCATAAGTAACTATGACGACCTTATCCCCTACCCAGTCCTAACCTTAACCATAAGTAACCAAACAAAAAGCAAAACTTTTTGATTGAAGTCATAGATTGTTATAAAATTCAGTTTCTACTTTTGAGGACTGAAAAAATACCCCCACAAGGTCAAAATAACAGGTCATAATCACATTTGGTCCCCACTGTAATGTAGAAATGCCCCCACATACACACATGCTACATTTAGATGGTGGCCACCTACCACAAAGGCAATGGGCTCCATTGCTGCTCTTCCTGTGAATTTTGCATGCTCTCCTTGAGCGTTGTGTGGCTACCTCACACCATTCAAAGACGTGCTGTTTATCTGTATCAGTGTAGAGTTCAGGTCCAGAAAGTAAAAATCCAGACCAAGATTTTGTTTCAACCAACCGATTGAGTATAAAGTCACAACTCAGCTGGTTGGTTGAAACAAAATCTTGGTCTGGATTTTTTACGTTCTGGACCTGAACTGTTCACACTTATGTGTCTGAGTGTGTAGCCCCCAGTGGATTAGATTCCCCGCCTCGTGGCCCGTATTTCCCAGGATAAGCTTCACACCAATAATGTCCCTGTACTGGGTAAGCAGTTATGGAAGATAGATGGATTTCACCGTGTTTTGTAAACAGTGGGCCATCATTTACTTAATCATTTAATGCCTAAATGTGTATTTAACTGGGCATGCCGAGGAAGATGGCCAGTTGATGTAATGAATGAATTTCTGGTCCTATGAATAACAATTTAAACATAGCCCACAGAAAACGAATACCCTTTCATCAGAGCTGGCGCACCTACAAAGCAGAATGTAATGTAAATCAGCTTTGGCAGGTGCAGATGTATTTAATCTTAATTATTTTAAGGTTGCTTGTACTGTATCTTTGACACCATTAAGAAATGGAGCATACTGTTAGACTTCAAAACACCTGTCAAATGTTTTTAAAATAATTATTGCTCACAGGAAGGTTCGACTTTGATATGAAGTTTGCCTCCTAAAATTTTTTCTCCTAGTAAAGATAAAGTTAATATTGTATAAACAGTATTAATACTGCATAATTTCAGTTGAAGCTAATGAACTTCTAGTTACTGCACATGGGCATTAGCTAAAACAGTGAATCCTTTTTATAAAAGAGTGCATTATTTACTAAATAAAATGTTTTACAGGAATGCTGTTAAATACAACCTATAAAAATAAATCACATGCATATAGACTTGGCAGATATATATATAAGATATGTCTTATATATCTTGAGTATTGACTATTGCTTCTTTTCAAAGCTATTTGATTGTGGAGTTATGTATGCCAAGCTGTAGAAATGCCACACTGCTTGTCCAATGAATGTCCAACAAAATGAACTCTTACTGCTTTTCATCAGCAATTTAAAAGGCCATTTAACTCCAATTTCTTGAAGTGGATGATAGATTGCATGCAAAGATGACCGTGTTAATCTGAGATTCACCCTTACTGTATTTGGGAGGCTGAGTAAGGTGATAAATTACATTCTTCATCAGTGCCTTCGAACACTCACCAATCCACTTATTGAACATCTGTTATTGAACTACCAGTAAACCTTACTATTAGGTAGAGCATGACAACATTGAGAGTTGGTTTGACACCTTTAACATTGAATTTTGCGGACTGACCGGGAGAACTTTGTCTTGACCACAGTTATCTAAAACGGAACTGTACAGCCCCAGTCCTGGTGAGGCAGACGGTAACACACTTTGTAGATTTCCCTGCTCACTTATTCACACACTTATTCAGCTCACCAGCTACTTGCCAGGTTTACTGGGTGTGTTTGAGCAGGCGAATCTGCAAACTGTGTTGTAGTCCTGACCTCCAGGACCGGAACTGCATAGCCTTAGTATAAAACATACCAAACAACCAACAGATTTCCTTTAAAAAGAAGTGGATATGGTTTGTCTGCAGTAATCAAACAATCTGAAACAGATTTTGTACCTGTACATTTATCATTGACAACAGGCAAGCTGTTCCATTTTAGTCAGTTTTTTGAATTCGTTAATGCAATTTGGCAGTTTGAGATAAACAATTCTTGTATAGTTGACAACTACATGCTGGAAAGGTTCCTCCATTTGTCACATTACAAGCTGAAAAAGTGTATGATTTCATTTTTTAATCAAATACTTAGCTCTCAAATAAATCATAAATGAAATCCCAGCTGTCTTCTCCCTTAACCGTCTTGATCAAATTACGTCCCATTTTATTAATTGCATCTTGAGCAAAAGAAATCCCATCCATTGGTATGCAAGGCACCAGTGCAATTCTCCTTCACAGACAGAAAAACATCTTGACATTTTGTGTCCGTCTGCACTTGTTTTGCACCGTATGTAACAAAGGTTTTGTGCAGATAGCTCATTATTAGCCCTGTTAATTGCAAAACATATTGACTATTGTGTCCACATCTGGAAAGAAAAATCGTTTCAGTTCTACAGTGTAACGCTTTACTTTGCTCTGCTATGGAGTGGATTTGACAGTGGCTTTAATGCACAGAGGCCTGGTTATAGTTCACCTGTATAATCTGGAGCAGGTGATCCTAATGGAATAAAGTCACACAGGCACACAAGAAGCTGGAATATCCAAACGGGAAGCATTACCTGAATGCCCTCCTTTCTGCTATAATACTTCTTATGTTCTTGTGGGCAGTAGGTAGGGCGACGGTTACAGAGGACACCGATTGTAACATGGTGGTTTTTGGTTCCACTAGTACCCTGGGGCAATGTACTTTAGATGAATTGCTCCAGAAAAATATTCAAATTTATAAATGGATAAGGCTGCAAGTTCCCTTGGATAAAAGCACCAACTAAGGACAGAGAAAGTGTCTGGCTGTTATATGTAGTTTCTTTCCCATGTGAAATTCCCTTAGTAGCTGGGAACGCTTTCTGTGTGTGGCAGTTTGCTTCTTTGTGTTATCTTTGAAAGAGGACATCAAAGCACATTACTCAGATAAAGAGACCTGCTGGAAAGTCAGTCCAAAACAATCTTCAAAGCTTTCCTTTTGGAGGAGACCTAGTGGTGTGATTATGTGACAGGGACTTTTACCATTTTTTACACCATTAAGGGAGTAATCAAGTACTTAATGTTCCCTGTGCATTAGGAGTCTTCCTCTCCACTAGAGGGCAGCACCTCTTGGAGGCCATTGCTCTCTAGGCTGGGTATGTCCAGTTATACCCTTTATTTAGAGTGAAGCAATGAAGGAATTTTTGTATTACAGGAATTACTGCGGAAGAAGATAGTGTTCTTTTGTAGTAATATTTCAAAGAATGCTTTGTACACTCTGTGACAAAAAATGTTAAGCACCCAGAACTAATGGGCCGATTTGGATGTAATTTTTCACACATGCAGACCAGGTTATGTAAATGACTTGATTTGCAAGGAGCTGGCATGTCTAGTCACCAGACACAGAGGATGCCTCGTAGACGCATTAGACAGCATTACCAGCACTTGACGGAGTTTGATAGGGGTCACATTGTGGGTTTTGCGTGAGGCCGGGTGGTCGTATCGTGCAGGTGCCTGGCGTGTCACAGTGGAGATGTCACAGTCGCCCGATGTTGATACCAATGGGCACAGGAGGGCACTCAAACACGTTGTGAAGGTTCCGGTCGCCCAAGACAGACCACACCAAGGCAGGACCGTCGTAGTACAGAACCCCATGACATCTGCGCCTGCCATCCGGACACAGGTATTGCACCCTCTGTGACACCCCATGTCGTCCCACAACGTGTCTTGACGACTGACATCAGCCGGACTATGGGTTCACCGTCCCATGCGTAGGCTGCCGTTAACACCAGCGCAGAGGCGGCCTCGTTTGGAGTGGTACCGTAACTGGGGGGCATGGACTGATGCCGAGTGGCGTCGTACCATGTTCAGCGATGAATCTTGGTACTGCATTACCACAGATGACCGTCGTGTGTGTATATGACCGTGCCGAGCGGAGAGGACCAGTCCTGCCCGTCCGCACACAGTACACGTGCGCCTATGGACTTCCTGCGTCATGTTGAGGCCCTCCTGTGGTCCCCTGATCTTTCCCCAATCAAACATGTGTTGGATCAGCTCAGACGTCAACTCCGACCCAGTGCCAATCTGCAGGATCTCGAGGGCCAGTTACAACAGCTGTGGGCCGACTTGCCGCATTAGAGGATACAACGGCTGTACCACTCCCTTCTGTACCGTATCGTATGTATGCAGACCCGGGGGGGTCTACACCCTACTGACATGGGACCAGCACTGTGCCCATACCGCCAACATCTGATCTGATATTATAATCATTGTGACAGTCACATGACCTTTCATCACGTGCAGATTCATTTCATTTCCACCAGTCCAGCTGGCTGCTTCACTTTTTTGTCACTGAGCTTAATTACAATTCCTGTACCCTGGATAATTTCATAATTATAAATGCACAATATAATGCCAGATACACTGTATAAATTAAAAACAGGCTTGCATATCACTGGACTTCTGTTTTGAGTATTTTAATGCTTTTAAGCTTGCTGTGGTGAAGATTTGAGCGAAAGATGGAAAATGACGCACGTCCAACATTACAGAGGTGCTGAGGAAAGGAAATAAAGAATAATTGAATGATTCACAGTCTAAAATTGCACTTCCTGCCATATTCTTATGGACAATCATCACCATTTTAAGCAATTTTATCAAGGTGTTGTAACGTTTCCATGATAACCACCTGGCAAACATTCTCTGTAAAAGAGTACAGTAGTAAATGTATAATCTTAAAATCAGCATGCAGTCTGAATTTCAGATTCATTATTTAAAATGTAAAAAAAAGGTATTATTTAAAGAATTTCATAAAAAGGCTGCGTGGATTAAATACAGACCTGTTATGATGGTATCAGGCATGTTACACTATATCTATTGACTGTCATTTTGTTTGTGCCTGTGTGTGTCCTGCAAATGACTCTCTCACTCTCCTACCTTGTGTTTCCTCTCTCTCACTATAACCCTGTTTTTAATATTTGATACATTCTTCTGCATACTGAAGTAACTGAATGTTAATAGTTAAAAAGATGAAAATTCACAAGGTCGAGTTCAAGGTCGCGCTCAATATTCAATCCTTTTTTGGGTCCAGAGTGTTAAGTAATAAAAAAAAAAGTCCAAGTGAAATCCAAGTAAAACCGTAAGCGGGTTGGAGAATGAGCCTTTTATCACCTTTAGCGGAGTGTCACGCGCATGATGCGGGAGACGTGAACGGCACCGGACTCTGGGCCAGCCGAGTCGTCTCTGTGCCAAACAGCGCGTGTTATTAGCATTACAATGAAGAAAGCGTAACTGGGGGGAGTGAGTGACATACCACCTCTGAGTCAGTGGAAATCCAGTGGTGCTGTTCACCCACGTCTCACTCCTTGTAGCTGCATCTCGTGGGCTCACATGCCAAATTGTGAATAGTGAGTCCAGGACACACAAAAATGTGGGAATTCAGCAGCCTGCGGGAATAATAAGAGTAAAAATAATAATAGAAACAAAACACAAATGCTTGCTTTGCCATTTATTGTGAAGGACCAAAATGATCCTTGGTGTCACCTGGCTCCAGTCAGCACTTATACTGACTGTCATACCCTATCTCACCTGCAGGGGTGCCGTATAGGGGGGAAGGATGGGTTAGGGTGATTGGTCTGTCATGGGGCCCAAAATCTCTAGTGCTCACCTGAATACTGGTGACACCAGCAATCCATCTCCTAATAAGACTAAGAGGAAGAAAAGACATTTCCCTGAATTAGTGCTTTGTGAGCTATTGTGCTTGCTCTACTGAACCCTAGTTACACCCAGTGTTGGGCATTTCAGGTCCAGAAAGTACAAATCCACAAAATCCAGACCAAGATTTCCTTTCTATCAACCAGCTGAGTGCTCTGTGACTGTGACTCTGTGCTCAGCTGGTTGGTAGAAACAAAATCTTGGTCTGGATTTATAGCTTCTGGACCTGAAATGCCCAACACTGATTATGCCTTAATGCGACTGGCTCTTGTGTCGTTTTGACATTTCCTTGGCATATCGATCCTGTATTCCAGATTGCTGATTTGGATTCAAAATCTTGTGAAGTTGCCCTGTTTTTTGACCCTAGCCCATGATTTTGGAGGAACAATTGCAGATCACGTTTTGGTATTCACGAACTTCACTGTCTCATTAAAGACACGACAGTGATCTCAATCATGTGAGCTTGCAACAATGCAGCAGGAAACATTAACTAATCCTAATAGCTGAGAAGGAAATGCAGATATTAAATGACCGATGGCTTCCATTATCAATTCATTTAAAAAAAAAGATTTTGACAAATCAAATGAAGTTAAAAATAGCAAATACAGAAAAGCTCACTCCTAAGGTACAGTGTGAGATGGCTGCACTAAGTCTAACTTTAAATTCCTCCAAAGATTTAACATGCTGCACAGCAGTCCTGCTTTTCCCCGGTTTTACAGCGAATGCATCAGTTCAGGTCTGACAACTGAGCTTCAGAGTCTGCAAAGCAGGGTAAGGAGATATGAAATCCATTTATTATTGTTGTTGCTCGAAAGACTTTCCTTGGTTCCCCTCACAGCACACTGTTCTTATCAGAAGCATATCATACTTATTTTCTAGAGGAAGAGCTTACTGTAGGTAGGAGGTCTGTTCCCTCAACTTAAAAAAAAAAAAAAACTGAAGGTAGATGAACTGGTTGCAACGTCAGAAATGGTTTTCACCCACTATTCTACCCCCGCCGGATGAAGGAATGCCATTAAAAGTGAGCAATTTATTTCAGGGAGTCATTTTAAATGCTTGTTGTATCTGTGCATGCAGTAAGCTTGTGGGTTTACTTATGTAAATGTAAAGGCAAGATTCAAACATCCGCATCTAATGGCTTTGTCTGTTTTAATGAGGTATATGGTCATTTATAATCGACAATGTAATTTTGCTATAATGAACGTTTACTTGTTGCCCTACAAGTTATAAGGTAACAGCTGCATTAAACTGGAACATGTTACAGACTAGAAATGCACCTTTAAACCTATTTGGACCAATTCTGTCATCCTCAAAGCAAGATCCTTGTATATGGGCTGACTTGCCGTATGACTGAAAAATTCTGAGGATTCTCGTTACTACTGACTATAGAGCTAGATTAAGAAAAAGATTGAATTAATAGTTAGTAATGTCATAATAAAATCTAGCTCTTTAAAATAATACTGGGGGGAAATGGCAATGACAGGACCTGATATGACTCCAAAAGTGTCTGCAAGTGTTTAATATAACATATTTATGTGCACAACCAATCACTGCATCAGTCCATTTCTGTATGACTGTTGAAACTAGGAGACTATGATTTCTTCTTTGCTATATAGTTTAAGTTGCTTCTTAGATATGTATCATTCATTTTTCATTTACTTTCATTTTTAATACTGGAGATACAGTCATCAAGATTATTAAGTAGGGTTATTATCAACTGTTATTTCGGGGTCATAAAAAGACTTGCTGTTGCTTTCAGCCTGAAGTACTATTGTATTATGATTAATTCACTTAAGCTTTTCACGTAACTTTTCTTTGGCGTTTGTTAAATAATGCGATTCCGTGTAAAAAATATACTGATGACAAATTAATATTGCAAGTTTTTTTTCCCCCACTAAATGCTGACAGTCCCCCCTCCCCCCCCCCCCCTATGATACGCAAGGTCTCCTCTAAGTTAAAGTTGTGTAACAGACCACTTGTCAGTCGAGGGAACTAAGCAAGGACTTGGTTGTGCTGCCAAAGGACGTTCATTTCCTCTGCTGCAAAACACTGAATCACTGATTGTTATCCATCTGTTCAGCACAGAGCCAAAGTCTGAGGCCTAGCACACATTAATATTATATGCTACTTTAGACGTCCAACCATCCCATCCCCCGCTGCGACATGTCACCTGAGAATTAGCTGTCAGTAATTAAATCGATAAACATAACACGCCATGTGACACAGATAACATGTCTGTTTATGATTAATCGAGCTGGACAAATCAATTATTCATAAAAGGTGAATACATATACATATATTTATGCCATTTTTTTTCCCTCTACATACCAGTGATCTTCAGGGTTGTTGGATCACCATCATTATATACAGAACAAATAAATCACAGTCAAACCTAGATCACAGTGAAAAAGATTTAACCTTTAACACTCAGCCTTTCTATTAAACAGGGGGATTTTTGCCATTAAATCTCTGATAAATGTACGGCGAAATATTTTTGCCCCTAAGCCATGAATGCCTGCGAGCTCAATGATGACAGATTTGATAAGTCACTGTTTAAGTAAGAATGGTGTAAAAGCCGTTCGATGCTCCCCCGTTCTTTTCCACAATGTAATTTCCACTTGGAGCATTTATCTTTGTGATACATGCAGCACGTTCTACAATGTCATCTGGCCTGTGTAGTCTTTTCATACCATCAACTAGAATTCCGGATCTCATTTATCTGATTTCTGATTGTACGTCAAGGATGTTATGAGAAAAACACGGGTGACCATTTTCCTGGAGGGGGCTCTGGCCAACATTATTGCATTCTAATTGAAAATAAAGCAGGCCTCCACAACGGAAAGCAAATTACGTTAGCATGCTGTTTACAATTCTCTCGACACACCGGGGCAAAAGACTTTCCACCAATAAAAAGCAGAAGCAATGCCAATGTGTTTTTTCCCGCAGGAACACCTTAATCTAGTTTTCATTTACATTCATAAATCTGCCATTTCCTTTTGCTGGCGGTCAGACTTTGATCAGGGGAAGATGTTTCTGCAACTCATGTAGTTCAAGAAAGTGAGATAATTGCTTTTTAGAAATCTTGGTAAGTGGACATTGCTTGGCTCTACCCATATACCGCTGCATCAGAGATATATGTCAGCAACATTTTACACAGATGCCAATAACCTGGAGTAGTAGGACTTATAATCCGGTATCAACAGCTGTAATTCCTTCGGCGGTGAATTTCAGAAGAATACTTGTGCATACATGGTACAGGTTTGGCTCAGTGTCCCTATATCTGCGTTATTTATGTGCACAAATTTGGGTGGAATTGTCAAATTTATACTGCAAAAGTAATTTTCTTCTGTTGTCAGCTCAATGCGGAACTGTAAGTAAAATGGGTGGCGTGTGAATTGCAGATGGGAAATTACATTTAAGGCTCCTTATCTTCAAGGACTTTTTGCATTATGGGTATAAATTCTGTAGATCCATGAATCACATTCCCGATTAGGCTTACAGAGGATTAGCCCACATGACATTCGCTGCTTTCCAGGAAGGCAGGAGGAATGCTAAGCTTCATCGTGTCAGTTTGATCAAATCTGCACCGGTGCTGCTGTTGTGACACCATGCCGTCCTCAGTCATCCTTTGTGTTAAATAAGCTTCGGCAGGTTGAGTTTGTCAGCATTTAAATGTCTCTTTATCCAAAGCACAAGAAGTTACTGACAGCTTATCTCATTCACCACCGGATTAGAAAATGCCAAGGGAATTGTGGAAGACAATTAGCTCCTTCAAAAGTAATCTAGTAATCTAGACAGTATTTAGCATGTTTTTCATTTGGGCTGCAGTATTTAAAGTTTAATGTCAGTATTACTAAATGAGTTCTATAAAAAGAGTGGTTATAAGTTTTCAGAGTTTGGCTTGTGTTATATAATTTCTATTTAAGATCATCACAACGTTTATGGAATGGAAAAATAATACATTCGTGTAATTTAAAAAAATTAAGAAAGGTATTATTGTTTTAATATCCTTGCTTGATCAAGTGCAGTAGATGAACTTTTTCTGTCTGTTTAGATTCCAAAATATAACCTTTGGTCAAAAGATTTTTATTTTTTTTTTCTTCTTTCAAATATTAAATACAGCTGTTATCTTATAAAATTGCAATAGATATGGTCTGTGTGGTGTTGCGGACACGGGCATGGTGCAGGCAGGAAAAAGGTGGACGATCCCACTTGCAGCTCAGAGACGAATGGGGTTTATTAAACAAAATAGAACAGAAAGGGAAACCACAAAATAAAAGGGACCACGAGAAACGAAAAACCAATAAGCTAACATACAAAGCGAAACGAACATCACCAGGACGGGAACTAGGAGAAACCAACAGCATAACACACAGTAACAAAGCACAATGACTGACTGGGCAGACGAACAAAGGCAGGTATGAACAACTAATCAGCAAGGCCGTAGAACAACAAGATACAGGTAAAATAACTTCCAGTTAACGAGAGAAGGAATCAGGAAACCTAACGAGTACTAGGGCTTAACAAAAGGGAAGATTAGGAACATTCATAAGCAAAAACAAAATCAGACAGGATAAGAAGAGGGCAAATCTAGGACAAAAAAAAACTAAGATTAAAAATGTAACAAAACACTGGGGCACAAAAAAGCGAATAAGAAATAAAACAGACCCATAACATGAGGATTACAGCTTCTGTGCCACATGCTCAGCCCATTGAGCCATGCATCCGTCCAGAGAGCTGGGAAAACACACAAGGGTCTAGCATGAAAACAGAGGAGGGAACAGGAT
Organism: Paramormyrops kingsleyae; assembly: GCF_048594095.1. Taxonomy (NCBI): domain Eukaryota; kingdom Metazoa; phylum Chordata; class Actinopteri; order Osteoglossiformes; family Mormyridae; genus Paramormyrops; species Paramormyrops kingsleyae. The sequence goes on from NC_132817.1 coordinate 20,558,694, forward strand.
GGCCAGCAACACCTGCTGGCCGAAGGGGAAAAAGACATGAAGGGTACAAGCAGTTTTACCTTCATTCGAAATTTCAGACTTTGTAGCATCATGATTAATGCTTGATAGATAAATGTAAATGAACTGAATTCCAACTTTGGAAAAATATCCAGTGTACATATTTAAAACGTCTTCCAGGAAAGTATAGTTTGTGTATTTATAGGCAACCTTTCTATTCTGAATGGGACACTTTTTCATCTGTGAATCTTACAGTGGTACTGGGAAAGTGAAAGTCAAGAACAGGTGCAACAATCAAACCACACCAAGTGGGGAATCATAATCTCAAAGTGCTACAGTCAAGCCAGCTCATCAAGAGCCGGGAAAAAAGCAGATATTTGGGGTCTGCAAAGCCATCTTAGCAATCAATCAGACGGGGAGGTTTGCAGGGAAACATTCTGATCTCACATGCAGCATTTTACTTTATCTAACCCATCCTCCCTGATGCTCTAGGCATCTGTAACCTGTCTTGGAATGATGGATGAAAGTGTGTCCGTGGCTGCTTCCACTGGCCAGATGAATGATGCTAAATAGCAAACCGCATGGCGTGGCAGCCCCAAGAAGTCTACACGCAATTTTACCCTCGCAGTATCTGAACATTTGGCTATTTGGGCTCCATGAGGTTTTTCTCAATTTTTTCCAAGAGGAAAAAAAATGTGACAGGTTGGCAGGTTTTGTTGTAATCTTTTGATCATGACCTTGGCACAATCAATTAAGACATGCATGAAATCTGAGGTGATCTCATAAACATATTTAAAATCCTTTTATAAACATTATATTTTGTCATGCACCCGAATTTTAACCCTTTGTTTATGTAAATGTTAACAGTTTTTCTTTGTATTGCTTAATAATCATTTCAGTAAATTATACGGGAAAACATTTTGACAACAGATGAGGTGTCACACCTCCTTAAGTTTTTAAAAGAATTATTCAAATTAGCCTTTAAACAACTTTAATCACAAATCATTTATGCAGTGATGATGGAGAACCAACTTCAGCATGCATTGTATAATTTCAAAAGAAAATTGTATTGTGGTCTGGTTATTTTAATGATATATCGATTATCATTATGTCTGCAACCCAAATGCTGCCCAAAATGCGATGAAGCTGAAGTGCTGTCATTTTTTCTGCCCATAATTATGTGTTGCACACTCTGCACCAGATATTCAGAATGTAGAATGATGATTACAATATATTATTTAAGGTTCATTATGAGTCAAATGACTGTGTTTGAAAGTTCCATTTCGCTGCCATTTCTGAAATACCGTCACCCTTTTATGTGGCTGAGGAAGTCTCAGGCCATTAAGTGGCATTTCCAGGGTGGGTAGGGGCACCTTTGTGAACTGGATGTAGATTTCATGCATCTGCCAGTTTAAAGTCAAGCGGAGAAGCTTCGTAATTCCAGAAAGCATCCCAGCATCGGCTTTTATTTATTCTCTGTGAATTAAATGCAAATGCATGGAAAAGCAACTTGATGGCATAAACAATATGAACACAAATCTCTTCTTTTCCTCAGCTCATTTTAATTTGGAAGCCAGCATTGTGTTGTGCTGAGATTTAAGCATGGATTGGGGATGTGGTGTTCTCAGACAATCCCTGTGCACTGAAACAGACCAAGCTAAAATTGGTTTAAATGTAGAAGCAGAAAGCAGAGAAATCCCACTTACTGCTTCTGTTCCATGTTAGACATCCATTTCATCCCTTTCATACTTCCTACCCTGTATTTTCTGTTTATGGTGTAATAACACGGGGAAAAGGTGTGCAGGGGGAGGTATCCTTTGGCAGACTCCAAGGCAACGATAAATGCATTAGACTCATAACTGGAAACTCATATCTGCTGGACCTTCATTGAAGCCACAAGCTGGTGGTCAAAGAATGATTTATAAAGCTGGGATTCGGTTACACAGTTGAGCAGTAATGCGGAGAATCTGTGATAGACTGGGACTTATCATTATCGCGCGGCCAGCACGCCAAGTCATCACCTTTTAATCAACCCAGAAAATTGATGATACCTCCCAGTCATCTGTAATTATGTAAACATAAATCACAGCCACATTTATGTGTTTTCATTATGTTGTTTTGTTGCTGGATTATTGATTGTTTGTGTGCATCTTAATATTGCTTCCTTTGGTTTTTTTTTTTTTTTTATAAAAATCACAGATGCTCCTCTCTTTATGATGTTTGTCTTACAAAATTTCGACTTTATGATGGTGTGATAGTGATGCACATTTAGTAGTCGTCTGAATTCTGGTCTTGTTCCCAGGCTAGTGTTATGCCGCATGATACTTTCGACCAATGCTGAGTGATAACCATGCAACCATGCTGCCACGCTTCCAGTCTCTGTTACGATCGCAAGTGTAAACATCTCATACAGTGTTTAACAATATATCATACATTGTTTTTTTGTGTTTAACCACATTTTCCCAAACCTTTTATGTCTACTATACGCCCAAGTGTGTCATAACATATCGTTCATATTCAACTTACGATACATTCCTATTTTCAGCACTACTGGTCGCTGGGTTTATGTTGTCTGGCATTGGCTGAACGACCACAATGGAAACCAATCAAATAACTAATGGCTGTTGTGGGTTAAACCAACTGCTGATTGACAGCCACAGGCCTCAAAGCTTCATTTATTACATCTCTGCTTTATGACTGCAATAGTCATGAATAGTCTTCAACAACAAAACACAGGTATGGCATAACAAAAACATAATTCGTTTATAGATCACAGCTTGCTTCACGATCGTACTGTATAAAATTATGCGAAACAGAAAATAGATGGATCAATGGATGGATGGATAGATGGATTAATGGTGTATATTTTTCCCTGTATGTGAAATTGTTTTTTTACACAGCAGTAATCGATATTTATGTTTATGCTTTTACGTTAATGTCCTGTGTATGGATTTGTTGTTCTTTTACAGTATACAGTATTTTACCCTGCGAACTGTTGCATATTACTGCCTTAGTCATTAATTTTGTGCCTTTTCTATTAATGGTTGGCTTTTCCATGACAACCACTGTAAATTTAATCAAGCAAGGGAAAAACAGCTGTTTTTATGTCTTCTCCACCTTCAGTATTTTCTTAAAAGACTGACTATTAAAAATATATGAAATACCAGAAATACTTGCAGACAAAAAGCAACATTCCCAAATAATTGTGTTTCTTATCCTGCTTATATGCTGTGCATGGTTCTTAGTGGTTGTTTGGAAAAGTCTAGAATAAGTGTATAAATAATAGGCATAATTTATATTTTTGGATAAGTTGGAGAAGCAAGGCAAATATGTTTTTTTCTTAGTAACTGAGGTCAGAAAACACTAAATAAAAATGTGAAAAGGGTGGAAAAACTATCATTCTATGAAAGTCACAACTTTTGTTCAGGTTTGAAAGTCTACAGTGCTACAGGAGAGAAGCTCTGATTGGCTGGGACTCTGTGCAGGTTGTATCCTGTTTTGTTGACCTGTGTTTCCCAGGTTTGTGGTTATATGAAAAATGAAGGGTCGGGAGAATTGACCCAAAGCAAGATTGATAATGTTACTAAATGTTGCTGGTAAGACTATCAGATTGGGGCACACTGATGTTAAGTCAATGGACAAGGTCATGTCTCGGAAGTTGAAACCTTATATTAGAAAAAGTGACAGGAGCCCTTCCTGTTTTTGAAGCTAATGGGAGATTAGCAACAGAAAAAGGAGATATGAAAGCGGCGGTCTTGCCACGATATGTCAGATGCGGTGTGGAAACAGTGAAGTGGTGAATCGATAAAAGCACATGTGCAGGGAAACTGGGCACTGAATGCAGACACATACTATGCTGTCAAGGTAAGAATCTTCAGAAGGAACGGATGCTCCACTGGATTGTCAGGAAAGGTCTGAGAAAATTCATGATGAAAACGCTTTCCTCGAATCTCAGCCTGAGCACACATGAATGACTGCAGCTGAGAAATTTACATGTCACTGTTTTCGTTCTTTCTTTTATTTGAGAAAAAAAAAAACTTTCTAGTATATTTTAGTTATAGCTGTAAATGTTTTGCATGGTCCACAGTTTTGCTTTACTTTTCCTACTCAAACCTGAGCAATGAAGGCGTTCAAAGTTTCCTCTCCAGTCACATCTGAGTTGTATTGAGCCTCGTCAGCAGACACCTTCATGTTGCTGAGGGTCCCTCATGTGGTTAACAGCAAACACACATGCAGGTTTCATCATAAATGGTAGCAGGAACCGCCAAAAGAGAACAGATAGATATTTTACATGTAGTGAAATGCCCATATGACAAGCGAGAAACGTTGCATGTAACCTCACCCGGCTGAGGTTAAAGGCCTCTTCCAAAATGATTAAACCAATAACTCCTTTACAGAAATATCGTTAAGGTTTACTTTGCCATCAGGCCTGCAAGCCAAGTGTCTGATTTGCCAAGATTTTTTTCCCAGTTTTGTTTATTCATGAAACACTGAACCTTCCACTAAAATCATCTCTTTGTATTTGGCTGCTTGGATCTGGCACGGTGCTATTTAAAGTAACTGGCACACATTTTTCCATCTGTTGCCTTAACCTCATAATCTACTTGCAATAACAACAAGTTTTGGGAACCCAAAAGCAGTACAATAATTTTTTATGTCGATAATGTGCTGTGTATGGAATTAACCAGCAAATTACAGTAAAGCATCAACATAGTGCCTTAATAGAACATTTATGCAGTTTCAATACACCTTAGCATAGATTCTATTGCGAAGAAAAAAAATTAAAAATTGTATAGGAAACAGAACTACATGTACACAAAGAGGGGACTTTAATCGTTTTACCCAGGTAGTGGTGAAAATCGCTGCCTCACACTGCTTCAGAGCATCACACAAGAGCTGTATTGGGTACAAGGTTAGATTTATTGAGTGGGGAGAATATGGCTTGTGATTCCTATCATTTTCATTGGTCATAAAACAATTCAGCGGCCACCTGCGTCATGGAACAGGGCTTTGCCATTCAGCCAAATTCCGCTCGCAATACGAAACGCTTTTACCACAGGACGAGTTACAGCCCTGGCTCAAAGGGCAGCGACGTGAAAAGGACAGAAAAAAACTAAGATTTATTCAAAAGTGTTTGTCAAATCAAAAGCAAGTAAAAAAATAAAGAAGGAAAGCGAATGGGGACAATCAGCATATACTGCTACCAGACTGTCTACGGCAGAGAGAAGGAGAGAGTGAGAGAAGGTGGGCGTGTCCAGGGTCTAAAGGCAGCTCACACCTGTGGGTGACGAGTATTTGCAGATGAGTCTCCTACCTGGAGAGAGAGACACACACAAGCCACACATACAAGGCCTGTAACAGATGATTAAGTCGTGTACTTGAGCTGCGACTGTTGATTTGAGTGAATGTAAATTATGCCAGAAAAATGCACTGTAGACCTTGTTAGAATCACCACGCCTGTTGACCTGAGCATTTGGAATGAGCTCCGCATATATATGTCAGCTAGCTGCAAACTGCGTGACGGATGACTGACCATATGACTTCCCTCCAATGCTCAGTAGACCACTGCCTGTGTTCTTTGCACCAATTTACTCACAAAAGCGCAGTTTTGGGTGTCATATGGGATTCATGCACTGCAACCCAACCATGCTATCCCTGTCTGTGAGGCTCCCGCCTGACTGTACTCCAGCAAACTGCCTCCTTGCTGCTTCCACTTACATTTCCACCCAACAATCGTCCAGCTGTTTCGGCGTGCGTCTCCAGCCAGCATGGCGGGGGGGGGGAGGGGTGCTCTTTCACGCAACACTTGGTGATCTTGCTCTTCCCAGCCAGCATAACTGAAGTCGCGGCTCGTCGTGAAGGAGCGGAACAGGGAGCGGCTTTGTCCGCCGAAGAGCTCAGCAGATTTGGCCCAGCAATCACTGCATATCTCCCCAAGCCCCTAAGAGCCTCGCACCAGCCAAAATAACAGCCATTTTTCATACATAACCAAGACAGGATTTTTGTCAGGAAGTCAGTGAGCAGCTGATTTCATAGTTTCAGTATACTGTATGTGTTTAGTAGTTGTAATATTATTAGTATAGTATTATAATATAGGCCTAATACCCGCACACAAATAGACAGTAAATCCATCTTCTAAACATTTATCCTTGTTAGGATCGTGTGTGTGTGTGTGTGTGTGTGGGGGGGGGGGGATCAAATATCCCGACAATGTGATAAAAACCTGTTATATTTTTCTAAATGTGCACCTTTATGGATATTTATTTTATTTTTATTTGACAGAATATTTATTTTGATTTACTTTTAAGTAAATTTAAGTCTTTTATTTATTAGGTTGCAGCAGTATTGACAGAGAGTTTTTATTTAAGAAAGACAGTAATATTTTATTCAGTAAACCACTGTTTAATAAAGAAAAAAAGAAGCAATTTATGTTTTGTTTCTTGTACCCCTGCTGTACCGAAAACGTACCGAACCGTGACTTCAAAACCGAGGTACGTACTGAACCGTAATCTTTGTGCACCATTACATCCCTACTGGGATGGGCAGGGGTGGCCAATCTTATCCCCAAAGGGCAGGTGTGTATGCAGGTTTTTGGGATGACCTTTAGGTCAGCTGATCAAACCCAGGTGTGGGGAATCTTCAGCCAATCAGTCCTCTAAACCTGCACACACAGCGGCCCTTTCTGGGTAAGATTGCCCACCCGTCGATTAGAGTTTTGCCTAAAGAAATGAATGGACGACCCCCACAAAGATATGAGTACAGGTCTGTGTGTGTTTATATATATTATGTGCAAAGGGTAATGCCTATTTACAAAGCTTGTTGCTAATTTCCAGAGGCACTGGAGAGGAACACCACTACACACATAATGCCTGCTCTGCTGGGCTCTCCGCGCTGTGGTAAACCAACCAACCTTTGCATGCACCCGGTAAGAAAATAAGATCAATATGTTAGTTTCACAGCTGATTAAACGCCATAACAAATTCTTGGTATTCCAAACTGCGAATACGCAGTGCCATCGACTATCGGAAAGCGAGTCCACAGGATTACGCTTCTTAACAAGAAGCTTCAGAGTTGAAAAAGCCAGGGAGCTGTAGAAAAGGTGGATATCCTGAAATAGTTTCTATTTCCAGGCAGGAAATTATTGGTCTTTGGTTAAATAATCTGGTTAAAAAGTATTTTAGTAGGGCTGTATAAAAATTTTAAAAAAAAAGCCTTGTACTAACTGCACCTCTGCATGTCACAGACGTCTACTTGGGATAGCTTATTGTTCAGCTTGAGTGGGTATTCGTTTGCTTAACTTTGTTGTTTTTAAGTATTTTAAAGTATTTTCATTAATTCTCTAAAAATCATGTCATGGCTAGACCAGAAGATACTTGAAATAAATTGTATGTGCTGTTCAGATCAGCCTTAATGATTAATCTAAGTCCACTCGTTTGTTAGATCTTCTGCATTAGAAAGGCGAATTAATTGGTACAATGCCAGGGATTGTGTACTGTGGGTGAAGTTTGTCTTAAAATGTAATTTACAAGCTGCCCAGCGTACATGTACTAACTGCTATAGCGTTCCCTACAATCTTATCCGGCTTTGCCATTGTGTTGAATGACTATTTTAAATCCAATAACTGTTTAAGAATGGAAGAGAGGAATAGAATTTCCAGAGTTTTCTTTGTTGTATTAGTTGAGTAGCCATTTAAGTGTTGATGTTCTGCAGTAAACATCAGCTCTCTTCTATAGCCTGAAAATTTGACAAAACTATAAACTCTACGCTTTTAGCAGTAGAAAGATGGGCTCATGGTATAATCCAGTGGCCTGTACGAAATGGGGTTACTGGTTTATCGGGGTAACTTGTCAGAATTAAGATACCACAGGTTCAATGGACTTCATATTCGTCAACTTACATTTTGCCCAGACTGCCTTAAATCCGGCAAGTTTAAGCCAGTAACTTCGCTTCGTAGTACAGGCCCCCGGTTGAATGTCACAAGAACATTGTAGTGGAAGTTCTTTTTAAGAGCAATATATTTTTAAAAATCAAAATTCAGTTCAAGGTATTCAGAGAATGTTCCAAGATTTCATTTTGGCGAAGCTTGCTTGATGGAGGATGCTATTGTGATGGCTGCACTGGGTCGAGCTGACTGACATGTACTGATCTTTATGCTGTTCAGCTATCTGAGTTTCCATATCACTCTGTGTACAGCAATATTTTATTAATACTTGCCCTAAAGCTTAGTTCTTGCATAAGATTCCAGATGGTAATTTTACCGTGGTTTGGATCACTGTCAGCTTAACATTCTAATTAACGCTACACAATCTTCCTGAGGATGGTACATCAGATCATCTCTAAAGTCTAATGAGGTCTGACCCCTTATCCCAAAACCCCACACGCCTCTCATACTTTTGCTAATTTAATCGCATGTTAACCAGCCATAATATAAATTACTTTATATCAAGTTAGACTGTGTTTGTTTTTTGTGTCTAGCAATTCAGTTGTGCTGCGAATGTATGCATTTTTATTTTGCAATGTTGTGCTGCTTTTTTATGCGTGTTACTGAGTGCATCCCCCCCCCCCCCCCCCCCCCCCTTTGTATCTTTCATGCTACCTTTTGTGTTAAATGCAATATTCTTAATCAGCCCCCGTTAGCATTTCGTACAATTTGCTGTTTTTTTTTTTACGGCTCTCTCCATCATAATGTCGCTGAGAATTAAATGTGGCTGAGATGTCACTCCCAGGTGTTCAGTCCGTCACGCGATTCAGGACTTGCTGCGTCGTGTGTGTGTGTGGTCTCCAGACAGTCAGAGCTGGAGGAAGTACTGAACTAATTATCGTTCTGGAATCGTGTCATTAATCTTCATGGGGAACCTTTTGAGAAAGTCAATGGCCATTTAGCGTGTGTGTGTTTCTCTGCGTATGCATATTGGGGCAATTTATTTGCTCACTGAGGCCTGGAAGCTCGTGCTGTACTACTACTCTAACACAACTCCTGAGTCATGCAAAAAATAGAGGCTGTATAATGAATAAGGAAGCTTAGAACACAGACTGAACCCTGAAGTGCTAAACAGCTCAGGAAAACAGTGCAGGTAGGATATGTACTGTTTGTTTGTCGTCATCTGGCTAACCTTGCTAAATACCATAGTTAATTTGATTATTAGTATATGATTGTACTGTATTTTATATTTAATGATTTTAGGGTGGTCTCCGTCTGGGTTCCATGTGTGTGGAGTTTGCATGTTCTCCCCGTGTCGTTGTGGGGTTTCCTCCGGGTTCTCCGGTCTCCCCCCACAGTCCAAAGACATGCTGAGGCTAATTGGAGTTACTGACATTGCCCATAGGTGTGCATGTGCGAGTGACTGGTGTGTGAGTGTGCCCTGCGAAGGGCTGGCCCCCCATCCTGGGTTGTTCCCCGCCTCGTGCCCGTAGCTTCCAGGATAGGCTCCGGACCCCCCACGACCCAGAGCCCCCATGTATGAGCTAATGAGTGATCGCGTGGAACGCCATATCAAATGGGTGGTTGTCCAAATTTTGTCTTGCTATTTTTCGTGTGGTCTTACAGATTATCACCTATAAATGGATAGCACGTGTAGGGGTGTGGCTATGAATCAACGACTAGCACTGATTGGCTGTTGTCTTGACAACCCATCAATTATCACTTTAATTAGAATAGTGATTGGTTTGTCTTAATAAACAACTGCTTGGGCTGCAGCAAACACACACCGATGAAGACCTACTGCCAGAAGGCTTGTGCCAAATCCCTGGTGGAACGATAATAAAAAAAAATACAACCCATCTAAGTTTGGACGCAATCTTTCCTGTCTTAGAAATGAAATGGAATAAAGCAAAATAGCTGGTTGATATTTTTCCTCAGTTATTTGTCCAGCATACCTTTAAACTCACAAAGTCATATTGGTTAGATAAAGCCTCTGTAGTTTTAATTAAATGTTTTGATTTCCTGTACAAAGATGGTACAATGGGCGATGGCAGATGCTACAGGCAGATTGAAGATAACTGGACTGTTACGAAGCACCATCCTTCTGTCGTCTCACCATCCTGCCTCTCCAGAGTGGCCTGGAAATGTTCTTCAAGATGAAGGTCAAGTGAGAGTGGAATGAAAGGGTTTTTGCTTCATCTTTGTGTTCGTGCAGGTGCTCAGTGATTGCAGGTGCTCTTTAGAAAATTACCCATTTGAGGAAGGGGGGGTAGAGTCCTACACAGGTAGATGTCCAGAAGAATGTAACATGCAGTGTCCCCTTCAGCTACTAATGGAGTACCTAGGTCACATGCAGAGGCGGACATTTCAGGCCCAGAAAGTAAAAATCCAAACCAGGATTTTGTTTCAACCAACCAGTTGAGTATAAAGAGTAACAGAATACTCAACTGGTTGGTTGAAACAAAATCCTGGTTTGGATTTTTACTATCTGGCCCTGAAATGTCCGCCTATGGTCACATGTAGTAAATGTACCTCGTCGTAATTTATTTTTATTTATTTATTTCCTTTTATACCAGAGGCAGTCCTGTCTGCTCCTTCAGCTGCTGTCACATGTGCTCACATCCACTCGTCAAGGACGTGGCCATGAATGACAAGTCAGTTTCACCAGATGCTCTGAATCTTCCTCTTGCCCTGACGCTTTTATTGAAATATTCTTTTTCCTGTTGACTGAAGAGGGTCTTTTCAGACGCCATGCCATTTCTTTCTTTCTTTTTTTTTTTTTTTTTAATTCCGCTGGGACAGTATCTCCCTGTTCCGCCATCTCGTTTGAGCGTGCCGGACATCTCCCGAGATTAAGGCGCTTTTGCTGTGACTGACAGCGGGATGCCTGTTTAACTTTGCCGGCAGCGGGCACACGCAGAGTCGTGCTTAGAGGCTTGTTTATGGCAGCTGCCCCCTCGTCCCGATCGTGCAATCCTTTCGGCTTGGTTGCGTCTGACTGCGGGGATGTGGCATTAAAATATCCCAGTAAATATCTTTCTTTGTTTGTGACAAATAAAAGGGCAAATGTGACTCGCAGCGACACGAATCGCCATATGTGAAAGGGGGGGGGGAGTTTTGGCGCAAAGGACTCAACTCCGCGTGGGTCATTATGGTATATAAATAATATTAGGTTAATCTTAATTATTCATTTTTTTTTTTAAAAAAGGTGGTGTTGTGTACATTGATTAAAAAATAGCTTTTGAGATGTCTCTGGCAATGAAGGACAAGAGAGCAATAAAATAAGCATGTATTTAAACGTGTAAAATGTTCAGTCTTCTACTGATGTAGCTGGAGGACGTGTAATTAAGGGCACCAGAAGGTAACCATGGTTCTCAGTTTTTGGTTTCCCTGCAACTTCTAAAGGAACATTAAAGATACAGAAACTGAAACTTTTGGGTTCATGTTTAGATGGGATTCAGGTCAATGAAATACAGCCAATCAAAATCCCAGCCTTAGTCCTCAGTGGAAGCCTTTGTTCTTTGCCCATGGACAAGCTGTTCCCATGGTCCGTGTCTAGTTAGTCGCGGTGAAAGCAGTAATGGATTCCTCCCCTGGGGAGTCTTCTAGATGGGTCAAAACAGGGAAGTTTTAATTGTGTCTTTGCTGGTGTCAAAACTGACATGAAACTATTTAATCTGCCAGGCAGTTGTTTTTTGTACCCCCCCCCCCCCCCCCCCCCCAATATGAAACGCACTATGTTAGTGGTTTTTATTTATATTACTGGTGAGCAGCAGTGCTGCAGCCAGCATATGTATTCCTGGGGAGGGAAGAGAGAGCATACCAAGGTGGTAAATTGTCCTGACATGCAGGTGATAATAGCATAATAAAGGGATTTTTAACCAATTTACACACCTGGGCAATTTACTTAAGCAGTCTGGGTTAAATATCCCGTTCCGGGCCCTTCTGGGGTTTTTAATGGTGCCTCTAGGTTAAGTCGAGCTCACATCCTTACAAGGAATCTCACTCCCTGCCTGCCGTAATACCGGATGCTGACTGCTCTGTGGGGACACTCTCTCCGCTCTGGTTTAATTTCTGTATTTACCTACTCGTCGTTAAATTTATTTCGTCTGGCGTGCCCCCTTGTGCCATCATGAGCTCAGGGACATACCAAGGGTTGAAAGGTTCTAAAGCAGGAAATACAGAGAACAAACAGGATCATTTATAGAATATGCAGAATTGGGAGTCGGTCCCGCACCGTTTGCCATTGTGCGTCAGATAAATTCTTTGAGACACCGGACCTGTCAGAGACGGAAATCTGACACTGTGGGGATGCCTAATCACAGCTCATTCACTGGAGCGGCGAACGACCTTGGACGTCTCCGAGGATGGTCTTGCTGTGGCTCCCGGTCATTCGCGCGCTCCGCTTCATCCTGTATTCACATCGTTAAAGAAATATTGTCTCATTCAGGAAGCGCAACACTCAATCCGCGAATTCTTGCTCCACTGAGTGGGGATGGAATATACACTGTAGGTGGAATATGCATATTTGTACACCTACTGACTCTGATTTCCTTTATTTCAAATGGTGATGCCCCTTGGCTATCCCTGTTTTGGAAATGGTAATGATGATGATGACTTACAATGACAGATTTTGCTGAATTTGCCACTACTATGAAATAAAGTGATTATTCAGCACCATCTGATACTCCCATAGAGCCGGCAGCGGCACGCTGAAATGATTTATATTAAGTATATTGCGAATGATGTGTATATTTAATATGGGATGTATGGTGGCTCATTGGGCAGGTCTCCAGCTTCACGCCTTGAGGGCTGGGGGTTCGAAAGTGTGCCGGCTGGGTGATCTTTCCATGTTTCTGCGGTTCCGGTCCAGATTTGTGGCCTTCGGCCAATTTGTTTGTTTGCTTGCAGGCTTGTTTCTTCTGTTGAGCCAGGAACGTCCCATTGAGATACAATATCTCTTCTACTGGGGGGGTCCACGTCGAGATGGGCGGCAATATAAGAGAAACGTTTCGCACAGAAGTAGAAGCGGAAAGGAAAACGCAAACACAAATCATGCAAAGGTGTGGAACTAAAATGGGAAATTAAAGCGCACAAACCATCCCATAATAGCATACTAAAATCAGGGGCTAAAATGGATCATGGGAAATGAGAGAGGGTAAAACCAAAAGCATTGTTCTGTAAATTGGTAAATTTAAAATTACTCTTAGTGACTTATTTGTGTGTTTGCCTATGATGGCTGTCACCCTACACATGGTTTTACTCCCTCGTGCCCCTAATCAATGGGTGATTGTTTTGTTTAACAACTCATTCCATTTTAGCGTAATAAGTCTGACAGATGTCACTGGTTTCATTAAAATAGTTATGTTTTTTTTTTTTTAAACAGGTTCTCTTTAAGGGCAGCTGACACCATAACATAACAATGCTCCATTAAATCACGCACATGGCAAACTGCAGTATGATAATTTTATTTTATCATCAGTATAAAGCATGTGTTTTATGCTGGAGGACTCGATTCTCTTACAATGGTTTAATTTATAAGGAATATAATTTATCGTTCTGTGTGGGTTGGGTTTCAGGTGTGTTAACTGGTCTGGTGTTTATCAGCTCGGCCCTTGGGGACCTCAGACGGTCCAGAGTTTTGCTCCCATGTAAGAACAGGGTCTAGCTGAGGGTCCCTGAGGCCTGGGTTGAGACACATTGAACTAGTTCTCCGTTATAAACGTGAATGGATGATCCATCATTTTATTGATGCATTATCTGTTTCTGTACGTAGACTTTGAAGGGGTGGGGTGGGGGGTTGCCAGGTGATATCAGTGTTTTAATCACGATCTGCTGCGTTGATTGACTCACGGTATCACAAAAGCTGATGTTCTAACACTGAGGAGCATCGCGTCACATCTGGAGCTCGTCTGCTGCACATGACGTCGGGCTGCTTTTATGAGGAACAAGCTTTTCACACAGCATATTTGATCAGTATCATATTTGTCGCAATTTTATCTTGCTGAACTTGTGAAGGCCGTGGTGAATCGTATTGTTCTTTTATCCATCCATCCATCCCCTTACAATGAATGTTTGCACAATCACAGTGTTTTAGGGGGCATCTGGTGTGACGTTTAGATCCTGGAGAGACCAGATGGCACTTAGAAATCCATACGTTATACACACACATGCCGTCGCTCACTGGGCCATGAGTAATTCATAATTCCCCTGCACCGAATGAACAGAAATACCTGGAGGAAACCTGACGAAAAAACTGGCGAGATATCAAAACTTTATCAAAGTTTTGTATGAAGGGGTGTATAGAACCGGGGACACTTCTGATGTGGGAGGTGATACCTCCACTGCTCCAGTCAAAGATCTTGAGTCATTTTCAGTAGGATTATGCCTTCTGGTGAAACGCACATGAAGGGGGGAAAATTTTAAAAGCCTTTGAGACTTTCCATAATATAACCCATTAAAGTATTCTTCACATATTCTCTATATATCATTTCTACCTCTTTCCATCCTCTTGTGTTTATATTAAATTACATATAATAAAATTAATCAACCTTATACCAATTGAATTAAGGTACATTATTTATTTATTCAATGATGATTTATACTTGGCATTAAATACATTTTTATGCTTTCGGTCACACAAAATATATTTATATATGGCCACAGATGGAAGTAGAGAGCTCTGGAGTGTACCGTCATGCATATCGTTATAATGCACACCACACGTTGGCATAGTAGGCCTCTAGAGACTGGACTTTAAGCTAAAAGGTCCAAATTGCCTGCATCTTCATGCAGTGTTTTTGGAAAAATAAGTAGCGAGAAGCTGAATTGCTATGTTGGAGCAGCTGATCGTAGCTGGAAAAATATGGAGGAATGACAGCAGGGAACTTTTCTTGCGCTTCAACAATGTCCATCTTTCTGACACTCGTTTTATAAAAATTCATCATTAAAATTTCTTACACCCCTTTATTAGGCAAATTGTTTACAGTTTGAAACCTTTGACGTCACAGGTTTTCTGGTAACTGGTGGAACGAAATGTTCCACAATCGTACAGACAGAATTTTACAGCTGAGTAATTTTGAATTTCCACACAACCTAAGGACTTCATCTCTGTCTCCTCTGAACTGATCTAATTAAATTATCAGGTGTTGAGAGCTGAAAGATTCCAGGTGTTACAGCAACAGCACTTCAGTAGTTTTTCTAAGGCATCCTTTGAAAGAAGTTTTACTGCAATGAACCGCGGAGTCTTGCTGCTGACAGGATCATTTAAAAAGCTATAGCAGAAACGAAGAAACTTCAATTGATAATCATTATTATTTGGCCCATAACATGATAGCATAATAAGATTATGGCAGAAGGTGTTGAGGTGTGGGCTTCTGGAGGTATCTGAAATGAAGCCACGTTCAATTTCCTAAGCAGTGATGCTCTCTCTGTGTGTTTTCATTATTAACACCCTCAGGATATTGGCAGCCTTATCTAGCAGGTCACTTTGCGGCAACTTCCGCGCGAAAGCTTCTGCCTATTACAGGATAAGGCCTTTTCACTGGCTGTAAACATCGTACGACGCAGCAGGAACCGCAAAGGGCCGTGATAACAAATACCAGGATGTATTAAGTTCCAAATCATTGTCTCGTGACCTGCCGAATTACGTCGTGACCAACTAATCATCATTTCTATATTCAACTGTTGAAAATTGTTGATGTGATTCTTTTGAGTTTTCCCTGAATTGAATTTGTTTTGTGTCAGTTGAGCTATTTACTGTAGCTACAATCTTGTAAAATGAGAAAGTTACACATCACTTTAGCATGATATATATATATACTTTTGCCAATTAGCACGTCCGACCGACAAAGAGGACAAAAGAGCATGCCGTTGTAACCTTCGGAATAACAGTCTTGGTTCCTTGGTCTGAAAGCTTTGTTTTCCTGACAGCTACACTGGTTTTTTATTGAACAGATGTGGCCATTCAGAGCTCTATTGACCAACGTTGTGGCTATTTGTAGAATGGTGTAGGTTAATTTCAGAATAATCGAGTTCTGCATGATCTCCAGCAGTGACAGCTATAGCTAAATATAAACATATCCCTTTTGGATTCGTGATCTTAATTATATTAAATGTAATCGCAGTATCATAATTATGTCTTGGAAAAATATTCCTCCTTTATCCCTGGCAGTATCTGTTTATCGTGAATTTTTAAAACCATGCTTCACACGTAGCTATATTTAAGCTATTGATTGCTGTTAGCGTATATTATCCATCAGCCGAAATTATGACGCTTAATTGCTTTGATCTGAAGTGAGCACCGTGTCATTTCCTAGAAACGTAAGTGGAGCATGCAGAGGGTGTTTTAATTTCCTCTTTAACAAAGAGGCATTCATCAGCACTGGGAATGAGGACCAAAGCAATCCCTTTAGATCTCATAAATTCAACACGTTCTGTCTGTGCAGAGTGCCAGGGAGTGCATCGCAGCAGTCCATAACTCCACATGTCATAGGCGGGGGGGGGGGGTGTGATGCATGAAGATTGGGAGGTTCTGATCATCACGATTCTGGAGCTTAGTCAGACAAGCAGCCACCCTTAATTCTTTCCGCTGCACTAATGTGTTTTTAATGCAGCCTGTGACATATCTGGGTGTCATCATTCATGTTGACGTGAGGATCCTGAGAGGCTACTGGCCGGTGAAGAGTGGCTGAAAAACATACCAGTACGGGGGGGGGGGGGGGGGCAATTCACGTTTAATCATATCATGTGACTGGAAGAAAAATAAACAGCCCCCATAGATGGTCTGAGATGCACCCCAGTCAAAACCTGTTTTTAATTGTCGTCTGCTCATATCTCTCATTCAGCTGCAGTATTTAACCCCTTTTCTATGTCGTGATCCTCTAACGATTAATCTTTAAGTGAAAAATGTTCCCATCCTCTCTGTGGCCATTTTGTTTTATTATTGGAGGGAAAAACATTCCTTATGCCTGATTCATGCTGACAGGCAAGCACCTCTTCCTAAAATGGGCAGTACATCAAGACCACTGCACTCTACAGTTCAGCTGTCAGAATGTCCCATGTGAATCCGTGTGGCGGGTCTATTCTTGTGTCCTGCCCTGCTGGACCTATAGCCATATGAAAAAATAACACAGAAGGGAAAAAAAATGCAGAAATGCACAAATAAGGGTTTGGGGAGAATGTTACTGTTATTTTTTTAACGTGTAACAGTTCCTAATAATCACCAGGACTCATTTTGCACTGTTTACACAGCACTGCCCATACAGTGGCACTCAAGGTAAAAATGCATTTTGTTCCGCCTCCGGGGAAACGCCGATTAAGGCCATGACGTAAACTGTGACAATGACACGGATCAGCCCCTAGGAAGCAATTTATTTTAAGGAAACGCTGCTGCAGTACCCTGCGTCTGGCAGCCCATCGAGCGACGGCCTTTCCAAGTCGCTTTTATGCTCTACTAACTCTGCAGCTTAGCCTTGGAAGGCTCTGAATTCATGAAGCGGCGGAGAGTGCCGGATTTTCCTGACCCCGGCCGCGAGATCTACAGAGTGCCGATTCTGATGTGCAACTAATTATATTAATCAGGCAGAGGCGAAAGAGGAAAACGGGTCAATTTCTGACTCAAGCTTTTAACCTTCACCCCCAAGGCCTCCGCACCCCCCCCCCCCCCCACACATATTTATTTAGCTATTTGTGTGAAAGTGTCACAATCAAGCCTGATTGAAAATGCAAAAGTGGGTCACAATTAGTCCCAGGAAAACCCACAGGGATTCCACTCGGCGCTAATATTTAGATTTCAGCTCATACTTACTGACGTGAAACATGAATGGAGCCTTTCTGTTCGGCGCGGTACAGGAGCCCGATGCATGCTTGGATTGGAAGGCCGCACATTCCCAGGATCACAGGAGATGCTCGCTGGTCAGCCCGGGTTGAAGCACACAGAAGCACCAACGTTTTTAGAGCTTTGTTGATTAAAAATTTAAAGCTCAATTAAATGTTACAGGCAACTATGGGCTGCATTAGACGCAGAGAAACGGCAAATAAATGGAGATCAGTGAGTAAATATTTAACACTACAGTGAAATATAGCTGTATGCTTCTTGTTGACTCACCTATTTAATATGATTGCTCTTCCACCGTAAGGAGGATGTAACGTGCGGAAATAAACAAATGTGATCTTTTTTTTTGGGGGGGGGGGGGGGGATTACATTCATAATTTAAATAATGTAATATAAAAGATCTTTGGTTATCCAGATGCTTATTCACAAACCACATCCAAGCTACGGTGACGACGATTCCAAGAAGCGTGAACATTCACACAGTACACCCTCAACTGGACAGCAGCCAATCACAGGGTACCAACAGGCTGTCGGTCCCACCCATTCGTCGGCACAGTCTGAAATGCTTGCCTTTGGACCAATGAGGCGACTCCTTGGAGAAAAGACAAATTTGACTGAGCTGGAACTGTGTTCAAACCTGGATGCCTGGGAGTACGAGGTGAAGGTGTCTGCTACTGGACCACCTAACCACCCCGGAAAAGCCGGCGCCTGCAGTTTGAGTTTAGATCTAAGCAGAGGTGGAGATTTCAGGTCCAGAGAGTACAAATCCAGACCAGGATTTTATTTCAGCTGAGCATAAAGAGTCAGTCAGTCACAGTACTCAACTGGTTGGTTGAAACAAAATCCTGGTCTGGATTTGTACTCTCTGGACCTGAAATCTCCACCTCTGGATCTATGCATACTCATCAAACTATGCTTAGAAGCCATCCCCCTTCCCCTGATCTTAAAGCATACAGTGTCCACCAGTCTGCTTTTTGCTTTTTGACAAAGAACAGTGAGGTAGGTAGGTGTGAGTGTGGCTCAGTGTGCATCAGAGGCTTAGGACCCTCTGCCCATGAATGGAAGGTCACCGGTTTGAATCCTGTGGCTGGAAGAGTGATCATATGACTCTTGTGTCCTTGATCGAGGCTTTTAATTCTGAAAATGGCTCTATGGATGCTGGATAGAAACCTGACCCCATGCTTCACTTTGATCTCTACATCCACTCCTTGTTTAGCACCCGACTTCTGTTCCGAAGTCACGAAGTCATTAAGTGAAATGGCCTCCAAGGGAAAATCGCAGTAGCCTTGGTGTGACTGCAACCGTGCTTGTGAGTTTGTCAGCCTTCCCCGCTCAATTTCTTTTTCCCTTCATGAAATAGACATTTTTTAACAACATTTTGTACATTCTTCTTCAAAAATCTCTCTCACTCCAGAATGCATTGTTGTCGGGTGTTTGAAGTTTTGGTCATCAATCCACATACTGGCTGGAATTTATTTTTTTTTTTTACCTCCGTATTTGCTAAATGAAGAGTGACTGTACTCTGAGGTTCAGTGGTGGGTGTATGTAGGTATCATGGATTTATTGTATACCCACCTAAAAATTGTCAGAAATGCATAACATTCAGAGGAGAAGCGCGGATACGCAAATATTTGGTATAACGGCCCTTAACCTGCAATTGCTTCATCCTGGGTATGTCGTTAATCTACATCCAGCCCTATAAGGACGTCCTCCATATTACAGGGAATAACTTGGGGGTTAGTGGCAGGATTGGCACTCCAGCCACTGGAAAAAACCTCACACTGGTCCATTTGGACTGGTGTGGTGCTGAAGTATCACCGGCCACATGGCTGCCCTCAGGTTCTCATCCCTGAGGTGGTTTGCCATGTGGTAGGTGCAGCAACACACTGTAATCAGTCCTTACCTCTTATGCAAAGGTGTCATACAAATGGAGGTGCGAGAGAGGGTGTCGTAGAGGAAAATTCCAAAGGCGTTTATTGAGGGAACAAACGTTAGAAATACAGGCAGCCACTGGTCAGCGAGAGGGACACGGCTACAGCTTCATCCGGCGCTGACTTGTGGGTTGCGGGCTGTGGAGTCAGATGGCGGTCAGGAGAGAGAGAAGCAGACGAGATCCTCCCCAGCCACCCTCTGCTTCCTCCTCGCCATAGCGCAGGTTTGAGCAGGGCTGGGAAAGGTGATCCTTCCCCCTCCTAAGGGGCGATTATCGGCAGCCGGCCGCCTCCTGACGCCATTCCTCATGGGCAGGTCTGCGGCCGCCTGACGCGTGCTTTCAATCGCCGTCCACTGGGACTTGGCGGACTCTTGTGCATCCGTGACATCAAAACAAAGAAAATACGGTTTGACTGTCAAATGTTGAATCTCTTTTTTTCAGATTTTTTTACATTTTAGGATGAATAGGCATCATTTAAACTTATTCTGGTATCTGGCCCACCCCAAGGTACTGTGGAGCGCATCCATAAAGGTGTTATATTAGATTGTATTGCAGGTGACACGAGCGTTTCATGATATAAATGCTTTATGATGATTTCTGGGGGTGTGGCCTATGACTGTGCATGTGACCTATAGCTGACTCCTGAGGGTGAGTCAGGTGACTAGGGCTAATCCATTTGATTGGCCACACCTATCCTCACCTCTGCCATAATTTGAATAAATTCTTGCATTCTGTCTTTTTTCACAATTGCATGGAGAAATAACACGCTTGTTTTTCATAGACTTTGCTATGTCACTACTTTAGGAGAAAAAACTTTGTTTAATCATGCCAAATATAATTACAGCTAACAAAATCCATTTAATGTTGTTTAGCAAACTGTCAGTGTTTTACAGCTGATATTCCAAAGAAAATTAGAAAATTAGAAAACATTTTCTGATTTTCTTCAAAGCCGGAAATGCCCCTATAAATCTGATTCTATTATCTCTCATACTGGAAAAAGTTAAACGCATGACTGTGCCTGACTGGGGGGGTCAGTGAATATAATGAGGTTTTAAAGTGTATTAATGTTACATTACAAAGCAACAATGTCCATGTTAATGACAAATGATGTCATTTAACAGATTCCCTGCTCTTTTCTTACGCCATGAAATGCAAGCCGTATCACCACAGATGTACTGAAACAAATGCAAAATCCATTATGAATGTAAGTAGGAAAATATGCAAATAAAGATAAATATAGAATTAGAGACAGGGCAGAAATACACCCATCCATCAGTTTTCATCAACTACTTACCCATTAAGAACAAGAAAATAAAAGATGTGCCGTTTTTAGCAGAGAAAATCTCCGAATGTCAGACCCAAAGCTGCTGAATCGCTTTACTGTCTGACTAAAATAGTCCCTTGTCCTTGTTTGAATCTCATGGGCAACGAAGCATACGCTGAATACTTGATCTTCCACTCTATCAGGTTTTAAGACTGGTCTTCATGGAAGGCTGACATTGTTTGACCATGATGGTATGCTTGTACGAATAGGCAGTAAGCACATAGACACCTTCATTGGAGGAGTGACAGCATTTGGCAGCGACGGTCGTGTTTTGGCAGGAGTGTATAATTGAGCAAGGAACAGTATGTATATTGCATACTTTATTATGAAAATGGTAATATATTGTCATCCATCCATCATCTTATCCTGATCAGGGCTATAGAGAACGTGGAGCACGTCCCAGGCAGCATGAGATGCAAGGCTGGGATGCATCCTGGACAAGATCCATACACACACACACACGTAGGGTAAACATATCCTTATGGGGACCGCTCATTCATTTCAATGGGAAAAATGCTAACTATGACAACCTTAACCCCCACCCTGCCCTAACCATAACCATAAGTAACCAAACAAAATACAAGAGTTTTTGCATTTTTAGTTTTTTCATAGCAGTCACCGATTTCTATAAAATAGAGTTTTTTTCCTGGGGACCAGGAAACCGGTCCCCATAAGGGAAAAAAAACGGATATTTATCACGTTATGGGGACATTGTGTCCCCATAAGTATAGGCAAACCTGCTCACACACGCACACACACGCAACAGGCAAATTAGAGACAACAGTTAGCCTAGCGGCATGTTGTCGGACTTTGTGAGGAAGTGGAAGTACCAAGAGGATTTACAAACTCCACACACACAGAGCAAAGGCTGGGTTCAAACCCCCAAGTCTAGTCATGTGAGGCAACAGCCCTATCCTCTGAGCCGCTGTACCACCTGCTGCAGATCTGCCCTGCCCAGCTCCGCCCACTCCCACAAGCCACGCCCACTCCCACAAGCCACCCAGTCCTGCCTTACTCCACTCCTTTAAAATTATTACCTGCTCTTGTTATCAGTCACTCCCCCCAGTGATTGCCCTGCTGCGTCTCTTGGTATTGTGCAAACTGGGCAATCTGTAGTGATAGCATAATCACTCCAAATACCGCTGCAACTCAATATGCTAATAAATTAGTCTGTCAAAGGCATGCAGTTATTTATAATATTAGCTGCACCTCTAAATATCAGAACTGACAACTAAACTCCTCTACGTAAATTAATCCCTTGCAGTAAAATGTTTTTTTTTTTGGATAAAATATAGGGCACTGTAAAACACAGCTTTAATTTAGTCCAGCACATCCATAGAATTGTAGATGTTCAGTTTTTTACAGTTTGACTTAATATCTTCCTTCAAACTCGGATGTCGCTGGTGTACAGCAATTTTTTTTTTCCAGGTGGGTCCTCAATGTACACATTTGTAAATATTAGTATAAATGTTTCATGCAAGTTTTGGATCAAATAACTTTAACCAAAATTCAACTGTTAGCCTGTGTAGTTTTAAAAACTCTGTGTGTGTGTGTGTGTGTGTACACAACACACACATGCAATGCCTGCCAGTTATTCACATTCCTGACATTTTAATAGGAGAAACAAAAAACCCTCAAAACCCACAAAAAGCATAATGAGAGTAATGAGCATGCAGGATTTTTAACATTTTCTTTAAAACACCAGAGCATATTTTCCATGGCAGATTCAACGCTGTGCGTCACACGCTGTAGGACTTCACACATGGTTATTACATGGTAATAGTGGCTTTGAATAGCACCCGGGTACAGCAGCAGCGTGGTGTAGCTGAGCGATTATCTTTAGGCTCGGTTTTCGCTCCCGCCGCTCCATGCGCCCTTCCCTGCTGCACACTGGGGTCTTCCCTGCTGCACACTGGGAAGCCACCGAATCTCAGACCCAGAGGAGCATTATGGTATCAAGCTGAAAGCGCTGCCTGACAGTGCTGGAATCCCTTCAGCGTGCAGAGCGGCCCGCATCGGGGATGCTGGGGGGCAAGGGGCCCGCATCGGGCATGCTGGGGGCCCGCATCGGGCATGCTGGGGGCCCGCATCGGGCATGCTGGGGGGCCGCATCGGGGATGCTGGGGGCTTCCTTGATCGCCTGAGGACCGCTGGAGAGTGAATGGCACAGGGCCACGCTTCCTAATCTCAGCTCATCGAGGAAGTGAAACTCTCCCTTCGCCATTGACGGCGATTGCCCACATTTGGGGATTCCTTTGTCACATTTGGGGATTCCTTTGTCCCCCCTCTGCTTACGGCTCTGTCGCTCTGGGGGCTTTCCTTTCTCGTGCCAGCCCCGTCTACACTGAGGCAACTCCTTTTACGTTAGGAGCTGCCCGGATTGGATGTCGGCGGTGACAATATCACAAAGACAGTGTTGTCATTCTACAGAGATCGTTGCTAAGATAAGTTCCAAACTTGGTGAACTCCCATCTGAGCGTTTAAGAAAACTCCGCGGCTGGACAGACAGAGCGTGTAAAGAAATCCTGCAGTCCATGTCCTTACTGTGTTACTACTTTTTAAAATGAAATTCATAAACTAACAACCACCCAGGAATACTTACCAAAACTGTAATTCTGATAGGTAAACTTCTTTTGCAGTTAGCTTGATAGTGATACTTGATTCCTTATATTAAAGGAGGCCTTTGCTGTCTTTAAAAGCAGATGCACCCAAACCTTTATTTCTGCTTCCATTTGGTTGACTGACTGATTCTGTGTATCTTTCTTAAAAGCAAACAGAGACACAGCATGTTAAAGAGGATTGGTGAAGCTGTGTTGACTGAAGTTGCGTTGTTTTTTTTCATTAGTAAGCGCTGCAGGATTGGGTCTTGGTCCCCCCCCCCCCCCAGATCATTTTCATGGCTCTTTTTTCCTGATTTCCATCTCGCAAGTCCTCCTGAAGGTGGGTGGATGGTTTTTCTTTATAATTAGGCACTTCAGGCATTTATTGAAAATGACACGCAGGTTTGCTGACCATACAGATGAGTCTGCTTCTCGTTTGGTCCCTTTTCATTCCAGTTAATTTTTTTTCCTTATTTAACAGACATTTTTATTGAAAACACATACATTTTTTGTAAATGTAAATCCACAGTGTTTAAGGGCCTCACTCAGCAATACTAGCATGAAATCACCCTGCCCACCTGAGATTCGAACCAGTGACACAGCATCCTAACCCACCCCTACCCCTAAGCCCCATTCTCTATACTGAAATACAAAGGCATAAAACCCAACCAGTAGCTACTAAACAATACTAAGATTTAAATAAGCAGGAATATCTCTGGTTGCGCAGCATGCTATGTGTATGGTCAGCATGGGGAAGACGTTGGGCTCTCCTGGGGGGTAATGGACGCTCTGCATGCATTAATCACTCATGCATACATATAGTAAACTCTAAACTGCCTGCTGATAGACGTTTCAGGTCAATCACATCGCGGACAAACAGACTTAGAAACGGCTTTTACGCCGGAGTCACACGAGAAGTGAACACTGCCAACCAATGACAGTGTCCGTTTTGGACCCATGTGACCATCACCACCACTGACAGCTGTGTCTGCAGAACGCTGCACTGGCTTCACACACACACACACACACACACACACACACACACACACACACACACACACACACACACACACACACACATATACATATATATATATATATATATATTATAGTATGTTTACAAAAGTGCAAATGAAATGTAGGTATATATTTCCTATTACACTAACACACAGTAACTCAAGCCTCATTCTCCATTATCCTGCTATTTAGACATAAATATATTTTAAATATGTAAATCAGCTGCTATTTAGACTACGACATTATACATTTATTTATATACATCACCACACAAACATACTTGCCCAATATACTTTTAGTGGTAGCTTTACTATTTTTCCATTTTTAATTGATATTTGTTACGGGAGGTACGGTAAGTACTGCTACTCTATTACGTTGTACTCTTGATCTTGATCTATGATTTGTATTTTTTTAATCAGCGTTATTAGTATTATGGCTAATAATTTCTAGGTGCCCATTTTAGCGTGATTACTATGCGGACGCAGGAGTAAATCATGTTTGACCTGCTGTATTTACTGATGCAGTTCATCGCTGCACTATCTATAAAACATTAATAACATACACACATAATTTCCAAGGACTTTGGCGTAGGTACATCATTTCGTTCTATAATGCAGTAACTTTAATTTTATTTTAATATCAATTTAAAGAAATAGCCCAGAACACCAATAATAATTCCCGTGCACCCATATGCATGGTACTTCAGCAAATAAATGCATCCACTTTCCTATAACTGCTTCCCCAATTCAGGGTTAGTGCTAGCTTGGAGCGTATCCCAGAATGCACTGGGGACGTACTCCAGGGTGGCTATGAGGCAGGGTGCTCCCTGGACGGGAGGCCAATCACGCAGAGACCAGGGACGAATTAGAGGCACCAATCCAGCAAAACTGGATGTCTTGGGATCTGCAGGATAACGCTGGAGGAAATCCAGGTGGACATGGAGCCAGATGGAGGCGCCGGAGCCGTGGGTCTTCAGACTCCCCACTGAGCCAAAGCGCCTGCCTTCACTGCACTAAAACGGCACCCTGAGACGAGATCCTGGTCTGCAGTGATCCGTATCGCGACATACAGTGAATGAGACAGCCGGCCAGTGGCGGAGGCAGTGCAGACGTCAGTGTCAAGAAAACATGGCGGTATTCTTTTCATAGCTAGTAAATGTAGCACATATGTATTACAGGAGCACAGTGCATGAGTGAAAGTGATTAATTGTCGTTCTTGACACACTACGGCACGCAGTGCACAATGAAACAACAAAACATGTCCTCTACATTTAACCCATATGTGACACAGCAGGGGGCAGCTACAGTAATTCAGCACCTGGGGAGCAGTGCTTGGGGGTGGTGCCTTGCTGGTCAGGGATTCAAACCAGCAATCTTTCAATCTTCCCTAACCATTAAGATACCACTGCCCACTGCCACCACAGGTCCCTCACTATCTGGAAAAACGTTGTAAATATGTTGGTCCCTTTTGGCAAAAGATATGAGAAAGGCAAGATAGGAAGATCACTGTGAGATATCACGTGAAAGGGTGCCATAAACACACTTAGTGTCCCCCAAACTGGCACTGTACATAGGGTGAATATCGTTAAAATGGGACATTTAAACTTTTAGATTCAATTTTCTCTTCTATACAGTGTTCAGGGGGCATTCAATATTTACAGTGGTATCAAGTTGGGATTCAGAACATTGAGATGATTGTGTAAGTTTTTCCAGAAAGCAAATTTTCAGAAAGTGTCCCATTGTAACAATACTCACACTATATTTAATGCATTTTTGAGTTACTAAAAACTTTGTGTCGTCTGCTGGCCTTTGCGTGTCGTCTGCGGCTTTCGCCAAAAACTCCCCCAAAAAATCCCATTTTATTTCTTATGCTGACCCCGCGATTATATCGAAATCATGATGGGGGAAGTCGCGATGCAGAAGGGTCGAATGTATGATTCTCAGTGCCATTAATTTTAGACCGATGTGACCTTGCTTTAGTCTTCCTTTGTTTTAGAGTTTTAGAGCTGTTTCATTCAACAGATACCCTCAGCTAACTCAACCCAGTAGAAAAAGTTATTTATGTACTTCGTATCACTGTTAGGCTGCTAAAACTTTGTCCCCATTCAGATGAATGCATTACTGACATGAATGGAAAAAAGAAAATCAATGTTTCTCTTTGACGGAGATTAGATTTGTGGTATACTAAATTGGTTCTTTACCAGAAAACAACATGACTGACAAACCCATTACTTTCATAAAAGATCCAGCTTTTTACTTCAGTGAGGAATGCAGTAATATTTATGTCTAAAAAGATGCAGGCATGTACTGTAATAACAATTTCTCAAATAAACAAAGGTTAAAGAACACTGATAAAAGGGAGGCAGATTAACTGGGTCAATGCTAAAACCCAGAAATACAGCACACTGATTGCTTGATTAATTTGAATCTTAATTTATTAGTTCTCGGTGATATGATCTTTTAAGTCTATAATAAGCGTAAACTTGAAAACACATCAAATTTATCCCAGAACAGTCATGATATGAATTTTTTATTCAGTCACAAAGATAATTCCTAAACAAATAAATTATCTTAAAATTATATTTGCAGAGGATGTGAAATTGGTGGCAGTTGAGCCTTGACCTGTTTTGAATTGTGAAATCCTTAATTCAGGGACCACTAATTAATTTGTTCAATGCATCACTTCAAAACATCAAGGGCTTCAAATCAACAATCACAGCACTAGTGAGTCCCTAGAGACGGAATTATTTTCTGGTTCAAATGCAAAAAAAGGTATGAATGAGCTAATTTTGTCAGTCATTTTAGAAGTTGCCAGAAATTTATGATGTTAAAAATTCCAAAGTTCAAATCCGAAGGGAAATGGTCGGCCAAAATCACATATGTCACGGAATACCAGCAGCGAAATCCAATCCAGCTCTCTAATTCATTCGCAATGTCGTCCAGTGTGATGCACAGTCCATATTTGCAGAGATGTAGTACTCCTCTGGAAAATGGACAAACCCTGAGTTAATATTGATTTTTACAACTTTCCGTGTGGCTGTTTAAGATTTCCCTGACAACCCAGAGCTGCATTTTCCTGGATGTTTTGCTTTACAGATTAACAAATTCTACAAATGAGCAAAGACTGCTAACACAGGTGGGAGGAGGGGGGCAGCAAACAGAGCCTGACAACGTAGCTGCTTTTCTTAAATGGCTCGGAAACTGCATTTTCAGGACCTTCGTTTTATCTCGTAGCTGCAAAGTCACTGCATCATGCAGTTTATTCCGAGTGACTTGCGGGCTCATAATTTCATTCGACTGAATGAGACCACGCAATTCATCACAGTCGCGTATAACGCCGAATGTGGAACTGAGCCATATATACTAATTTATAATATACTCCGTGCAGTTGGCTGGATGAATGACTGAAGGTATTTGTCGAGTCAGCGACGGCGGAGCATCAAAACCGAAATCCTTACATATTTATTTCGCTGTCATGATTATGCAACGAGACGTCAGGCCCGAAATGCTGTGTCCAAACATTTCCATCACCATCCCCCGACCAAATAAATTGCAGGTTGGATAGGAGGCGAGAGGGATGCAATTCCTGTGTGCCCTCATCGCAATGCATTGGAATTTCCAACCTTGACTCCCTGTGTTATCTGACAGCTCTTGTGTCCCCCTGTCACATGCGTGCCTCCCTGCCCTTCCATCATGTCACACAGCATAGCTTCATCTGCGAGGTTAATGACCTCTGCTCCTGCTGATTTAAGTTAAATAAGCAGGGGTCTGCATAATAATAATAATAATAATAATAAACGTCCAGTCATTGAGTCCCTTGATTGTCAGGACCACATCAATTTAGTGTCTCCGTGACATGGTTGTGACATTGAAAACACAATGTTGTTTGCTGAGAAATCAGCCTGTCTGCTGCATTGCACTTGGATTGCTTTTTACGGGTGATAGATTTCCCATACGCCTATATACTGGATATCATTAAATCAATTAAAATGAAGAAACATCCAACAATCTATAGCACTTCTCCAGTGCAGGGTTGCAGTGAGTTTATCCCAGAAAGGGCAGGCCTTGGGTCCTTAGAGCAGGCCTGCCCACCCCTGCTCCTGACACAGAAAATCAGGCCCTTCCACATAGCTGGCTCTAATACTGCGATGCTATTGAAGGTCCTGATTATCTGTATCAGGTGTGTTAAATTAGGGCTTCAGCTAAGCTCTGTAGGGTGGTAGATGTGTAGGAGTTGAGTTGGGCAGCCCAACACAGGCTGCAAACTCACTCTGCAGGGAGTGTAGAGGTGCTATTTTGCAAAAGCACTTGTTTTTTGACCCATGTGAACATGAAGAAAGCATGAAAACTCATGCAAATGAACTGGAGATAAGAAATGAACCTCTGAATCTGAGTCAGGAAGCTAGAGAGAGACCCACTGAGCTACATGCTGACCGTCGAAAGAAAACAGATTTAGCAAAATTAGACCCTGCGGCCTTAGGAGCCTGACAGGGATATGAATGACTTTAGTCTGTCTGAGTTCCATTACTTGCTGACATGCCAGCAAAGGCAATGATTTATAAGTCCGTGGGGGTTTTATTATCTATTTTCTCACTGTTGCATACCGATTGACATGCAATTACTGCAAGCATGATCTGCAAAAGGAATTTAATGGCTCGAAACATTCCCTTGCTTGCTTTATGCATTGCAATGGGACCCCAAATGCCGGTGAGCAAAATTAATCCACGAATAGGAAAAACGCAGGCAGGCTCTCTCCCAACACACCATGATAACACACACCTGATGGTGGCTGACAAGAAGTGCAGTGTGAGCGCGACTCTGCACTCAGGTTTCAAAATGTCAGCCCAGATTCCCTGTTCCTCACATACGATTGTTGGTTCCACCAGAGACCTGCGACTCGCGGTTAGCTGAATCCGTGTCTCCAGATTGCCCATAGTGTGACATTGGATGTGTGAGCAGAACTGGATCACTGGATGGAACTGGAGTTTAGGGACCCTAGGCAGTGCCATAGCTATAAATAATTTTTTTTGGAGGGGGGGACACTGGTAGATTTCACTGACAAGGGGGCTCCCCCTGGGTGGATGTCACCGATCGGGTGGGGGGGTGGGGGGGGCTGATCTGTACAGGGACTCTGTTTGGGCCCTCAGTCAGGCCCTCTGCAGCTGGTTAATTTGCCTAAGCCTAGATCTGGCCCAGTGTGTCAGTGGATTATATTTATATTACATTGTGGGGACCAAATGTTCAATGTAATAAAAACCTGTTATTTTGATGTTGTGGGGACCATTTTTCAGGTCCCCACAAAGATTTTATTTGGTTGGTTATGGTTAGGGCTGGATAGGGTGGGTGGGTGTGTGTGTGTGTGTGTGTGTGTGTGTGTGTGTGTGTGTGTGTGTGTGTGTGTGTGTGTGTGTGTGTGTGTGTGTGCGTGCGTGCGTGCGTGTGTGTGTGTGCGTGTGTGTGCACGTGTGAGAGAGAGAGAATGTCTGTGATCTGTGATGGTCTGGCACAGCACCCTAAGTGTTTCCCAGCCTTGTCCCCAAACACTGTCTTTGATTGGTTCAAAGTCCCCCCCCCCCCGATCCTATGTTATAAAAGGGGTTAGATGAATAGATAGATGGCTGGATGGGTGTGTTATATTTGCAAGCAAATCTCATAATTTTATTTTCGTGCGTTTGCTTAGGAAGTATTTATACTCCAAATCTGCAAGCATTGCTTGCTACTTTAATACATATAAATAAATATATATATATATATATATATATTTTTAGTTTGCGTTACTTTATATAGCTGGGTATTTCTATTTAAGCACCTTGTTTAATATGCATTTCTTCAAAATATGTGGCACTAATTACTGTAGTTAAGGCACCAAGTTTATCATTACAAAAATATAATTAAAAATAATAAATTAATATCCAAAAAGGAGGTAAGGGGAATACCGATTTGCCCTACCTTTCCCAGTCAGTTGTTGCTGGGGAATACCGATTTGCTCTACCTTTCCCAGTCAGTTGTTGCTGGGGAATACCGATTTGCCCTACCTTTCCCAGTCAGTTGTTGCTGGGGAATACCGATTTGCCCTACCTTTCCCAGTCAGTTGTTGCTGGGGAATACCGATTTGCCCTACCTTTCCCAGTCAGTTGTTGCTGGGGAATACCCAGCCTCAGTGAAACCCGCGCACTAAATTGCACTGTGAAATTGCCACACGGAACTGATGCATTGCAAGGCGCCGTGTCGAATGTGGTCGATCGCACTTAACAGCGGTTATAAATAATTGAAGCTTAATTTAAACGAGCGAGGGGGGGTGACACCGCGGCTGCTGAAGCTCTGTTAACTTTAAATGTATGTAACAGGTGCCTCTCCAGCACTTCGACCCCTTGAGCAGTAATTGCTTCTGCTGCAGTCGGCCGCTGCTCTTGACTG
The DNA here is from genome assembly GCF_048594095.1 of Paramormyrops kingsleyae. Classification (NCBI taxonomy): domain Eukaryota; kingdom Metazoa; phylum Chordata; class Actinopteri; order Osteoglossiformes; family Mormyridae; genus Paramormyrops; species Paramormyrops kingsleyae. The sequence goes on from NC_132817.1 coordinate 20,589,737, forward strand.
CTCAGCTATTCTCAGACAGCTGACACTAAGACTATACACCGTTTCCAGGTTGAAATAAAGTACACTGCTAAGTAATATAGTTCAGCACACACACTCTCATTTCCGTCACATTCGGTACATTAACGAAAGAATGACAAATGGTTTGGCGGGGGGGGGGGGGGGGAGAGAGAAAAAGACCTGTTCTGATTTTTCACAATGTCATTTCTATCAGTGGTCTGGCTCTCTGGATTTTCTCTTCATTAGAGTCAGCAGCTCTGTCCAATTTTGAGTTTTACAGCTCAGCGGGTTATAATTGTCATGGTTTGGTTCTGGACCTGGTCAGCCCCCCTTTTCCCCCTGTGGGGAGGTCTCTGCGTCCATTGACCTTAACCCATTCTGGTGCTGCATATAACTGCCAGGGGTTTAGACTCGTACTGACAGACACGGCTCCGATGTGTGTCATTATCAGCGTTTTTCACCATTATTTTAATGGTTTCAGAGAGATGAGCTACCAGGGTGGCTGGGACTGATACAGATGAGTGATAGAACCTGAATGGATCATATCACCACAGTTTGTCTGCTCTCTGGGCCTGTGACAAGAGCCACTGAAGAGTTTGTTTTCAGAAAAGAACAAATCAATTACGCTGCGATTTTTATATGAAATTCCTGCCAGGCCTGCATTGTGGTCTATGATGCAAGTAGTTTTTTGTATATTTTTTTTATTTCTATGTATCGATTGGTGCCATCTGTCTCTCAGTTCGTTTTGCTATATATGGGTGTCTTCTGCACTTTTGACAGGAACATGAAGCAGAACCGCCATTTTCTTGAGATGTGTGTTCCTTATGTTCCCTGCTTCTTTTCCATGCTTTTTTTATCCTGCTGAAGCAGCGAATTCCCATTTGTGGTTTATTTCGCAAAGTTGTGTCTTCTCCTCCCTTCCCTTCACCACACCACCCTATCCCCGATTCCCAGTCGTCCCTGAAAGGGGAATGTTGGCAAAATAACTCTCTGTCCAATGTACAATCTGTATCAGTGTCACATGACAGAGTCCCCCAGCCTTTCCCACAATCCCTCTTGCCTTACTGTACACATTGAAGCATGTTTGCTGTATTGATTGTGAACACATGGGCCGAAATGTCAGATTTATTTGTGTGCGTCCATGTGTGAGTGTCACACGCTATGCCTGTGTAAGTGTGAATTGAAAAGAACCATCTAGATGATTGTGGAACCTCCTTGTGAGGTAAGTACTGCATATCTATACATTTCCACTGTGAAATGCATGTTAATTGCCATTTTAATGACAAATATATATATATTATGTGTTTATAAGGACTCAATCATTTTGCTGCATCATAATTAGTGTTTTGCACATCCTTCGTGTTTTGCACATCCTTCACGTTTTGGTAAATGGACTGCATTTATATAGCGCTTTTCTACTCCTACCAGTACTCAAAGCGCTTTACAATACATGCCTCACATTCACCATCCACACTCACATTCACACACCGGTGGCAGAGGCTGCCATGCAAGGCACCAACCTGCACTCCGGGAGCAATTTGGGGTTCAGTGTCTTGCTCAAGGACACTTTGATACCTTCCAGTTGCCGAACGATAGCACTACCTCCTGCGCCACCATCTTCCCCATCATTCACATTTTGCACATCCTTCACTGCAGGTGTTATTTATAATATATGTCTATATCCATCCATTTTCTAAACCTGCCTTTCCCTATGCATGGAGCCTCTCCTGTTAGCCATAGAGGAAAGGCAGGGAATAACCCGGCACAGGACGCCTACCTATTGCAGAGACACATGTCTGTACCTTCTTATAAGTACTAACAATAATTTTGCTGCATTTGTAGCAGTTATTAAATGAAATTCCACTGCGTCCTACATTGGGCTGGTGTCTTACTGGCACGAACCGTTTGTATAACACAGCTCTAAGAAAAACACATTACGGCTCAGGTTCCAGCCTGATTCGGGTTATTTAGAAGCCGCCCCACGCAAACTGTGCCTAAATATATTGGTCTTCCTTATCAAAGGGTCCATAATCCTGCAGCCACGGTGCCTCTCTGTGTCAGTGTAATTACTCTGTACCGTTAGGTATGGGGCTGAAATACCGCGTCTAATGCACATATCTTAATTAAATCAATAATAGTGGTTTGTATTCATTACAAAGTGCTGATTGTGTTTAAATACTTTTGAAATTACTTAGATATTTTTAGATTTTGTTTCTCTCAAACGACCTTCAGTTTCCAATCTTCCCTTCAGTAGTAATTAGCAGCTGTACTGCATTCCCATGAGATGACGCAACATTCAAGGGGAAACATTCGATTCCGTTTTTGGTTTTTTGTTTTTTTCTCACACCCCCGTTTCCATTGCCCTGTTAAGTGGCAGGTGCATTAAAATCCGGCGTAACGGATGATAATTAGTGCGGCCGCACTAAAAACTTCAAAAGGCCTTGCGCGCCGTCGGTGCCGGCGTATTTACTTCCCGAGTTTCTCCGCTAAGTTTCCCTGTCCCCCGGATGTGCCGTCAAGCTGTCTGGGGAGAGCCAGCAGACATAATTCAAATGTGAGATCAAACAGTGTCTCGACAGAGGCCCCCACAGACACACTTGTCTGACATGCGACTGCAGAACCGTTTTAATAAATTTTTGTGTACATCTGGATGTAAAGGGCCAAACCACAAAAGAAGTCAATGAATAAAAATAATTTAATTTGAAACTATTTTCCCCGTGATACGTACAAGTGGTGGTTATTCTTATTAATGAACTATTCCTGTCCTCTGCATATTCCTCTCACACCAACCGCTTGCATGTCCTCTCACCACATCCATAAGCCTCCTCTTTGGCCATCCTCTTTCACACCTGCATGTCCTCTCTCACTACCTCCTCTTAGACCTGCCTCTTCCACACCAACCTCCTCTGTACGTCTCGAAATCAGCACAATCTCGCCTCTGGCTTTGTCTCCATCGTCCAACCTGAGCCGTCCCTCCAATATACTCATTCCTGAAGTTTTTTTATTAACCCAAGATGAAATGTAGCATTGCAAAGGATTCCTGTAAAAGTTCAAACAAACAGGATAAATATTTAAACCAATTTTATTTTTAAAATCTCTTCTGTTAAGCATTGGCAGTGTAAGCTTTCTGAATAATCACATGCAGATACTGGATAGGTCAGTGTTTAGAGGATATCGCCAAAAACTATAGGTGATACGGCCCCATCGGACATGCAACCTAAAAATATGTTGTTCCCTGTAGAGTCCCAGCTAGTGTCCCCTCGAGCAAAGAACTGGTTCAGTGAAATATCTGTCGTCAGCCATGCAACAAAGTGCGATGATATTGAGTTCTTAGTCTCAAACAAGAAATCTGCTTTCCTATGATGCACTCAATAACACAGCTTATTATTGTGTGTGCAGAATGTATGTGCTGGCAGGGATCATGCTTTCACACACAATCTGAATTGATGAATTGAAGCAGTACCTCTGTCCTCTGAAGTCCCCTTAGAGTGTGTGCATGGCTTTGTTCTTTAATAGGTTGTCTGCTATGTAATTGCCTAAATAAATTCATCCTATGAAATCAATTTCAATCCATCTTCTTGCGTGGGATCTGGGCAAGGGGGGGGAGGCTGAGGGATATCCAAGGAAACATAGGGCACGCGGCTGGGGTACACCCTGTACAGGATGCCAGTCTATCACAGGGCACGCGGCTAGGGTACACCCTGGATGGGATGCCAGTCTATCACAGGGCACAGGGCACGCGGCTGGGGTACACCCTGTACAGGATGCCAGTCTATCACAGGGCACACGGCTGGGGTACACCCTGTACAGGATGCCAGTCTATCACAGGGCACAGGGCACGCGGCTGGGGTACACCCTGGATGGGATGCCAGTCTATCACAGGGCACGCGGCTGGGGTACACCCTGTACAGGATGCCAGTCTATCACAGGGCACAGGGCACGCGGCTGGGGTACACCCTGGATGGGATGCCAGTCTATCACAGGGCACAGGGCTGGGGTACACCCTGTACAGGATGCCAGTCTCTATCACAGGGCACAGGGCACGCGGCTGGGGTACACCCTGGATGGGATGCCAGTCTATCACAGGGCACGCGGCTGGGGTACACCCTGGGTGGGATGCCAGTCTATCACAGGGCACGCGGCTGGGATACACCCTGGATGGGATGCCAGTCTATCACAGGGCACAGGGCACGCGGCTGGGGTACACCCTGGACTGGGGGGGGGGAACCACTATGCCCAAAGGAAAGCAGTTTGCAGGGACTTCTTGAGGGGCAGGTGCTGGAAGGTTTAGAAAGAGGGCACCGAGTACCTTTAAGGCCAACACAAGGTCACTTTAGTTTGGGCAAAATGGCCACATATTCAGAAATAAACATACATTCAGTATATGAATTACTGTGCAGTATTGTGCTTTGTGATGAAAAGTTAATAATACATATGAATCAATAACTTTGTGTATAAAACAGGAAAAAACAATAAAATGCTGTTCTCCCCATTCTCTATAAATTGTTTTGGATCAGCATTTAAAAGCAAAACTGGGTTTTATGAAACTGTGTCAGTATCTAGGATAGGACTGTTCCACTTTTTTCCTCATTAGGCCATAATTAACATTTTTATTTTCTATATTTCAAAGAGAAACAGAACTTGCAAAACAACACAAGAAATATTTCATTCTCTATTAAAATTCATTGGAACAATTCTTACAAGAGAGAAACTCAGCAATGTATAAAGTGTACCTGGCCTATATAGACTGCAAAGGTTACTGTGTGTGTGTGTGTGTGTGTGTGTGTGTGTGTGTGTGTGTGTGTGTGTGTGTGTGTGTGTGTGTGTTTGGTGGTGTGTGTGTGTGTGTGTGTGTGTGTGTGTGTGTTTGGTGTAGTGTGTCTATACATACATGCCTTTTCATCATTATTAACTTGCTGCACGTTTAGTACGTTTAGACTTACCTGACTGTGTATGACTTTGGTTTACATTAACGCTAAGGGAAAGTGTCTTTTATTCTAATAAAAAGCACACAACAACATTAACCAGACATGTTCAGGAATCGAATCTCATATAAATCATCTATGAAACTCCTCACGGTCTGATGCCAACTTTTGTTATTCTTAGGTTGAACCTGCCAGTAAACAATTATAGAACTCCAGTTCATATAATCTACATAATTCTATGTACACCTGTAGTGTAAATGAACATAATTAGCATCAGAATTACCCTGACCTTTTCTATACATAGCTGCAATCATTTGTGTGTGGTTAAGTAAACGTTAGAGGTCCATGTCATTATACCAGGAACAGGCAAAACCGGACTACTACAGTCAAACATGAAAGCTTTAGGGTTACTTTGCATATTATTCTTGGTGTTTGAAATTCAGAAAATAAGGAAAATGCAGCTTGGTTGGCAAGATGGTAAACCCGGCCAGACTGGAATTGGATTGGCACACACCATTCGGTTAAAACTTATCTCATGGTTGACTCTATGCGGCTCCACTGACACGGAGCTGTAGACTGTACTCAAGCTCACCTTGGGGGAACTTAAGTGTAGTAGAAGGTCCCAGTGTCCTATACATCACATGATGTGAGGCGTAGCTAATTTGGCAAATTAATTCCTCACATATGCAGCTATCGTTTAAATTCTCCCCTTGGCTAAAACAATTGGTCAGTTTGCCTCTATAGGGCAAAAACGAAAGGATCCTCGCTGGTTTTAGTGGTCTCCATTTATTTGTTTGTTTGTTTTTGTGGTTCTCCCATCTGAACAAATCAGCGGTTCTGATAAGCTTTGCGGAGGAATTCATTTACATCTCATGTGAAGATAATGATGCAAATCCATCATGAAAAAAGAAAACATTGTCCTCGCAATAATATTTCACAATGACTCTTTTGAACAAATGGGTTTCTGCACCCTGTAGGAATGCAAAACATACAATTGCTAACAAAGACAAATAATGTCATCTGGTGAATACATTTCTTCTAATATCCTCTTCCTATTGAGTCCATTAAGGCTTTCATCTCTGCTTTTAGTTTGAAGTCAGAATGACTTTGGATGGCATGCAAATAGGGAACATTGTTATGTCGCACGTAATGCACATGAAGAAGGGCAGGAGAAGACACCCAGGGAACGACAGAGGCTAAATTTGGCCTGTTCAGCTCCCCTCATCAATCAAAGAACAGACACCGATTGCAATAAATTACTAGCAGTAAAATAGTTAAGGGTACAGATCAATAGAGGGCTGAACTTTCCTGATACCCAGAGTTGATATATAGTACTGCAATTTATATACAACATAGCACCGGCCAGCCACATTCCGAATCACTGCTGATATTCACACGGATATTACTTCAACAGAGCTGCGGACACCATTCCTCTTGGGGCTAACGTGGCTGAGACAAGGTTAAAATTACATTCTCCAGGTGTTATAAGTGACGTCTCTCTGTGCCTTTTATTTTCTTCCCAAACGCTCGCCAACCCAACAAAAAATGAGTATGAACAACCTATAAAATAATCTTTTATCGATGTGCGTAATGGTAAAATCTACTGGGCAGCTCATAAGGAAGTATTTCTACTTCTGTTTAATTTAATTCACGTTCCATTTTTAAAACGCGTGGTCCCTAATGGAAGCAGCAGTGTCTTGCTTAGTGACTCTTTTTAAAGGGTAGCCCCTTGATTATAGGACTTCCAATATGAGTCTTTCCTCCTTAAATGTTCCCTCCGTGGCTAAAGCCAAAGTCTTCCGAACTGGCAGTGGGTAATATTCATTTGGCACATCCGAAGTGTCTTTCTGTCATTTGCATTCGCTGCTTCGCCATTAGTGCTGATGAATACCAATGTGTAAAGGTTTATTAAAGCCCTATTGCTGTGACTCATGAATATATTCTCAATTTGTCTCTCTAGCTGGGACTTCTGCTAATGTAGGTCCTCTGTCAGACACCCACTCGTTATTATCTGGCACCTTTATGCAGGGATGTTTGCACAGGTACCTGGAAGGCCTGGACGTGGGCAGACTTGAGGGTCTGCGACGGTCTACCATTGCCCCATTAATCCCCCCAATGTGCCCCCCACTCCCCCCATTAGTCTTAAGCACGACCCTCTCATGCATTAAGCATTTCCCGTTACTGTATCTCATTAGACTCTCCCCTGTACTGGCATCCATCTCTGTCTTTTTGCTGGAGGATAACGGATACCCAGGAAATGGGGTTCTAGGCCAGTGACACCTTCCGGAAAAGACAATGAGCACACTGTACCTCTTCAGGAAGGACCATGACTCCATCTGTGATGCAGTACACTGGAATAAACAACAGGCATATAACAATAATGTTCTTGCCGGATAGTGGATATTGAGGTGAGGAATTTAGTCCCATCGATCCGATCAAGACGGAGACACAACGTGATATGTCATGGAATGCCGTTGTCTGTGAAGGAGCGGGCAGCAGTGTCTGTGAAGGAGCGGGCAGCAGTGTCTGTGAAGGAGCGGGGCGCAGTGTCTGTGAAGGAGTGGCCCCTGAGGCTAAATCTTCAGAATAATGCCAAAGGCTTCCTGATAAAATCAGGCCAATCCGTGATGCAAATCCATGCACTGCACATCCCTGACTATTGAAAAACTTCAAAACTATGGCCTCAAAGTTTGCAAATAATGCATGGATGTAAAATTAATGATTAAATTTATACCAGGGAATTTCTTTGATAGCTAATGTTTGAGCTTTCGTTAAATTATGACCTGTGCCCTGACAGTTACCACAGCGGTTCTTTTATTAAGGAATCTAAAGACTTGTGCCTTTCATCTTTATAATTTCAGGCACCGGTTTCATATTTATATTTGGCTGTTCAGTTTAATGAAACATACTGTATATTATTAGTGAACCTGGCCATCACTTTTCTATGTTTTTGGCTGAATTGTATCCATGGCATAATCTGTCAGATGTCAAATCGATAGTGAAATTGTTCAGATAAAAATTAGTCTATATTCCCTTAAGTTCCATTCATTAAAATGAATTAAATCAAAATTTAAATAATGTATTTGCCAGCAGTTCACAGGCAAAATAATTTTGCATATTTTAAAAAGTCTTCACTTTTTGAAATTTCTTGATCATGACATTAACAGAATTGCTAGAGCATAAAGTGAGGGTGTGTACAAATGTGATCTCAATTTTGGTCTCAGAACTGCAGTTACATATAGACATGCAAACATACATACACACATACACACACACACACACACACACACACACACATACATACACGCACATACACACGCACATGCACATACATGCAGACACATACATACATACATGCACACATACACGCACACACATACATACATACATGCACACACACACGCGCATACATACACGCACATACATACATACATACATGCACACATACACGCACATACATACATACACATACACGCACATACACATGCACATACATGCAGACACATACATACATACATACATGCACACATACACGCACACACACATACATACATACATGCACACACACACGCGCATACATACATGCACACACACGCGCATACATACACGCACATACATACATACATGCACACATACACGCACACACACATACAAACGCACACACACACACACACACAGAAAGACTTCCTTCAGGCATAGAAATAGGACCATGTGACACAAGAATGGTCAGCAGAAAGCAGGGGACTTTACTGACAGGTTTACTGGGAAAAATGGTGAAGGTATGAGATCAAGTCTCACCACACGGTGCTTGAGCATCTGGGAACGTGCAAATCATCCAGTCGCGAGAAAAACAGAAGCCTGTTTTCTATGGGTGTTAGTAAGGCAGAGAAGAAGCGAATGATTATTCTTGTCACCTGACTTAGCCCCACCCCATAATGTCCACACCTCCCTCCTTACATAACCTCATTCGGCAGGTTAGCATGCAGTTCAGGTACTTTTCTCGTCACAGTCAAGGATTCCTGGATCCAGGGGCATCCTTTCCAACCACAACTCTAACATAAACCATTATATCTGTAAAGTGTGAATAGGGCTGATTTTCACATGTGAATAACAGAGCTTTTCCAAAGCTTGGCACTGATGTGTGGCCTTGAGTGAAAGGATTAGTATTCGGAGGAATAACGGCGGCCCTTTTCAGGATTTGAGTGATACTTTGCATCGGTAAATAGAGCCTTATAAACGCAGATCCTTCAAAAAATAGATAGAAGTACATTCTGAAAGGGAGCTAAATATTAACAATGACTTGTAGAAAATATGATTCACTAAGCCAGCCAGCCTTTGTGTATAAACAGCAATAGCATTTGCAGAGGTAGTCTCTGGCAAGGTAATTACACAAGCACAGACACTTAATATTCCACTCTGCCCCGTGCACCTCGCACAGTCACCAAGATTCTGCCAGTACTGCCTTTTTTTTGGGACGCATCTCATGTTCGTCACCCAGTGCCTCTTTGCCTTGAGAGCGTCATGTTGCGGTGAAACCTGTTTGTATAAAAACCGCTCTGTATTGGCAGCTGCCAGTGATGACTTCCAGAAGCTTCCGAGAAACAGAGAGCTTTCAGGGGATGGGCAGAACCACACAGATCGTGGTAAATATTTAATTGGGGAGGAAGCAAATTTTGTCATACAAAAACATTCCTAATCGTATTGTAAATGTTTGTAGCCATGTCTCTAGTGTCCTGTTTGAGATTTTAGTTTCAATATTTGATTCTCGATTGAGACTGTGTGCCTTTGGCGTTCTCTACTTGAACTGGGGGTGAATAAACATATTTTGAGTTATGCTGTAGATATTTTTCCTCACAGGAACTGTGTAAAGAACAAAGCAAACATTTGAATGTAAATAGTAATAAGTGAGATAAGGTTACAAAATAATGAACTTGTTTGTGCCGTCTTAAAGATTAGTGAATGGGCAATGTGGGCACGAATGTTATTTACGCCACGGCTGAAAGCGAGCTGGCAGATTTGGAATTTGTTTGGGCAAATGTTGGAAAGGGAAAGTGTGGTTATGCACTTTTTATGATCACTAAGTTCAAGTTGTATTGCTTTGTTCATTTTGAAATTATTTTCATTTCGTTGAAAGATCAGTTTTTATTTATGGTTTTGTCTGGAACAAAAAAGTACGTTTATACAAATATTGTCCATGGAAGTGCATACAAAAATTACTACCGTCTCAGCCATCCCATGACTTTTGTTTGGATTAAAAGGCCAATGCAAATGCAATGTAGGACACAGTTTTGTAGTTGTATCTGACTGCGTTCATCTTGCATGGTGTTGCAAGACCAGTGGGCCAGCATGGTAGGTAAATATGCTCGTATGAAGGGGTTGGCCAGTTGAAATTGAGGTTGATTCTTCCTGGGTTTGGGTTAATATGTAGACAGCTTTGGTAGTTTGGTGCTTTGATCAGACCACAAATCTCTATGCTCCATTAGTTGTACAGCCGTGTGAACAGTTCTGGTTTGTGCTCTTACCATTGATTATTTAAATTTCTATGCTAATAGGAGGAGATCTACGGAAAGGAAGTCTCTCTCAATATCCTAAGCCCTCAACTTGAATACTTGTCTGGTTTAATTATTCTTTTGTCCTCTCCAGCGTAATCATGATTCTTTTCATTTATTGTCGGGATATTGACATTTTTCTTTCCGACGAGCTACGGGCCTGAAATGTATTTTGAATATTCGACGCCTGAAGGGCACTCGCAGCTTCGTGTATCTGTCCCAGAGCAACTCCTACTCCAGCACGTCCAGAGCTATCAGGTGGAACCACACAGGCGGATGGTGCGAACTCAGTTCTGATCCGGCTTTGAGATTGCATTGATTCCTAATTAAAACCCAATCTCCCAAAGGAAGACACCACTATAATTAGGGCAGAACTTCGTTCTTGTTGATTGCATACATATTAATCAGGCTTACTGGGTACGAAAGCATAAAATGCAACTGATGCTGTACTTTCAAACCTATCCGTACAGCCAGAAACAGCTATTTATCCAGCATTATGATTCATTGTAATTCTTCTCTGATTTCCCCGTGATATCGCTACCACAGAGCACCAACAATGCACGTTTAAAAGCATATATACTCGCTCGGCAGAGATGCTTCCGTAAAGTCACATCATGTTAAAAGATTACACGCCTTTGAGATGCAAATCGGGATCAGAAGCACATTCACTAAGGATATTATTTCACTGTTTAGAAAGGGGAGCAGCCAAAGTGATGTTGCAGTTTCATTTGGAAAGTGTGGAAATCGGCAAGGAAAAAAATCAGCACTGACGTGTTAAGAGCACACTAGGCAATCATATAATTATAGTTATTATCATCAGACAGGGATGAAAATAAATTCCAACTTATTCAGTCTGGCAACATGTAGTTTACGCTACAGACCATCGTTTCACTTAGGACAATTTTTCTGCTACATAATAGAATTAGACTAAATGCAAGTAGAAGTCATTTTTTCTTGTTTGTTTGTTTGTTTATATTCGAAATTCCTGATTTTTCCAAACCATAACATTGTACCATCATGTAAAACACTTTCTGATTAGGATCAGATCCGCATTATATGCAAGCAAGCAGTTCTTTGGCTCAGCAAAGTGCCTGATATTCACTTGAGGAAAGACGACCCGCAGAAGGCTTCAGCGGCCGCTTTCAATCCACTCTGCAGCTTCTTTTTTTATTACTTTGCAATACTTGCCTGTTTGCTGGACCTGAAATCCCTCTTCTGAGAGCTTGCCTGTTTCCGAGAGGTTGTGATTAACAGCTGCTTTTGCACATTCTGTGTGTCAGAACGTCGGCTCCAGTCCGACTATCCATAACAATGAGTTTATTCTAGACAGCTGAGAACAGTAGAAGGTATTAGATACCACTAAAGACTGAATGGAGTAATAACCTTTCGCGTGTTCCGGAATGCATGAGCTGGGATTCTCAGCTGCATTTGCTGATGTGCTCATTTCAGCGCTGCTAAATGTCCCCTTTGTCAAAACTTGGTCCCCCGTCCTTCTCCCCTAAAGACTACTGAAGATAGAGCATTGTGTTGTTCTGTGACATGAAGTAAATATTGGGAGGCAGTATTAGGGGCAGCATAAATTTCACGGCCTCTGAATTCATGTGGATCCATTCTTATTTATAGATTTATTTCTTGCATGAAAAACATTTATGGTTATTTGTAGCTGAGGTTTAATTCCATCCATCCATTTTCTCTAACCGCGTGTCCCTTTCAGGGTGGGGGGGGGGGGGTCTGGAGCTAACAACTCAGGATGGGGCACCAACCCATTGCAGTTGAGATTTAACTGTATAGTTGATTTTGCTTTTTATACTGTAATCCTACATTTCTTTCTAAAACATTTATTTTTTTCCATTGTAAATAGCACATTATCCTTTTAGTCATGTATGATATTTGTTGATAGTAGTAGTACTAATACTACTCGTTCAAATTCAGCTATCTTGTTCATTATCTTATCTATGCCTGTACGCCACGTAAATTTGATAGGTTGAAAACAAAATCGAAATAACAGATAGACCTTTATATAACGGCAATCGACCCAATGTTATCGGCTATGCAAGTCGGCCACCAGATCAAAGGGAATTTCCTCTGGCAAAGCCATGGACAATGATGACTGCAGCCCACGCTCAGCAAAGAGAACTTTTCTGCTTTTCGGACTCGCATCCAACTTTTCACGCCGTTGTCTCCAGTTCAAAGGCAAAATGGCTTCTTTCCGTTGGCTCACGCAGAAGCGGTCAAAGACTGCTACAGTTGACCTTCATCTCTGCCAGCCAACCAACAAGGTCTCATATACAGTATTTCACTTTTACTGGTATGTCAGCTATTCAATTAAATTCAATCTACATTATTTTTCAAAAGCACCCTTCTTGGCATGCGTGGCCCAAAGGGTGTACATGCTTTAGCAAGAATTGAAAATAAATTAATTATGAGACACATTTTAACATCATTATTATTATTTCCATGGTACTCATAGTGGGAAAAATATCTCCGTGTCCAGCACTAAATTACTGGCAGCCAGAGATGGAGATTTCAGGTCCAGAGAGTACAAATCCAGACCAGGATTTTGTTTCTCCGAACCAGTTCAATACTCCGACTCTCTATACTCAACTGGCTGGTTGAAACAAAATCCTGGTCTGGATGTATACTCTCTGGTCCTGAAATCTCCACCTCTGCTGTCAACTTCCCCCCAACACACAAGCATGCTTAAAGACTTCCATACGTGTTGTTACAGCTGACGTTAATGTTGGCCTTTCACTGTGTCAGCCTGTAGCAGCCAGTAATGCCGTCAGCTAGTTCAGTGTTTTTGCCTGCTTCCGCTAATAATGCGCAAACCGACTGGAAGTGTAGTGATGGAAGGCACCATAACTCAACAGTTTACATACGAAAGGGTACTGCTGTATCATCGGTCGAGCGGGGAATTATATCGAAATCTCTGCCGTAAAATACGCGACTCTGGAAGAGCCACTCCAGCTGAATGCATTACCTGACCTATACATGTAAACAAAAATTAACTAGTATGGAGCGCTTCCCAAACTGAACAACGCTAAACAATGCATGGAAGAAAAAAAGAAAAATAACTTCTCTGCCTTTACAGACCTCACTCTTTTACATTCCATCCTTTCAGAGGAACAAAGGACTGGGAAGCCACGTGCTGCTGACAGCCGGTTGAATGTGTACGGCTGAGTTAAGCGCAAACGCCAGGCAAGGTGGAGGTCTGACAGTGCTTTCAAAGGTAACCCTCCCGGGGAAAGACCATTGCTGTCAGCGGACTTTCTTCTGGAGAAAAAGGGAAGGATAAACGGTTTTGAATGAGAAAGGAGGGCAGGCGTTTGAGAAACAGGCACAAAGGGTGCCTTTGCAAGGTTTCTTTTCTCCCAGCACAAAAGAATTGCCTTTATAGTGTGTAGGGATTAATTCAAATGAGAAAAATGTATTACCCTCAGCGAATACTCAAAGTGCAATGCTACATCACTATAAGAGCACTTTATGTACTATTTTTATATTAAATATTTTAAATATATAGGTTTCATCGCTCTCTAATACCCTACCCTGTCTCCTTTTTTATAACCAATAAAATCATCAAATTGTAATAACACTCACAATAGCTTATTTCGTCTAATAACCGCCGCTGCACTTACAATATACTCAGAGAATATGACCCTAACCTGAAATGACTTTGCACTTATTGCTTGCAAATGGCAAACTTGTAGTATCTTATTCAGTTTCAGCTGTCATCCTGGAACAGATAAGCTGTCAATCATTAAATTCATATTAGCAGCTGGCTGTCTTAGACACAAGTTTTTTCAATAATTGCTTGTTTAATTATTGTATAATCACTCTAAAACTCTTGCACACAATTTATTTAATTATGGATGAAATTTGGCAGTCTGTGGAAAAATACAGTGCCGTAATAGGTCTTGATGTCTCATAATGATTTTCATAATTGAAACTGCAAATTCAAGGAGGCAATATGAAATTCATCCAGAGCAGATTTTCTCACATAGCCTTGCAATATTGCAGTGTAGGTTGAGAACCTGCCTCTGGGTATTATTAGTGGATTCTGCCCGGATGGATCTTAGCCTGATGCTTAAGACACACACTCACCTAAACAGCTCTGATGATGCCATCTTGCATAAAAATGCACGGTGCCGGCATTTCCAGATACAAAACGAGACATTTTGCGCATTTAAAAAAAAATAATGGGACAAAAATGGGATCTTAGTACAGTTTCAGTCATAGAAGGAAGAACAGCAACAGAGGAATTTAAGCATTAGAGAGATGCTTCAAAGTGGTGGAGAGACTTTGCTTTTGTATATATTTTTATTTATTTAAAATATGTGATTTGTGTATGTTGTCATGTGCATGTGCGTGCGGGTCTCTCCAAGGCATGATAACACGTCAGTATTATAGGGCAACTACTAAAATCTTGAGTTATATATTTTTTTTATTGCACATGTTTATTGGCATGGAGGGCCTGGTTTTCTTGGTGCAGAAATTCTCCATTAGGTAAGGGGTGTGTGTGGCCCCCTTCCCACCCGACAGCCTCGCTGAGGCGTTTGACAGTTTGCCACACCGCTGTCCGTCCTTTTTTGTTCGGAAAGGGCCATGTCTTCTTACAGTCTGTCGGATCCCCCCCCCAGCTGTCACGATCTCCATGAAATAGGTTTGGGGTGACATGGTGCTCACCGCAGCTAATTCACCTGAAGACCCGCGCACTTAATCCAGAATTAAAATGGCCTGGAACTTATAACAATCCAACGTGCGTGAATTGTGCTCATGGGTGATTTTACAAGTGCCACAGTTGCCTTTCACTTTTCTGGCCAGTAGGGGTGTCATTTGCAGTCAGTGTCCTTTTCCTAAATACTGTACCAGTCAAAAGTTTGGACACGGCCAGCCACCTACAAAGGAAAGCGACAGTGTTGTGATGACCTAGACACATGACCTAGACACAGCAGAAATGGTTTTGGAGGAGTTTGACCAGAGAGTGAAGGAAAAGCAGCCAATGAGAGCTCAGCATATATGTGGGACCTCCTTCAGGGCGGCTGGAACAGCATCCCAGGAGGCACCTCATGGACCTGGAGTAGAGGAGACAGATGGGGCAGCCAGTCCCTGCGACAATGGGGGATTTGAACCAGCAACCTTCCCACAGAGCTGCTCCCCCTCCAGCATATAATTTTTTTTTCCTTTAATACTTTTTTGGTCAGTGTATAATTCCATAAATGTCAATTTATAGGCTTGATATCTTTATAATTACTGTAGAATGTAGAGAATAGCACAAATAAACCTTTCTATGGGTAGGTTTCTACAAACTTTCAACTTTCAGTTTGGACTTCAAACAAAGTCCCTCTTTTTCAAGGTAGATGTTCAGTGCCATCCATTCATGTTAAGTCAAAATGAAAGTGAACTTTGTCATCTCAGCAATATACATGTATAGAGTGAGATAAGACAATGTGGCTCCAGTTCTTACAGATGTATCTGTATCTTCTGAATGGCTAAAGATGTAAAATACTATTGAACTATATGGATCAGGAATTTCCTGTCATATATCCAACCATAAAATCAACATCCAACAATATGATAATTACTCCTATTGGGTCTTTTCATATTGCATATGCTTTATTTTTTGTTCCTTATTCGGCTGCCCTGATTAAGTAATTCATATTAAATTATTGAAAGGATATGGAAAGAAAGGCTAAAAGGTCTGAGCATCCCTGAATAATATTTAAGAATCATTCAGAATATAATGTTCTGTGTGACCTCCTATTTAATTAACCTTTGACCTTTGTTTACATATTATTTTATGTGTTTATGCATGAAATAATGCTATAAGTGTGTGTGGGGGGAGAGGAATATATATTAACTTCTGTGCACCAAATGTCCCACCAATGTGATGATAACTGTTATTTTGATGACCATTTATTTATTTTGTGACTGCAAACAAAAACTAAAAATGCCAAAAATCTTATATTTTGTTTGGTTACATATGGTTAAGCTTAGGGCTGGGTAGGGGTTAAGGCCGTCATGTTCCCACAGAAATCAATGGACAGTCCCCACAAAGATATGAATAGGTGTGTGTGTGTGTGTGTGTGTGTGTGTGTGTGTGTGTGTGTGTGTGTCAGAGAGAGAGAGAGAGAGAGACCCTAGGGGCAATTTGAACAACAAAAGACAGAAGAAAGTTATGACTTAGTCATAAATTGAATATAAATTGAACAGGAGATAAACAAAATTCAGCAGCAGAGAATAGATTATACAGGTAGTTCTGAGGGAGTTATTGACTTCTGTTGTGTTCCACACTGAGTTTGACTTATATTACTGGCCTGCATTATTCAGCCCGTCCAATATCACAATGCTTTAAAAGCATCCAACCAATACCATTTCATCTGCTAGGAACAAAAAACATAGTATATTTTGTATTGTTTTCATATTGGGATTTTCCCTGGGGCACCCCCCCAGCCCTGTGCGCGGGGCTTTGACGCCCCCTAGTAAGATCTTAATTTGAAAGTTAAAGTTGAAATCTTAACTTCCATTTTTAGCATGCTATCGACCGTCCTGCATCGCGATTTTGCCGTCGCAGTTTCGATATATTGCGTGGGCCTCGTAAGAATTGAAATGGGAATTTTTTGGGAGTTTTGTGAAAGCCGGAGGCAACACATGAAGGCCAGCGGAGGACACACAAAAAGCTCAGTAACTCATAACTGCATAAAATAAGCATACAGATTTGGAGGACACCAGATGTGTTTATGGCAGCCTGTCACGTGTGATCTCGCAGTGATCTCGCAGTGATCTTTGTATTCTGCGTTGCTTGTGTGTTTTCGCTCGCATGCTCGCTTTGCTCACCAAGGGGGGACCCAGGCGGTTTCTCCGAATCACGGGGGGCCTGCACCCCTAACCCCCAACCCCCATGTGGAAGGGCTGACTATATAGTCCTTGTTTCTGCAAACAGTAATAAAGTGGATAAAATTGCATTTGACGGTATGAAGTATTTTCTTTTTAATATTCTGCAATACAAGATATTGAAAAATTGGTATGATTTGATTTGAATTTAATTTGAAGGATTCACTCGGTGAGGATGACCGTAGTACGTTTCTGTTACGCGGTTCACCCTAAGAGCACTTTGGGAAATAACGCTTACTGAGCAGAGAAGCAGTAAAAATTTTATGACTTTGAAAGTAAAAATACAATGTTTATGGTTATGCTTGGCCTGTATCCATTATCTTTAAAAATCTTTATCTTTAAAAATCATTACCATTGGATTCTTCACCATCATCTCTGTTTCCAGGCAATATGAATGAGAATTGTAATACAAGGTTTAAAAAGCCAATTATATTAGATCAGTCCTTTTGACAGAAAAGTGGGAAGAAGGAATTCATTGGTGCCATTTTACAATAAGGCCACCCTTATAAAGGGATTATGAATGGTTTATAAGCAGGTTATTAATTACGTTGTAACGCTTCGTAAATCATTACTAGACAATTATAAATGGTAGTAACTGATTAATAAGAAGAAAATTGTTATAATTTCTTTATAAGTGGCAAAGGGAGCCGTATTGTAAAGTGGTACCAATTCCTTAAATAATAACTTATGGTTGAATAAAAACAACAAAAAAAAACAATACTAAGTAATGTCCTTTAAAACAAATAAGTAAGCAAGCAAACAAATAAACAAATAAAGCTAAATCTGCTTATCACCTCAGCCATATTGTACTCACATTTTCCAGAGCCTTTTCAGTATCGTTTGTCCTCAAAACTATCCAGATGTACAGGTTGCTGGCTGATTGATGGCTTTATCGATACCTTTCTTCCCCTTTAGAAGACAAAAAGCCCATATTTATATGAAGGCATTACAGTGGTGCTGTGAATATTTAAGAGGAATGTGAACGATTGATCTATCCATTCATCCCTCCATCTTCCATGAGCACTTATACAGCAGGGGGCTGTGGTGAGGAAGGGTCTGTCCCCTGGAACCATGAGGCAGGGGACACCCTGACTGTGCTGGTGTCATAACAAATCTGGGGGGGGGGGCTCCTAGGAGAGACAGGGCTTATTTGTTCTAACTACTTTATTGAAATAAAATAAAAGATGGTGTCCTTCGTGAGCGGCATTTGGGAGGGTACAATGGCGCATTCGGGGGGGGTATGGCCCGCAAATATGACGCCGACCCTGCACCCTGGGTGGGACGATAATTCATCGCAGGGCACAAACTGACACAATCACACACTATGGGGAAATAAATATCATCAATTTACTTTTTTGGTCTGCAGGAAGAAAGAGGAGTTCCATTGAGGAAATTCATGTAAACACCGTCTATCTAATTCTCTGACTCCTATTTCGACCATCTATCTAATTCTCTGACTCCTATTTCGACCGTCCATCTAATTCTCTGACTCCTATTTCGACCGTCTATCTAATTCTCTGACTCCTATTTCGACCGTCCATCTAATTCTCTGACTCCTATTTCGACCGTCTATCTAATTCTCTGACTCCTATTTCGACCGTCTATCTAATTCTCTGACTCCTATTTCGACCATCTATCTAATTCTCTGACTCCTATTTCGACCGTCCATCTAATTCTCTGACTCCTATTTCGACCGTCCATCTAATTCTCTGACTCCTATTTCGACCGTCCATCTAATTCTCTGACTCCTATTTCGACCGTCCATCTAATTCTCTGACTCCTATTTCGACCGTCCATCTAATTCTCTGACTCCTATTTCGACCGTCCATCTAATTCTCTGACTCCTATTTCGACCGTCCATCTAATTCTCTGACTCCTATTTCGACCGTCCATCTAATTCTCTGACTCCTATTTCGACCGTCCATCTAATTCTCTGACTCCTATTTCGACCGTCCATCTAATTCTCTGACTCCTATTTCGGTCCTCAGATGTAGCTTTTTTTGGTTTAAGACTTGAGACTTAAGACGTGCTGGTTGTCTTTCATCCAGCATCTTTAGCTATGTTAAATACAGGAGGTGCCAAATTCATTGTCTCGCAAATATTAGCCTGGCCGTGTTTTGCTGGTTGGATCAGTTACCATCTGCAGCATAACAGCACCGACATGTGCGGCAAACAGCAGCTAATCCGATTCCACTTGCTCAGGGACACAATCTTATTGATTTTCCATCAAAACAGCCCCATAAGCTGATGCCCCTGCTGGGCATCAATGACGTCGCAGGATGCCGGTGGAGGGAGGGATCGCGAACAGAGTTTGCGCGACAAGTTAACGATTTCATTCCTCGCTCTGTATGGTAATTTAACCTGATTAGCTGTCATAATTAAAATCGCCAGCATTCACAGCGGTGCCTGTTCATCTCACAGAGAATCTCTAACCAGAATTAATTTTGTAGTCAAAGCTGAGTGAGAAATGTTTTGCTGGATCATGTAGACTACCATTCGAAGCACAGCCATGATCTAAAATCACTATAATGATATTCAATACCAGGTCAGTATGCTGAGTAATAAGTAAATGCAATGCATAATTCGTGATGTTTTGGGGCAGTATTTATTGTATGACTTAAATATTTTTAATGAATTATTTTCTGTTTTTATCCATTTGTCCTTCTAAAACCTTTAAAATGAGACTCGGGCACTTCTCATTTTTCAAAAAATTGAAAAAGAAATTGTAAAACAAAATACCTGTAGTATGAATCCATATTCAAAAATATTGTCTTTGTCACACCCGGGTGAGGAAACGGGAGGGGACAAGCATAGGAGGGAACAAAGAGTTTTATTTTGGGAAAACTGAACAGAAGCAGGGTAAACTCAAAGGACCACGAGGGGTCAAAACGGGCCGATGTCAACTGAGCAGGGCTGAAGCATGAGACGGACTCTGGTGCAACATGTAGGACGCAACACCAATTACTGGACTGGGGAAGCACATGACTGGGAAGCACTATATAACACCACTGAACTGATGAGGGAGCAAACAGGAGGCAGCTGAAGTGATCCACACGAGGGTGGAAATGAGAGGTAGGACAAAACAAGCAACCGGTTAGGGAGAGAACGAGAGGGGCACATAGGCAAGACATGACAGTCTTGTATATGGTTTCCATTTTTTCTGACTTCTAAGGCATTTGGAGTTCTATGAATATTTTGTATGAAGTTTCAGTCACATCAGCCTGACTGGAATTAACTCTCACACCTACCCCAAAGGCACATGTCAGGTGACTTCTCATAGTAACGTAACTGTAACCTACAATAATTAAGTACACAAACTATTCAAAGTCAGTTCAGGTGCTTCCATAAGACGCCTTATCCGCCAAATGCTCAGACTAATTATGGTCTATCATAGATTCTTCAGTTTATTTGAATGAAGTGCAGGTTGAGGAATCTGCAAGCAAGCCTGTTGTATTCTCTTCATATTTGCTACCTGGCTTTTTTCTACCATACAATGTTACTTCCTGAAGAGGTGTACAGCTGTCACACTCCCTTTTTTCCTATGGGACGATTGCCCTGCATGTTTCTTTGCTCGGTCATTTGAACCTAGATTCGCAGTGACTGGGCTGACAGCCTGGTTACGCTGGACTGTACCCTAACCGACAACGCATGACACAACCATGAAAGCAGACGTAGCAGGAATTAAAGTCGCGACGGTAGCATAGCCCACGCACGATGCCAGGCATGTCGAAAACGGTTACTTCCTCCTGCTTATTTGTTCAGGAGGAAATGTATCCCCATAATGCAAAATGCATGCATGCAAATAATTACGATTTTAAACGGTCTAATTCCTTGTGGAGTCATTCAGTGATTTTGAACCGCCTGCTATTGATGTGTCGACTAAGTAAATGAATGTGAAGCGTGTGTATATATATCCTCCTGTACTCCACAGAGGGGGAAAAGCACACCCCCACACATGTGATGTCATCTTAAAGCCCTAATTATCCTCTTTAAGGAACAACAGACCCTTACAGGCATGTGACATGTACAGTATGAGATATATCATAATCAGAATACATATACAAATTTGCTGGTAATTATTGCACAAAAAACAATAGATATTTATAGAAATGGGTGGTATTTCACATGTACCTGGAGAGATTTGCTGGTAGTACAATCTGTTAGCCACTGAAAGGAATGATTTTTGGAGGTGATCGGTGTATGTATCCATTTTGGATTATTGTAATATTATTGAAATACTGTAATATTACTGAGCAGTCTTTGATTAAATATGCTTTCTATCCAAACACAAAACTATGAAGTGGGTGAGCAGCAATGTCCATGCCCCACTGAAACCTGGACAGCATCCTCTCTGCCAGTATCGATAATGTCCAGTTCCTCCCCTAGCACTGACCCAGCCTTCCTGAACAGCTTGTCGAGCCTGTTGCATCCGTCTCGTTCACACTGCATGCCCAGCACACAACAGTGTAGAAGGCGGCACTGACTACCACAGAGTCACAGAACAACTGCAGACTCTGAAGGAACTGAGCCTCTTGCAGTACAGCCTGTTCTAGCCCTTCCTGTAGAGCACTGGTTCTCAATCCTGTTCCTGGTGACCCACCTGCCAGAAGGTTTTCATTCCAACCCTACCTTATTCAGGCTTATATGGTCCTCCTTGGTCGTAAAAATGTTGAGCTGGGGTGATTCTGGTCGCGCCAGTCCACAGTTGTACAACCTACTATTGCATAGTCATCTGAGAATTTCTACAGACACAACATCGTTCTTGAAGTCAAAGGTGTAGAAAGAGAAGAGAGGACTGACCCTTTTGACAGAGGGCACAAATGTATTGCTGGATCCCAGGAGGATATGCATATCAAATGTGTATGTAGTGATATTTCTGCAGAAATGACATCAAGTTTTTTTCCTTTCAAAAGGATAGTTCTGCATCACCCCAAATGAACGTAAATTTAAACTAGCAACCACCATTCCTGTTCATGTAGATTCTTAAAAAATATGCACTAACTGATTACACTCATATTTTTATATCCTTTAAGGGGCATTTTGGGAAGCAGGTTGTAGAGAAATGGCAGATTCCGATAGCGGCTTCCCAGATATGAAGCGTGAATGCAGGCTTGATGACGGCACCATGGTGCTGACCTCCCGGGGCAGTCACTCGGATCGGGGACAAAGAAGCGCTGATTTCGGCCGAAACACGACGTTCGCCTGCTTTTCTCGTAATGTCTCGCGCCCTGTTACCTGCAGTATGTGTCTTTAATCTGCTTTAGCATAAAGGCTGGTCAGGCGGCCCTTTTAAAACCCACGCCACGAACGGACAGCTCTCACGCTTAGTCACCCCACTCATCCTACAGCCTGTCTGTCACTCGCTTTTCAGCATTACGCTTCTTTTTTTTGCGGGATTGAAGGATTATGGACAAATGTCCAGTCAGATCCAAAACTAACAGATTCAAAAACAGTCAAATGCATAACCCCTCCCTACCCCTGGCTCAGTCTGAGATGCAATGATCTCCTAAGAACTAGAAGTTCATTAACTCGCTGTCAATGTGTCACTTTTCTTTGTTTTACTTGCACTTTGTTACCATTTTGCACCACTGCTTCTGCATATTCTGTATTATTTGTCTATGTTTACATTTATCTTACGTTGTATTTTTTATGCTGACAGTGCTAGAGCAGCTAAATGGTCTTTCATTGTTTTTAAAACAATAAAGATCTATTCTATTCTAAATGTTAGAAATCTGTCCCTGAACGCTACACAATTCTTTGGATTTGTACACTATAAGCTAACATTATGATGATGTCATCCATCCATCCATTTATGCATCCATCCATCTATGCATCCATGCACTTATGCTGGATGCTGGTCGGTGCTGCTCTTTGACCAATCGGTCCTCGTTTTCGACAAGAAGCATCTGCTAAACATTGAAAAATCAGAAAATGTTAGCTGAACACAGATATAGCTGCATTTATGCAATGACTGTAATTTCACTCAATCAAATATTCATTATTTTAACATCGTTGACATTAACAGACCTATAATTATATTTTAGGTTAATGGTTAGCGAGTGTTTGTATTTTGAGTGCTCATTACTGTGTACCTTTCGCAGATTATGACATTGGTCGGCAAGCTGCTGTATTTTGTGGCATTTCCGGGACAGAATTTAGCAAAGCTTCCGTGTACATTAATAAAAAACACTTTCAAAAATGATATTGAATGTGGATCTCTAAAAGGATCTCTGTCAGATCTTTTTGTGAGCTGAGAGCATCCTGCAGGCTTGGTACACACCTAAAATGCATAACAACTCATAAAACAGAATTTAAAAAGAGGTGGACCTCTGCAGAAGACCTGAACTTGGACCTGGATTGATGTCTTCCGCAGAACGAGGCACGAAGCCAAGCCCATCCTCAATGCAGTGTCCAGATTCAGATGCAAGGAAATGTTTTTGTCAGGGAAGAAAGACGACACCTCTAGCCAGAGCTGATGCCTGAGGGACGATGGAAGGGAATTCAAAGTTTAAAAAAGAAACCTGTTTTTTTAATTTCCGAGGCACTCAAAGCACTCTAATATTTACTATGAACAAAAAAACATATGGCTAATTACATTTAACAAAGAAATGAATAACTCGACATTTTCTATGATACCAAGATTAATAAATTATAGATTCATGAAAGTATTTGTTGTCCTGC
Organism: Paramormyrops kingsleyae; assembly: GCF_048594095.1. Classification (NCBI taxonomy): domain Eukaryota; kingdom Metazoa; phylum Chordata; class Actinopteri; order Osteoglossiformes; family Mormyridae; genus Paramormyrops; species Paramormyrops kingsleyae. The sequence goes on from NC_132817.1 coordinate 20,613,780, forward strand.
TTAGTATCAATTACAGCTTCAGCAATTCTGATCGTTTTTTTTTTTTTAAATCCCTGAACCCATCCGGCAGGTTGTGACAAGGATGCAAGTAATTTGAGTATTTAAATAAAATGACTATTACTTGGTTAAGATTTTAATGACCTAAAGTCCATAGCTTTAACTCAATCACTGTTCAGTTTCTACCATTGCTCCCTATCCAATGAGGTTGTTCTTCTGTATCTTCCCATCCAATGAGAATACTGCTCCCATTTACATTCTCTCCATACTAATTTTGCTGCAGTATGTGTTCCTTGGGGGCAGGGAGGGGGGTGGCGTAGTGGCACATTGGTTATCACCTTTGCTTCAGACCTCTGGGCACAGGGTTCAAGTCTCAGCCTCAGCTCACTCTGTGCAAAGTTTGCATGTTCTCCCCTTGTCATTGTGTGGTTTCCTCCCCCAGTCCAAAAAACCTGCCCCCATAGTACAAGTATGTACAGTGTAATAAAAACCTCTTATTTTGACTTTGTGGGGGCATTATTTCGATCCCTACAAGAGAAATTCTTTTTTTATAAAAATCTGCGAATGTAATCAAAAAATTGAAAAAGTCAGAAGTATTTTCCCATAGAAATGAATGGACAGTCCCCACAAAGACATGAATACAAACCAGTATGTGTGTGGTTATGGAGGGGTGTGTGTGTGTGTGTGTGTGTGTGTGTGTGTGTGTGTGAAATACATCAATTACAATGACCTCAGTTAAAAAAAAAATGAGTTAAATGGCCATTTCTAGATTAGAACAGGTCATCTATCTTGGTTTTTAATAAATCGCTGGACTAATTTCTTACACAATGTCATTGATCTCCAGCCTTGTCTTGGGAGGTGAGTTGATTAAAATACAGTACTGTGGCTCCTAATTATCATCCATTTCATCTGGAAAAAAATCAGTAAAACATGTCAGTGCCTATAATCCAAAATGTCTCTTCTTTAAATATTTGTTCTGGATTATACATGAAGGATGGACAGTGTGCTGCTCAATAGGTATATTTGTTCTGGATTATACATGAAGGATGGACAGTGTGCTGCTCAATAGGTATATTTGTTCTGGATTATACATGAAGGATGATCAGTGTGCTGCTCGATAGCTATATTTGTTCTGGATTATACATGAAGGATGGACAGTGTGCTGCTCGATTGCTATATTTGTTCTGGATTATACATGAAGGATGGACAGTGTGCTGCTCGATAGCTATATTTGTTCTGGATTATACATGAAGGATGATCAGTGTGCTGCTCGATTGCTATATTTGTTCTGGATTATACATGAAGGATGGACAGTGTGCTGCTCGATAGCTATATTTGTTCTGGATTATACATGAAGGATGATCAGTGTGCTGCTCGATTGCTATATTTGTTCTGGATTATACATGAAGGATGGACAGTGTGCTGCTCGATTGCTATATTTGTTCTGGATTATATATGAAGGATGGACAGTGTGCTGCTCAATAGGCATATTTGTTCTGGATTATACATGAAGGATGGACAGTGTGCTGCTCAATAGGTATATTTGTTCTGGATTATACATGAAGGATGGACAGTGTGCTGCTCGATTGCTATATTTGTTCTGGATTATATATGAAGGATGGACAGTGTGCTGCTCAATAAGTATATTTGTTCTGGATTATACATGAAGGATGATCAGTGTGCTGCTCGATAGCTATATTTGTTCTGGATTATACATGAAGGATGGACAGTGTGCTGCTCGATTGCTATATTTGTTCTGGATTATACATGAAGGATGGACAGTGTGCTGCTCAATTGCTATATTTGTTCTGGATTATACATGAAGGATGGACAGTGTGCTGCTCGATTGCTATATTTGTTCTGGATTATACATGAAGGATGGACAGTGTGCTGCTCAATAGGTATATTTGTTCTGGATTATACATGAAGGATGGACAGTGTGCTGCTCGATTGCTATATTTGTTCTGGATTATACATTAGGATGGACAGTGTGCTGCTCGATAGCTATGACCGTGGTTTCCCATCTCCGGGCACCTCGGTTCATGTCCTGCCCTTGGATGTGTGTGGGATTTGCATGTTCTCATGTTAACAAGTCATGTTCAAAGCATGTTAATTGCGTGTGTGCCCTGTGATGGACTGGCACCCTGGCTGCCCTGTGATTGGTGGGCTAAACCCCAGGATCACCATGACCCGGTACTGAATAAGCCATTATATAGAATGTGGCTTGAGTCTGGACTTCACGAAGCCCTGTTCCTCAGATCTACGCCTGTGGCTCAGGTGCCGCTGGCCCGTCGTCTCGAACCCGTAGCCAGCATAGCATGGGCCCCTCAGACTCGACTGCCTTCCCCACGGCGTGCACTTCCCTCATCACGAGAGCCGTGCTGCTCAGTGCCGGGTTGCCGTGGTGACCATTCATAGGCTTCCCTGCTCTTTGCAGTCCCTCTGGGTGATCTGCATGCACTGTTTTAGCAGATTTTAAAAAATAAATACAATGTCTTGCGTAAGTACTCACCCCCCCCCCCCCCTAAAATGCATCTGATTTAGGTTTTTACCATTCAGTTTACAAAACATACCTAAAATGTTTTGCACCTCCAGAGTGTTAATTGTGACACAAAAGTTAATTTAACAAAAAAGACATTTGTTGCTTGCTTAAATTCAACATCCCCCCCCCCCCACCAAGTCAATACTTGGTAGAACAACCATCAGCTGAAATTAGTCACAAGTCTTCTTGCCAAAATTCCTCAATGTTCGACGGAGACCATTAATGGACAATCATTCTTACCACAGATTTTGAATGTCTGCACCTTCACAGAACCATTCTAAGACGTTCAGGTTCTTGGTTTTGCACATGCTAGTGTAGATTTAGCTGTGTGTTTAGGTCCATCGTGCTGCTGGAAGGTGACTCTCCACCCGAGTCTCATACTGAAGTTGGTTTGACTCTAGAATCTCCCTGTATTTGTCTCCATCCATCTTGGACTCCATCCTGTGCACTTTGAAAAGCATCCGCACAACATGCGGCAGCCAGCTTGCATCACCGTCTGAAAGCGGCTCTGGAGGTGATCAGGCGTGTTGACTTTCTGCCTCATGCCGTGTTTATTGACAAGGCCAAACATTTCAGTTTCGATCTCATCAAACCAGAGAACCTTTTTGCCACATGTGCCTCGTGACCAACTCCAAATGAAATTTTATGTGGGGTTTTTTTTGGCAATGGTTTTTGTTTTGAGCAAATCGCAGGTTTGTGAAGCGTCTAGGTTAAAACTTCCTCTTTTAGCTTTGGATCTCATCACCTCTTCCAGAGAGTTACCATTGACCTTTTGGTCGCCTCTCTGCCTAATACCCTCCTTATCCAGTCCTTATCTATGCAGCCGCAGTTGTACCAAATGTTTTTCATTAGTAATAATGGATGTGTTCAATGCTCACGGCAATGTTCAGAGTATGGGATTCTTTTTTATAACCCAGCCTTGACTGGTGTATCCCTGGAACATCTTTTGATAGCTCACTGGTCTTCATCATGCTGTTTGTTTGTGCACGTTCTCTAACAAATCCTTCCAGATATCTGTATTTTCTCTGGGTTCACGTGACATTTTATTTACACACAGGTTGATTCCATTAAAAAAATTGTGACTTCTGAAGGCAGTTGGTGTCACAAGAGCTTATTTAGTGATCCCATGGCAAGGGGATTATGTATTAATGCTGTTGTGGTATTTTTATTTGTGAATCATTTTGAAAAATACATAGATTTTTTTCCTATGTGGATATTATGGCCTATTTTTAGTACATCTGTGAGTAATTCTCTTTTAATTTCAGGTTGCAACACAACAAAATATTGAATAATCCATTACTTATGCAAGGCACTGTGCATTATTCCAAGAACATCAAATATACAATTTTTAAAGATAGATGTTCAATTGTGCTTTTTTTCCATGAGCTGCTACAAATAATTGAAATTCATGACAGTTATTGAATTATCATCCAGAACCATTTGTCAAAAGTACTATAATGTCACATACAGATAACTTATAAACAGCAACAAAAAAGAGTTTTAAATTGATTGCTTAGAGCTATTATCGGCCAAGGCAGCTGAGTATATGGTCTGTCAAGCAGAATACAAACCGAGATATTGTGCAAAATATTTTAGACTGGTAAATCCAACTTAATTTATTTACACTGTAAAGGCAATTTATGGGAACACAGAACTTTGCCCATTGTAAAACTACACTGGGAAGGTAATGAGGATGGGAAAAATAAATGTCTTTTGATAGGCCTGATTGATATTGAAAGTGAAGGAGATGGATCCAATCAATAATGGAAAATAAATCTGCTCCATCAAGTCTGAATTACAAAATCTTGACCCTTTATTCATGAAAATAACTGGCCCATTTCCTCTGACAAAAATTGAAATGCATTCCATTAAAGAAAAAAAAAGCCTTTTTTTTTCTTTATTTCTGTATAATTCGTCGCCTTCCTACCAAAAGACTGAATGAATTCGTCAATTAAAACATAAAAAGTGTAATGTTATAAATGACCACCAGAAGCCTTTTCTTTGTTATTCAACGAGACTTCAAAACTTGCAGAACGGTGATTACCCGACGTATAACTACTTGGAAAAAATAGATCCAAAGTTTTTTTTTCATGATTATTAATTGTATCTATCAAATAATTTCACCCAGATTACCTACTTCAGCTGGTGTATGTGATATTTTATGTTGTTATACATAAGTTTACTCACGAGTCAAGGGACCATCTGGAAATTGTGGTTTTACAAAAATGGCCGTCTACGGCTAAAAAACAAAAATTAGGCCTACATAAAGCGCTTTCACACCGAAATTCCGGAACCTGGTCCCAGTTTACAAGTTCCTGGCCTGTCTTGACCTGGAACTTTTGTAGTTCCTGGGAGATGCAAAAAGGTTGTAGGTTAGACTTCACACATAATTTCATACGAAAATACACGGACACGCCAAAGTAATGGAGGATATATACGTCATTTGTTAGTTTGTTATCGGAAGGATCGATCGCGATCAAAACTGGACACAGCCTTTTATTTATATTTTACTTGTATGACCCGCGACATGTTCGTGATTCTTATTAAATCTGCACAGCAGATCGATGTTACAATAAAAAAAGAACAGAATAAAAAACGATGTAATACTAATAAGCGCTGACAAGTTTAACCGCTTCTACCGGCAATAATACATAAAAGTATATTGGTTATCAATCGAATTTTCCGATGCAGAAATATGGTTACGCAAATAAATAATGTAATAACACATACGTTTCAATGATAATCTCAAACGCTTCGGTGCAAACCCTGAACTTAACACACAACGAAATCCCGATCCAGGGATGACGTGTAGACCAAGGAGAAGTCTGGTTATCGAAGTCATGTTGTCCTTGACAAACGACTGCAATAAAACAAGAATCAAATCATACAACCACTGTATTAAATTTAGGTTGCAAGTACCTCTGAGGATATTATTGCAAAAAAAATATCTATTTGGGTGTAACACGCCCGTACCAATGGCGACTGGCACAGTTTACATTACACTTCATTCATTTATATGCCTTAAGATGTAATACTGAAAGGTGTGAACGGCATTACATCGCCTTGTGCCCTTCTGGTCATGAAACTGACTCTCTGGTCTGTTGAGTATCTTCAAATACTTTGGGTTTAATTTATATTTTTACAACACACAACGGAAAAGACACGTTTAGGCCTATAGTAACATTTTTCATTCACAAGTCAAGAGTGGGGTCCGTTTTATATAATGATTATAAATTACAGTTTCAGGAACCATTAGGTATCAATGATTAAATCTTCATCCTTAAGCCAGTGTTGTCTATTATGTACCTTGTGTTTGCAATATAAAGATATAAAATAACGGCAACGTCCCATACTGTAGTTAATTTTTGGGAAATTATGCCCATGTATCATTATTTATATGTTAAATGCAGCGTTTAAATTGCAAGTAATGTGTTTCATTCACGGCACGTCAGTGTTGACTTGAGGTATTTGCCTGTCTTCCTAGAAACACGATAGACTGCAGTTTACAGACGGGCACCCGGGGTTCGTGCGGAATAGAATTACCACGCCGAATCCGCAAACTCCTGGGGTGGAGAAAAGTCACCTCCGAAATCTCACCGCACATACCGCACTAGTCATGCACAGAAAATCCATTTGCAAAAGGGATTACGGTTGTTTGTTCTTAACATCACTCTGCACCTGTGTCCTGTGGTGCTATGAGCACCCGTATGAACGCCAGTGTGTATTTCAATTAAGCTAAATATATTGAATCTAAATGATACACATTTAATCAATATTCTTATGCAAACGCGGAACAGAAACTCATTAATGTCTTTTACATTAACAATATCCTTCATGCGGATGCATCAGAAAGCTTATGACCAGGATGGAGCTGCGATCATGCTGTGACGCTCCTGAGATGCATATAGGGGATAAGAATGGCAACAGATCAATTGTGCGTTATGTCACGGGCTCGAGGTGCGAAGTATTTCAAGCCAGCTGTTTGCATGCTTTTTCGCGCATGGGTACTGTGAAGAAGATGCTGTTCGATTTAATTGACGCGTGTGAAGAAATTTCTTGAGTTCGTTCGCGATTCATCAGAACGATCAGAGCCTACTGTTACCGTGATGGCATGTGTAAGGTCGCAAAAAAAAACTCCTTATTAGCTATGTGTTATCTAAAAGTGCATTGCTTTTCTTATTTAAAATGTATATCTATGCAAACATAAACAGTTTAATTATTCCAGTGCTTATATTTAATTTCAGTGATTGGGAGTTACAATTAATTAGCCTACTATTAATAGTAATCTTAAAGTTATCAAAAATGGCTTTGTTAATCTAATTATTGTTTAGTTTAGTGAATGAAAGCAAAAGCGGAAATTTTGCAGCGGCTGTTAACATGTGATTAAGAATGCGTGTGACTGAATCCTTTTTACAGGTCATGGCGATCATGGGTGGAAACGATTTAGTAAGACTTGGAATAGAAGTCTACCCAACATACTGATGTTGAATACTCTTTCAGCAGCTAAGGGAGAACGGAACATGAAGTTAGAGCTTTTCTCTCGTTCGTTCTGTTAAAAGATGCAAAAGGTACTATAAAATACTCCAGCAGTTCTGCAGAAAAACAGCTTTAAGTGACTCGGGTGGAGAATCAATAGAGCCCTCTAGTGGTTATGAAAATGTCTAACCTTATTTTTCTGTATGACTAAAACCAGCCCGTTTACCGTCATTGCAGATTTAGCAGAACATTTAGCATATGCAGAAGGCATATGGAAGCAAAATTCAAAATATACAAAAAGCTAATATGTATTGTCGATTAATTATTTTAGAGAAAACCACTGAAGTGTGCATTGTTTTTCGTCAAATATTATATAAATAAATATTTAATGTGGTAATTAAAGGTTCAAATTAATACATTACATGTATTAGATCGTAAATTTGTGAGCAGGACAAACGTCGTCTTGACGTTCTAACTTGCAGAAGGGTGGTTACTAATTTCAGACCACAGTCCTTTAACATATAAAGCAATCTGCTTGATGGTATGTTCCTTTTTGGCTTGGAAATGTCAAAAAATACTGCGAGGCACTAAATGACATCTAACTGATCCGTGCGCATATTGTATTCCAAGACACAGAACACGACACTGTTCAGAGGCAGAATCATAAAAAGCTGATGGAGATATTACGTTTCGTACATTTCTGACAATAGGGTGACAAGTGAAACGTACTAAGCTGACGTGTAAGAGATCTGGGAAATTGCACGGTGTCTCAGGCTGAGTCGACCAGATAGACAGATCTCCCTGCGGCTTAATTGCCTTTCTAAGACACTAGCTGGTGGGCAGTCTGTCATCCGTGGAGCGGAGGGATCGTATTTTTTTCTTCATAGTTATCACGGTTATTGGGATGAATGGCTTCAATAGCGCCGCTTTAAGGTGCTTGGCAGGTCCTGAGCTGACTTTGCTGGAGACAGAAAGCGCCGGGGTGTATGAGGCCCTGCCTATGCTCCTAACAATTCAGCTGTGGCAAAACCATGTAACAGTTGTGACAAAAAAAGACTTCAAAGAGACACGGGTTAGACGCTAATAAGGCGGGGGCGATCTTATGCATCAATCAAATGCCCGAGTGTTACATGAACAGGGTATTGCTTTCTAGACTGCTATAGCCTACTCCACGGCATTCACTGCAATATTTTTTTCACAATACTCAAGTGATTCGACTTAATTTAAGAATTAAATGCTATTCGGTTGTAATGACTGTATTGCCATTTGGTTAAACGCGTCCCTGAAAATAACAGTACAGAGTTAAGTACAGAACAAAGGAAGTAAAAATACACAGTTCACGCAATATCCCCCGTCCCTTAAGGAGCCTACTTCGTCAGAAAATTGTGGAGCTAACGTTGAAATTAGGAATATTATTTTGATTTAATAAATGCTCTACAAAGCGTCCAGCATAGGTTACCTGCGATATGGACCTAGTTTAATCAAAGAATTGTGCATTTCGCCTAGGCGAAGATATTTACGACTTCGATTTATACGAGTTATACGATTCTAGTTATTGAATTGCCGGGTGGGACACTTAACGACACTTTTTGATCAATTCTCACCGGTACTATTGGTTGTGTGGGACTTGAGAGAGATGGATTAATTGATTGATTGATTGATTGATTGATTATTATTTCTAGTATTTACGCTCTGGCTTCATAACTATGCTTTCTTAAACTTAAATCCAGAAAGTTTACATGAACATTAACAATTCCGAATGAATGTACGTGGATTACCACATTCGTTTAGGTTTTGTGTGTCACCAGCTCGAGGCTGGCCGTTCGGGGACAGGAGGGGTTTGCGGTGGACCTGATTGGCAGTATGGTCACATTGGATATGTGAGAAGGAATTACTTTTGCCGATTTATTTCTGTAATCTGTTTACCCTGAGCCATGATAGATTGTGTCATATAAGATATAATGAAGAAATAAATAGTTTAAAAATAGCTTAAACAAATGAGAGCATGTTGGTCCTGTTTTCTTCTCATCTACAGTACAGTGGGTTCAGCAGATATCTGTCACCAAGACCCTGTGTTGATTTATGACTCTGGAAGCAGTGCATCTTTGTGGAGCTTAATAACATGTACTCTAGAAATGACAATTTAATCAGATACATTTTCTCATAATTTCCAATGTTTAAAGATGCACAGAAGAAGCTGGATTCTTTTGGCATACTGCAATAACTGCCATCTCCCTGCACCACCCCAACTTGGTCACCCTGCCGCCAGATTCGATAAGCCTTCACCAAAGAAATGAAAACCCAATATACTGAGTGTTTTCTATATACACGAGATGTGTCCAATGGAGCTCACCCCTTCAAAAGCCATTATATTGGGCAGTCCATTGGTATCTGGAGAATTAAATTCACTGTTTCGACGTGACAAGGTTGCCAGGGCAACAGGCACACCAAAGACTGGTTTTTCTCCTACACTTTAGTGTGGCTCAACATCTCCCCCCCCCCTCCCCACCCCCAGCACTTCCTCCACCTGCATGTCTTCAAATGCTCCTGATTTGGATAACCAGTTTTTCTCATCTTCAGAAACGTCCATATTTTCCAAATCTATAGATACTTATCCAGTATTTTATTTGTTTTTGTTTTTTTACTTTTTACTTTTTAATAAAAAAACCCTTACTTGTGAGCACATACTCATAACTGCTGCAAATCCAGTGGCTAGCACAGAAAACTGCAAAAATTATTATTTTTTAATTTCCTTCATAGATGTTATCTCTTCTATTGAAGATGTTTGAACCACCCCAGACAGCACACTATTCCTCTCACATAGGTCTGTAATGGTTATTTTCTTCAATGCAATAAAATCCGTAATCCCTGCATGGTCTCCTACCCAGTGTCAGATCTTCGGGGTGACCATGCCCTTCCCTATGAAATATATGACCACCCCTGTTGACAACCCACATCAAAAAAATAAAAACGAAATATGGATTGCAGGCAACTCCTCACGACCGAGATCTGTTCCTGTGACTAGGTCGTTAAGCGAATTGGTCGATAAGCGGGGAGCCGCCCCTTACTGATATTTCAAGCATAAGAATAAAGGAGATCAGATGAAATATACATTACTTAGTTTTGCATACTGTAAATCGAGGTAATCGTTATATATTCTGAATAAAGGAAAGGTCTAAAGGAAACTCCATCTTGATCATTTTGTTTTAATTTGCATACCTTATATATTGCAGAAAAAAAACATATACACAGCAAAAACTGTACAAATAATGTACTAAAAATTGCGGCAACGACACTGAGTATTGAGAAAGGGTGATGCGAGGTGAGATGGTTGATGCTGAGATGCCGCGCTGCCGTTTCCACGACCGAAGTTCTCGTACAGCGTACAATGCCGACTGGTCGGAGAGCGAGTCGCAGGTCCGGGCGGTCGTTAAACGGGTAGGTCCTTAAGTGAGGAGTGCCTGATTTTCATTTCATTTTCTAAGCAGGACCCGTAGAAGAGACACCGAGACACGCCCACCGCCTTAAATATAACTGCCTTCTGATGGTCACGTCAATCAAAATTTCCTGTAGGTGCCACAGCTTCTACCTGAATAACATTTGAACATTGACACTGGTTTTGCCATGCGGGTTGTCTCCACGGTCACGTGATCCTCGTCACCCGCAGTCACCATGCTGGCTCTGGAGGACACGCCAAAGATCAGCAGATCATTTAGGTCTCTTGAGCGTCGTGTTGCACGGCACGAGCAGCTAAGGCGGAGCCTCAGAGCTTCGACTGAATGTCGGTCTAAATATCGTGATGGATGTAGCAGCCTGACGTTGGCTTATTAATCACGATTCCATGCCTGGAACTTAACTCGCGGCGTGCGGTTTAGCACATCATAAGAGGCGCTGCACGCAGAGCATAAGCTGTCAGTCAGTTCAAAGCAGGAAGTTTGATCCCCACTGACTAAATTGTGCCAATTCAGCCACTTCAGGGGGCGTTTTAAGGGGAGTAAATTGAGCAAGGCTGGGGGAAGTGGGATATGATAGGATATAGCAACCCAAAGTTTTACACATTAATGATGTGCCGCCTCAGCAAATCAGATAGCACGAGGCTTATGAAACGTGTTAATTAAAACTGTGCCCTTGTATATATTATATGACCCCATAATGTGATAAAAACCTGTTGTTTTAATGTTGTTGGGGGTTTTTTTTTGGTCCCCACAAGAGGAAACTTAATTTTGTAAAAATCTGCAACTGCAATCAAAAACTACAAAATGTCAAACGTCTTGCATTGTGTCTGGTTACTTATCGTTAATGTTAAGGCTGGGTAGGGTTTAGGGTTGTGATTGCTGGGATTAGGGTTTTTCCCGTAGAAATGAATGGAGAGTCCACACAAAGATATGAATAAAAACGTGTGTGTGTGTGTGTGTGTTTGTGTTTGTGTGAGAGAGAGAGACGATTACAGTTTAAACAATAACTGACTTCCTGTGAAGTACAGCACGTGCTACTTGAGTCATTGTGGGATTCTCTCGGTGTGTCTAACTGTGTTAGTGGGGCAATGAACCATGGCAGTAATTTTCCAGTGCTCCTAATTAATAATCCGGACAGCATGTTTGCCAGGATTTATAGCCATCAAGCATGCATAGTGATGCAATTATCTCAGTTATCAATGCATTGAACACTTTGTGCTACAGTATGTAAGATGCATTTTATTTAATGTACAGATAATTAAGGTAAATATAGGACATGCAAGTACTTCAATAAAACGCACCGTGTTAAATATCAAATTTCCAGTATAAACAACTTCTTTATACAGACCTCCCACAAATAGAATATCTGTCAGATTTTAATTAATTACCATTTTCAGACTGTAGGAATAAACGGATCAATTAAACTGCATGTACGACAGTTTTGTGCAAAATCAACGCCTTCTGCTGCAAAGTTAGACAGACATTACTTATTGGACCAGATCTGTAAAGTCTAAAATGCAGCTAAACCTTTAAGGTAAACCCTAAGCACCTTTAACAAACCAGTAGATGGGTATACGTACAAGTTAGACTAAGGCTAACATACATACATAAGGCTAACATAACATACACTTCATGTTTGTTGCTAACGCTCTTATATTTCCAGTTCAACATCCTGTCTTATACCATATATTCTATTATAGAGAGATAATGTATTAAAAAGGAACAGTTTGCAATATTATTATAAGGAATATTAGCGTAAATCGGAAGATGAATTTGTTCGGCCGAACAACTGAGTTGTTTAAAACCTAATTCTCATGAGTACTGAACGTTTACTTAAATTCTGGAATGTCTGAGGTGGAAGATGGGAAAATGAATCGGAGATGATTTTAGTACAGACACATTAAGATTGTGTTTAATAGCAAATTCAAATGCTGCCGAACTGGAGAATTGCCGCATTGGCCCGCAGGTTCTCGCAATCTGTTGCCTGTTAGACACATGCTCAGTTTAGATTATTTTTTATTTTTTTTGCAGGGTGAGAAACATATTTCCACCCACTTCCCAACATTATGTTGGAACTACAGCTGCACGGGTAATGTACTGTGAATGACTCCCATCAACAGGACAGCAGATTCCGGTCCTGCCCCTGCACTGCGTCCCGGTCTGGTCCTCTGGCTGCGCCTCGTTCCTTCGCGGACTTCAATTTTCTCTCACAGTCCGAAACATGCAGTTCAGCTGATTTAGTGACTCTGAATCGTCCTCTGTGACCGAGGACGTAAACATCGGTGATTGGCGCCCCCTGTAGGATCTACTTCTGCCATGCATCGCGTGCTTCTCAGACGTACCGAAATACAATACAGCACAACGTAATGAACACATATGAGTAACGATTTCAAAGTTAATTCAATCATCACCCCATTGGGGGAGACAGAATACTTATAAAGCACCCAAATTTATAAGGTGAAAAGATTTGAGCAAGTAACTTATTCTTTTATTTACTTATAGCAGATGTTTTTGGCAAAAGCGATATACATTTTTGAGGGAGAGCAGAGCCAGATAGTCCCCTGGCGCTGGAATAATATGGATTTAAGGCCTATGATAGAGGCCAAATGGTGATACGTTTATAAGTTTATATAAAAAGAATGTTTAGCATACTTTCATGCTATCATTTATAAACTGTATAGCATCCGAGTCATATCATGAATCATTATTCTCAATTGACTCTGAATCTTATTTTACAAATTCTTCTGAAATGCATAAAATCAGAAAATATGATACATTTATTATATGCATATTTCTAACTTAAGGAAGATGAACATATAAAAAAAATCCATGTCTCACATTTGAGATACCTGCAGTTCGGTTTTGGAAACAACCAGTAAAATGTAAAGCAGGGGTCACCAACCTATTTGAAACTGAGAGCTACTTCACGGGTACTGAGCCATACAAAGGGCTGCCAGTCTGATACACTCTTCTTAAATCATGTATAATAAACATGTTTTAAATGCTTTTCTTAGATATGGTCATTTTCAAATCTATATAAATGCAAATGTGACTAAAGAAGAATAGCAACAGGATAAATTTAAAATTTTAGACGATGCTCACTTGTGAGTTGTGCTATTTTTAGAACAGGTCCGCGGGCGACTCATGTGGTCCTTAGGGGCACCCTGGTGCCCCCGGGCACCATGTTGGTAACCTCTGATGTAAAGTTTCTGCATATTTTATGCATGTTAAAATTGCTACAATATTAAATCTGCACACCAGCTGACGATTCATTGTCACACAATACAAAGTCATCACTGCGTCACTGAACAGGTCACGTGGAAGCACTTTAGTGCACCTTTGTTGGATTTCCTACTGCTACCTCTACTGCCCTCTGCTGTGTAAAGGCCGCCATGACAGGCCTCCAGTTTCTCTTTTGTACAGTTGTTTCAGGATGCCTTAGAGCAGAGTTCCCCGATTTTGGTCCTAGAGGGCCAGAACCCAACACAGTTTGCAGATGTCCTTGTTTACCTGCTAATTAGCTGATTGAGGCATGTGTTGAGCAAGGAAATCTGCAAACTGTGTTGGATTGTCGCCCTCCAGGACCAAGCAGGACTGCTGCAGAGGAATAGCAGACAAATTAAAGCAGGTACCACCTGATTATGAAGAAACAACACCTTTGAATTTCCGGTTTTCAGATGGCACTGAATTTTAGTAGAACAGGCCGTTTCTGTCTTACCCCCAATTTCACATGAATTTTATTCTCTGCTTTGAGAATCTGAGCATAAAGTAGACAGATTACATTTTATGAGCAGAGTAAAACTTTAAATGTTTACACCGTGTCACGGGTCAGGACAAACCTAGAACCGGCCACATCCAGCGTGGTACAAAGGGACCCTAATGCTGATTCGGAAGTGCTGCCTGCGTGCAGCACAGGCGTCTGGCACCACTTAAAGTGAGAAAAGGGTGAGGAAAAAACACATTTAAAAGAAGCCCCAGCTAAAAGTGGCCCCCAGAGGGAGGAACGCGAAGCGGCAGACTGAGGCTGCTGATTACTGGCACTCATCCCGGGGAGAATCTCTAACGCACTTTCCGCGTCCTCCTTCCTGCTCGTGGGGAGCGCTCTGTCTTTACGCTCCCTGGAAGGATTCCCAGCACCTAGCTGATTGTCCACCAACCCTGTGCATTTAACATTCCTCACACGGAGTGCCTGGCTTTTAACCGAGCTGTCCGTAAGCACCGTGCTGAAACCGGCATGGTGGAATCCATCGCGGCCGCGGGTGGCAGCCTCCCACTCCCCCCCACCCCTTATTCATTTTTATTTCCCATCTTCAAAGTAAATCTTACATTTAAAGACATTGAGTGCAGGACCACCACTTGCCCTAATTTGTCTTTATAAGTAATTGACACACAGTGGTTGGGATTCACATCCTGATATTACTCCAAATATGGGAATGATTTTGGGCAGCCAAATGACTCAGTGCATGGCCTCTGAAATTAGCAGATCATCTTAAGAGTCTCACCGGGAAAATGGCAGCATTTATGAAATAATAAAAGTACAGGAACCACTCAAGTCTCGCAGCACAGTATGAGAAGCAGAACGAATGTTATTTTCAACAGGAAAAAAAAAAACCTTTGCACAGGTACCAGAGATGCTGAGGTTTACTGAGAAAGATCATCAACCCTTAATCTACATAACACTGTACAGTAGCTCCGGGGCTCTGTAATGCACTGCTACAGAGTCTGGGAGATGTACAATCTATTCCAACATATAAGCTCTAGTTAAAATATATCTGTTTCACCAATTATGTGTTGTTATACATCATTCAGTTTGTAAAGTTTTGTTTTTGTTGTTGCTCTCTGTGGTTCTTGATTTATAGAATAGAATAGAATAGAATAGAATAGAATAGAATAGAATAGAGATACATTATTAGTCCTTGTGGGGAAATTCTCTTTTCGCCTACCTCATCCTCCTCTTCATGAGGCACACTGAGAGGTGAGAGCAAGCTTGGGGGGGGGGGGGTCACAGCATGGGGTACAGTGCAGCGTCCAGTGTCCCTGGAGCTGGGGGGGTAAGTGCCTTGCTCAAGGGAAAGAAAAACACAATTTAAAAATCGCAAGAATTTCACCTGTTCTCCAAAAAAGTTACTTGTTTACTTTTTTTGTTAATTGTTATGGCCCGTACCTGCCCCTCATGTCGCATTCGTTATTGGTGTGTGTGTGTGCGTGTGTGTGTGTGTGTGTGCGCGTGCGTGTGTGTGTGTGTGTGTGTGTGTGTGTGTGTGCGTGCGCGTGTGTGTGCGAGCTGGTTTACCTATCCTTATGAGGACATAATGTCCCCATAACGTGATAAATATCTGTTTTTTTTTCCCTTATGGGGACCAGGAAAAAAAGTCTATTTTATAAAAATCGGTGACTGCTATGAAAAAACTAAAAATGCAAAAACTCTTGTATTTTGTTAGGTTACTTATGGTTATGGTTAGGGCAGGGTGTGGGTTAAGGTTGTCATAGTTAGCGTTAGCATTTTTCCCATTGAAATGAATGAGCAGTCCCCATAATGATATGTTTACCCTACATGTGCGCGCGTGTGTGTGTGCATGTGTGTGCATGTGTGTGTGTGTGTGTGTGTGTGCGTGTGTGTGTGTGTGTGTGTGTGTGCGCTTGCCTTGCTTCTTTGCTGATCATTGTGGATGAAGATGTGGATGCTGTGGCTGTTTCTGCTGGTTTACTTGGTCTCCCCTTTGGTGGTTTTCACTTCTGTTCACTCCACCTAGACCTGTGTGTAGATTAGTCCATGCTCTTGCATGTTAGTCCTCTGTTGTGACCCCATGTGGTCCCGTCTCTTCATAAGTTTCCCCAGTGTCTGAAATTCGCTCCCTGGATTGTCTCCATCTCCCAGTCCCATCGTGACCCACATTGTGCTAGTGGTCGAGTCACAAAATGCATCGGTGTATTACATGGCTGCTAAAAATACTGGGGTGACTTTAGGAGAAGTTTTGAAATTGCTAAGACACTTTGATAGACATCATAATTTCACACCAACATGAAGATTATTTAAACATTATTTTAACTGCCAAAGATTTGTACACAGTGCTATACTGTATATGTAAATGTTAAATTGCAGATAATATGGTTTTGCTACAGAAAAAAATCACCTATAACTTACAACTGTGCAATGAAGTTTTATATAATACAGCAAGCAATATAGTGAGTTTGGGTTCAGGATTATGAGTGTAGTAGTGTTTTTGACTTAAACTGAAAATACACAGCTGCATAGATATACACGGCCTTAAGGTTGTCTCGGAGCAGGCTGCTGTGCAAGAATGCATCACTCCCCACTGGCCACATGAGGGAACGTGTTCTGTATAAATCACCAGAAGACGGCAGCGACTAACCATCGTCCATTTTTGCCCAGTCAATGATGGGGAATATTATGGTAAAACTTTAAAATTCGTTCCTATATACATATAGAGATAATAACCATTTAAAACCACGTGTTTGCATTTGTAATCTGTATCTATGTACATCCAGGGATGGACTGGTCATTTTCCCTGAGGGCCGTTGTTTGTGTGGACCAGGAAACAGCCCTAAGAAAGTCCTTGTCTTTCAGTGCTGATCATTGGAAATGTGTGGCTCTTTGTGATCTCTTGGGGGTATAGAGGCAAAACAGTGTAACAATGAGCTGTTCCTGCGTGACAGAGGCACAGAATGAGTGCGACTGATTAAGTGGTGAGGAGATCGGGCGAGTCACAGGTTACATGAGTGGCATCAGGAGGAATTACCTCCCACTTTGCTTTGCCAAAGGTCCATGGGATGATTTATGTCCTTACATGGTTTGTAATATCCAGGGACAGCCGGTGAGAATGTTCTATTTATCCAATGTGTTAAACTGAGTAGGCATTATAATGAAGTCTGAAACCATACAAGAGGTTTATGGGGAGTATACATTTTTTTAAAGTAGTGTAAAATACTAATTGCAAGTATATTTTTAACATTCGGTAGAATCACTGAGCTGAAAGTTCACACATTCTGTAATATATGCCAAGATGCAATTGGCAGAAGTAATTACACAAAGAAATATACTTTCTTTTATAATTTCTGTTTATGCGTGATTTCTGCAGACTAAGTAAAGACACCTATAGGATTCAGTTCGAAAGATATTACATTAAAAAATAAATACAATAAAAAATGTTGCACTACAATTTTAATTTTGCTTGCATGTGCTGGGCTTAGGTCAGACTGGGTAATTGGGAGATAAATGATTCCCCCCCGTTCGACAAATTTTATTATTGCAGTTTTGCCTCCCCACCCCCCATACAAGAAAACTCACTGGTTCCATCACAGTTATAAATAAACTTTGACCCAACTGAAGACTAAAACTAGAGTTGGTCTCTGCGGATCTAAGCCAGGTCTCTGTATGGTCAGAGTTAGAGGCAAGTACCATGTCATTGACAAGAAGTAAATTGTCTCCTACAGAGCAAATGTTCCACAATGAGTAATTAATATTAGATAACTGTTGTAGCGGGCGGGTTGCATTGTGTTCTAGAATCCTGCATAGGTCTGGGTACCTGCAGGCACCATGACGCAGGAGTGCAGCAACGAAATGAAACAGGACATCAGCCAGAAGCAAAGATGGATCCATGCTGATTGATGGATTATTCACTTGTGAACATCTACAAAGAATGTCGCAGCATACAGTTGCCAGCTGTTTATAGAAACATAGTCAACAGTTCACAGAAACGGACTATGACCATGCTATTCAATGGATGGCTGAAGGACAGCAAACATATTGTGTGCTTAATAGATTTTTGTTCATTTATTCCCAGATGTGATGTTTAAAACCTTGTAGCCTTTGCCCGGTGACAGAATTGTATTTATATTTCTTTGTAAATCATCCAGACGTTGTCTGGCATAGTGTGTGTTTGAGCAGGTTGAGGAGATAATGTCCTTAGATTGACTTAATCCTATCAGCACACCGATATGAACCTGTTACAAACTGAATAGTGTAACATCTTAACTGCATCACTGGAAAACTTAGAGAGGCTCATTCACCTAAATACATGTTTTTCAACTGCAGAAGAAAATTAAAGCGAAAACTGGGAAAAGGCGCAATCTGAATTCCCAGCTACAGATTATTAAAGATGTACTGTAATCTGCTTCTGACCTTGGATATGGATAAATATTCACTGCTTGTTTCCTTAGGACAAATTTAGTTGACAAAGGTTAATTTCAACAAGATACTAAACTACTCCTAAAATATGGTATCATCAACGTTGGGTCACAGAGCAAATTGCTAGATGAGGCCCAACCTTGTATTCTGTGAGAAGGTAAAAATCTATTAAACTTTCAAAGCACATTTTTGACACTAAATGCTTCACATTTTCAAGGAGAAACCTAAAGCCATTTTGCTATCTGTAATTCAATGTATTTTAACACTACATGTGCCCACTCAGGAGTTGTTGTATGGGTACAAAACAACTTTTACGTCTGTTCCTGCAGGAAACCTAATCATAATAAGAAATAAGAGCTTAATAAACAAAGAAACCCAAGAAAATGATGCAAGACATTTTTATGAAAACACAATTTGCAAGTTAACCAAATATTACTCCTACAATAGTCCCATCGTTCTCAGTCTCATAATTGATGTATTTTAAACAAAAACTCACCACATGAATATGACGCAAGGGTCAAAATCAGCATGACGATATAATCGAACATGACTGACAGCATCCGCTGATTGACTTGGTGACGATCGTTCAATAATTATTTAGCCATAATCTGATAAATCAGTTTTCTTATATATTTTTAATATTTGAATAATAATCTGACATACATTTCATACTGGCTAGCCAGCCATTCAGGAACACTGGGGTACAGACTTTCTTAACAGGCACCACAGTATTTGAGGACAGACAGATTTCTGATTGCTTCCAAGGTCGTTACATGCATGGCCTTTGATGAAGTTTCCTAACATTGCTCCGTCTCATGAACAGCACACATGGACTGACTATTTTATTACTTATTACTCCAAAATAGTTTTCTGCTTGTAACCGATTGTCCTTATATATATATTTATTGACTCAATCTATAAGCAAAAGGATGTACATATCTTTACTGTATGATCTTTACTGTATGATTGTGCATATTTTAATAAGTACATCCACATCTATAAGTGACAGATACTGAATTGTGTTGCTGTAGGGTAACATTTGGCAACAGTTCACTCCTGTGAATACTGTTCTGTTTAAATAGTAGTAAATGATTAACTTTTCAGAGTATTTAATCTTCATTGATTTCACTGGCAGGTCACAGATCAGTGGCGCATCTTGAGAAGCAATAAGAACAAGTCGAATTCAGAAGAAAATGGAAGTTATACAATTATGTGCATTCCTTGTGCTTTACATTTCATCTTCAGCACTTAAAAGTGGTAAGAGTTCTCCCTTTAAGGTGTGAGAGGTATTGATTGTTCTGCATATATCGTCAAAATTAGGGAATGACAATATGTGTTATATACTATTATAAATTAAAAGAAAATGAAAAGAAACCAAAGTGTTTAAATTTACTCCATTTGTTTTTCATCCTCTGAACAGCATACGGTGAAGACTGTGATCCTCCCCCTCGTGTGAAAGATGGATTATTTCTTGGCAGATATAAAAAGACATACTCCGATGGATCAGAACTGCCCTTTGCTTGTCGTGAATCATATGAAATTCGAGGGGATAAAAAAATAGTTTGTACTAATGGAGAATGGAGCCCGATGCCTCAATGTGTAGAGAGTAAGTATTATTCATTAAGTCTTTTGACACTGAACTTATTGCTACAAAGACACTGCAATTAAGTTACATTTCCCAGTGTGTGTGCAAGTGGGAAAGAGTATGTGGATGCACTGCAATGGACAGGCATCCCATTGAGGGTGTTCCCTGCCAAATGCTTCAGGACTGGGATAAGCTCCAGAGTAATCCCGTCACCCTTTACTGATGGATGGATGGATGGACGGATGGATGGATGGTTTTGTTTCTGTGTTTACTGAAATGCAAAAGCTAAAATTAGCTGGGCACCACTACTTTCAGTCGTACTAGGAATTTTTTTTGAAAGCATGTCATTGATTTTATAGCCATTGTGATTCTAAATGTTTCATTTTTCATTTTTAAGAGCAGGATATCTTAAACTATATTACGTGTTTTCAAATTTTAAAAGCTATCAAAAACAGAAACAACAATTTGTGGATCTGCATAACTTGCTTAGGAACAGCAACAGAACTTAGGAACATAGTTGTACTAAACTAAGTAAAATGTACAATAATGTGGTCTCTGTACAACGCTTTGTGTGAGAGATTTTTCACAGATTTAGTTTAATGTTTGAGTGGATATTTGTTAATTGAGTCAATTACATTGCATCATGACCTTAACAATCAATATATCAATTAGAATCGATGAACTGTTACACCCCTAGTATCAATTGCGACGGCCCATTTCTTCCTTGGCCTGGAGAGCATGACACCTATTATTTCCATAAACAGTTTGAAAGATTTCAGCACGTTCAGTGTCTGGGTGGGATTGCAGGCATTGCTTCCATGGATTCTCCCAGCCTGCTAAATGGGAGTGGCGTGCTCTATGAGTATCACTGGGATTGTGTTCCCAGCTTGCTAAATGGGAGTGGCGTGCTCTATGAGTATCACTGGGATTGTGTTCCCAGCCTGCTAAATGGGAGTGGAGTGCTCTATGAGTATCACTGGGATTGTGTTCCCAGCCTGCTAAATGGGAGTGGCGTGCTCTATGAGTATCACTGGGATTGTGTTCCCAGCCTGCTAAATGGGAGTGGTGTGCTATGAGTATCACTGGGATTGTGTTCCCAGCCTGCTAAATGGGAGTGGCGTGCTCTGAGTATCACTGGGATTGTGTTCCCAGCTTGCTAAATGGGAGTGGCGTGCTCTGAGTATCACTGGGATTGTGTTCCCAGCCTGCTAAATGGGAGTGGTGTGCTCTATGAGTATCACTGGGATTGTGTTCCCAGCCTGCTAAATGGGAGTGGCGTGCTCTATGAGTATCACTGGGATTGTGTTCCCAGCCTGCTAAATGGGAGTGGCGTGCTCTATGAGTATCACTGGGATTGTGTTCCCAGCCTGCTAAATGGGAGTGGTGTGCTCTATGAGTATCACTGGGATTGTGTTCCCAGCCTGCTAAATGGGAGTGGCGTGCTCTATGAGTATCACTGGGATTGTGTTCCCAGCCTGCTAAATGGGAGTGGCGTGCTCTATGAGTATCACTGGGATTGTGTTCCCAGCTTGCTAAATGGGAGTGGCGTGCTCTATGAGTATCACTGGGATTGTGTTCCCAGCCTGCTAAATGGGAGTGGCGTGCTCTATGAGTATCACTGGGATTGTGTTCCCAGCTTGCTAAATGGGAGTGGCGTGCTCTATGAGTATCACTGGGATCGTGTTCCCAGCCTGCTAAATGGGAGTGGCGTGCTCTGAGTATCACTGGGATTGTGTTCCCAGCCTGCTAAATGGGAGTGGCGTGCTCTGAGTATCACTGGGATTGTGTTCCCAGCCTGCTAAATGGGAGTGGCGTGCTCTGAGTATCACTGGGATTGTGTTCCCAGCCTGCTAAATGGGAGTGGCGTGCTCTATGAGTATCACTGGGATTGTGTTCCCAGCCTGCTAAATGGGAGTGGCGTGTTCTGAGTATCACTGGGATTGTGTTCCCAGCCTGCTAAATGGGAGTGGTGTGCTATGAGTATCACTGGGATTGTGTTCTCAGCCTGCTAAATGGGAGTGGCGTGCTCTGAGTATCACTGGGATTGTGTTCCCACCCTGCTAAATGGGAGTGGCGTGCTCTATGAGTATCACTGGGATTGTGTTCCCAGCTTGCTAAATGGGAGTGGCGTGCTCTATGAGTATCACTGGGATTGTGTTCCCAGCCTGCTAAATGGGAGTGGTGTGCTATGAGTATCACTGGGATTGTGTTCCCAGCCTGCTAAATGGGAGTGGCGTGCTCTGAGTATCACTGGGATTGTGTTCCCAGCTTGCTAAATGGGAGTGGCGTGCTCTGAGTATCACTGGGATTGTGTTCCCAGCCTGCTAAATGGGAGTGGTGTGCTCTATGAGTATCACTGGGATTGTGTTCCCAGCCTGCTAAATGGGAGTGGCGTGCTCTATGAGTATCACTGGGATTGTGTTCCCAGCCTGCTAAATGGGAGTGGCGTGCTCTATGAGTATCACTGGGATTGTGTTCCCAGCCTGCTAAATGGGAGTGGTGTGCTCTATGAGTATCACTGGGATTGTGTTCCCAGCCTGCTAAATGGGAGTGGCGTGCTCTATGAGTATCACTGGGATTGTGTTCCCAGCCTGCTAAATGGGAGTGGCGTGCTCTATGAGTATCACTGGGATTGTGTTCCCAGCCTGCTAAATGGGAGTGGCGTGCTCTATGAGTATCACTGGGATTGTGTTCCCAGCCTGCTAAATGGGAGTGGTGTGCTCTATGAGTATCACTGGGATTGTGTTCCCAGCCTGCTAAATGGGAGTGGCGTGCTCTATGAGTATCACTGGGATTGTGTTCCCAGCCTGCTAAATGGGAGTGGCGTGTTCTGAGTATCACTGGGATTGTGTTCCCAGCCTGCTAAATGGGAGTGGCGTGCTCTGAGTATCACTGGGATTGTGTTCCCAGCCTGCTAAATGGGAGTGGCGTGCTCTGAGTATCACTGGGATTGTGTTCCCAGCCTGCTAAATGGGAGTGGCGTGCTCTATGAGTATCACTGGGATTGTGTTCCCAGCCTGCTAAATGGGAGTGGCGTGTTCTGAGTATCACTGGGATTGTGTTCCCAGCCTGCTAAATGGGAGTGGTGTGCTCTGAGTATCACTGGGATTGTGTTCCCAGCCTGCTAAATGGGAGTGGCGTGCTCTGAGTATCACTGGGATTGTGTTCCCAGCCTGCTAAATGGGAGTGGCGTGCTCTATGAGTATCACTGGGATTGTGTTCCCAGCCTGCTAAATGGGAGTGGCGTGTTCTGAGTATCACTGGGATTGTGTTCCCAGCCTGCTAAATGGGAGTGGTGTGCTATGAGTATCACTGGGATTGTGTCCCCAGCCTGCTAAATGGGAGTGGCGTGTTCTGAGTATCACTGGGATTGTGTTCCCAGCCTGCTAAATGGGAGTGGCGTGTTCTGAGTATCACTGGGATTGTGTTCCCAGCCTGCTAAATGGGAGTGGCGTGCTCTATGAGTATCACTGGGATTGTGTTCTCAGCCTGCTAAATGGGAGTGGCGTGTTCTGAGTATCACTGGGATTGTGTTCCCAGCCTGCTAAATGGGAGTGGTGTGCTATGAGTATCACTGGGATTGTGTTCCCAGCCTGCTAAAAGGGTTTGGCGTGTTCTGAGTATCACTGGGATTGTGTTCCCAGCCTGCTAAATGGGAGTGGTGTGCTCTATGAGTATCACTGGGATTGTGTTCCCAGCCTGCTAAATGGGAGTGGCGTGTTCTGAGTATCACTGGGATTGTGTTCCCAGCCTGCTAAATGGGAGTGGCGTGCTCTATGAGTATCACTGGGATTGTGTTCTCAGCCTGCTAAATGGGAGTGGCGTGTTCTGAGTATCACTGGGATTGTGTTCCCAGCCTGCTAAATGGGAGT
Source organism: Paramormyrops kingsleyae (assembly GCF_048594095.1). Taxonomy (NCBI): domain Eukaryota; kingdom Metazoa; phylum Chordata; class Actinopteri; order Osteoglossiformes; family Mormyridae; genus Paramormyrops; species Paramormyrops kingsleyae. The sequence goes on from NC_132817.1 coordinate 20,637,856, forward strand.
GGCGTGTTCTGAGTATCACTGGGATTGTGTTCCCAGCCTGCTAAATGGGAGTGGTGTGCTATGAGTATCACTGGGATTGTGTTCCCAGCCTGCTAAATGGGAGTGGCGTGTTCTGAGTATCACTGGGATTGTGTTCCCAGCCTGCTAAATGGGAGTGGCGTGTTCTGAGTATCACTGGGATTGTGTTCCCAGCCTGCTAAATGGGAGTGGCGTGCTCTATGAGTATCACTGGGATTGTGTTCCCAGCCTGCTAAATGGGAGTGGCGTGTTCTGAGTATCACTGGGATTGTGTTCCCAGCCTGCTAAATGGGAGTGGCGTGCTCTATGAGTATCACTGGGATTGTGTTCCCAGCCTGCTAAATGGGAGTGGCGTGTTCTGAGTATCACTGGGATTGTGTTCCCAGCCTGCTAAATGGGAGTGGCGTGTTCTGAGTATCACTGGGATTGTGTTCCCAGCCTGCTAAATGGGAGTGGCGTGCTCTATGAGTATCACTGGGATTGTGTTCCCAGCCTGCTAAATGGGAGTGGCGTGTTCTGAGTATCACTGGGATTGTGTTCCCAGCCTGCTAAATGGGAGTGGTGTGCTATGAGTATCACTGGGATTGTGTTCTGACAACGTCTGAGGGCCACATTCACTCCTGATTTTGCTCTCTCTCCCTCCCTCTCGCCTTCTCTTTCTCTCTCCCTCCCTCTCGCCTTCTCTTTCTTTCTCCCTCCCTCTCGCCTTCTCTTTCTCTCTCCCTCCCTCAGTGGGTTGTCGGGTCTGAGTTAACAGTATATAGACTTGTAAGGCATGGCTGTGACCAACAGCATTCGTTACTAAAGAAAACATCTGACTTATTTAGTAGCAAACATTCTTATTGAATAAATAACAATGGACTGACACTCCCGTTTGTTCACGTGAGTATTGTGGTGGAGTGTAGAAACACAAGCGAACGACAGACGCTTCACAGGTCTCAGCCAGGAGAGGCTGGTATATGATGAGTGATACACTTCAACATAAGGCCATTGAGAGACAGGGGTTGGTCAGTCCAGGTCCGGGTCCCTTAATCCATCCCCAGGTTTGCCTGAAAGGTGGGAGGACAAACAAAATGATGTTCAGCGTTCAGTGGTGGTCCAATGGTCACCAGTGAGTATCTTGCATAGAACTTATTAGAAATCACCACCACACCCCTCACAATTCCACCCTTCCCCGGTTCAACAAATTGTACAACATGTCAAACTGTACAGCATAGTTAAAGGGCTGGAGTAAATATTGTAGCACCAGTGGGATTAGCGTATCCCGGCACGCTCGCAGTGGGATTAGCGTATCCCGGCACGCTCGCAGTGGGATTAGCGTATCCCGGCACGCTCGCAGTGGGATTAGCGTATCCCGGCACGCTCGCAGTGGGATTAGCGTATCCCGGCACGCTCGCAGTGGGATTAGCGTATCCCGGCACGCTCGCAGTGGGATTAGCGTATCCCGGCACGCTCGCAGTGGGATTAGCGTATTCCGGCACGCTCGCAGTGGGATTAGCGTATCCCGGCACGCTCGCAGTGGGATTAGCGTATTCCGGCACGCTCGCAGGCCATGTACAGTACATAGCCCTTGTAATTGTCTTGTAAGTAGCTGTATGTATTTGTTAGCGTAAATTTGTGCTCCCAAGTATCGTGTGTAATCCTGATGTGCCGTAGTGTTGTATAATGACCTACCCTGTGTGAGCCTTCCCGTCTAGTGTGTAACCCCCCCCGCCTTTTACTGCCATGTTATTCTCTGTCTTATTGTAGCTGTTTGTGCGTTCCTTTCAAGGACTGGTATGAAGAGCAGCTTTGTGCCAATCCGCTTCTCCTCCTGTTTATTCACCTCCACCACGATTCCTCGTTCTGCCTGGCGCCAGAATATAGTTTCCATTTTTAAGCAGATTATAATAATATTATATTAATTGGCTTTTTTGCAATACTAATATTTCCATTTTTAGGTGCACTCTAGAAAGACCAAGCTGAGGGAGGTGTAAAAACAATTCCCCTACGGGGACAATAAAGTATCAATTATTATTACTATTATTATTAATTGGCTTTTTTGCAATATTAATATTTCCATTTTTAGGTGAATCTTGTGGAGAACCTCCAGCCATGAGCAATGGATTTGTGAAAGGCCAGAGTACTGATAAAATGGAAGCTACTTATCAGTGTAACCATGGTTACATATTGACTGGGTCCCAAAAAGTAACATGTCATAATGGGCAGTGGACCAATCCTCCGACTTGTTTACGTGAGTATAATGAATAGATCTTCAAACACCATACACTCATTTAATATGCATTATTTAGGATTCTAATTAATATTATATTAATTGGCTTTTTTGCAATACTAATACAGTGGTACCTCAGTTCTCGAACTCATTAGAACTCGAATTTCTTAAAAGTCGAACCAGCCAGTTTGAAAAAAAATTACCTAGAACTCGCTCTGAATCTCAGAAGTCAAACTGTGAACGCCGAACTAAGAACTTGTACGCGCTGGGAAATGAGCCACGCAGCACATCTCTCAGCGGAAACAAAGGGTAAGGCTTCAGTCTCAGCCTCACATTCGCTGTGATAGCACTGTGCATGTTTATCCTCCTGAGACCCCACCCATTCATTTATGTCCATTGTAGTGGACGTGTTGTTTTTGCATCTATCTTTTCACTGATTTAAGGAAACGTATTTATTCCCGTTGTACACTAAAGAGGGCATGCTGTGAAATTAAAAATAAAAATAAATTAAAAAAAATCTAAATTGTAAGATGTCTTATTTCCTCCAAAGACAAATAACCTAAAATTGAAGGACACTTTTTTCTTTGGGTATCAGGAGGTTATACTAGCTGAATACAAATATTTAGACAATAAAAATACATTTAGACAATGATAGACAGTAAGAGTAATTATTATATAATAAAATACATTTAAAAATTAAGATTTCTTAATTATTTAAATATTAATAATAAACCAGTAAAACATTTAATTATAATAATATTGTCGTGCTGAGCGGGGAAGGAACGGAGACAAAGGAGCAGACGTCAGGGTATCGGGGAATACGGGGTGTAATTAGAGGTAAGGCAGGCAAAACGCAGACGGACAATACAATGACCGGACTGGGGAAACAAACTGAAATCCGGACTAAATACAGAGGACTAATAACAAAAAGCAGAAACAGCTGATCACACGGGGATTCCACACGGGGTTAACAAGGGGGCGTGGCACATTGTCACATTGTTTTTTTTTTAACTTTACACATTGTTTGGATACATTTATTTTCTGACTTTACAAATTACGGTTTTGATAAATGTGCTTAGATGTGTTTAGTACAGTATATGCTCTTCTTCTTTTATCCATTTCATTTTGTGTTTAAATGCTCAAAAAAAAAAAACATATTTAGGTGTAATTTTTTGGGGGCCGGGAACCAATTAATTGGTTTTCCATGATTTCTTATGGGGAAAATTCGATCACAACTCAAACTTTTTAGGATTCGATCCGGTGTTCTGAACGGATTAAATTCGAGTTCTGAGATACCACTGTATTTCCATTTTTAGGTGCACTCTAGAAAGACCAAGCTGAGGGAGGTGTAAAAACAATTCCCCTACGGGGACAATAAAGTATCAATTATTATTAATTGGCTTTTTTGCAATACTAATATTTCCATTTTTAGGTGAATCTTGTGGAGAACCTCCAGCCATGAGCAATGGATTTGTGAAAGGCCAGAGTACTGATAAAATGGAAGCTACTTATCAGTGTAACCATGGTTACATATTGACTGGGTCCCAAAAAGTAACATGTCATAATGGGCAGTGGACCAATCCTCCGACTTGTTTACGTGAGTATAATGAATAGATCTTCAAACACCATACAAGTAGTTACATGCTTTAATGGTGACTTTGCCATAGTTTTAGTAGTTCCGAGTTTAAACATTGTTACACATTTAAACATTGTTACACATTGATATTTTTATTACGAGTTATGTGACACCAACATGAATAATCTTCAAAATTATAAATTATAAAATGTAAATATGGGAAATTAAAGAACTTTATTTAAAATGGTCCCTACATAACTCTGAATTCAAGCAGACATAATACAGTTTTTCTCACAAATGGCAGAACATCAGATGGACACATGTGCTGCACGCAGAACCGAGTTTTATATAGACTGTTGGTTTGAATTGTACTAGATGAAACTGTTTCTGACAAATTCGGTTAGGGCCTATAAAAGGGATGCATTATGTCAAGTTATTTTGCCAGGAAGATAACTGTGTGGCCAGAATTTACAAAAATACTGATCCAGTCAGAGGTGGGCACAAAGAGTCTAAAATTCTTGAAATAACGCCACCATGGTAAGTGGATAGTACAACCAAATGTTCCGGTTCTGGTCTCCAGAGGAATCACTTCTCAGAGTAAACGATTCAATCAGTAACTGAGAAAACAGAAACTTTAAGGCTGTTACATATTAGGTGGCTGTCACGTTCGGCAAGAAGGCAAGCAGGGAAGCAGGAGAGCGAGCCAAACTGACGGGTAATCAGGGGTTTTAATGAGCGAAGGACAGACAGGTAGGGACATCTACGGACACTACAATGACGGATCTGGGGAAGACTGACTGAGACTCAGACTACATACAAAAGACAAGCTAAGGGTAACGAGCAACAGGTGGGAACAATCAGGCAGAAACAGGAGGTAACGAGGTGGGCGTGGCACACATTAGGATTGGACGGAGCGGGGCGTGACAGTGGCATTGTTCTGTAAGGTTATTTCTGTGTCTGTAGCTAGTTCCAGCTGACCAGTCTGATTGCACACAGTGTTGCACTGTGTCAAAAATTGAAAATTGAAAATAAAAAATACTTCTTAGTGCACAAGGATTTCAGTTACACAGGCTGATTAATGTAACACTTTCCCTAGTTAGTTATAATTGCATGGTCCAAAGCTATCAAGCATTTTGCTGATTTCAGTTATACTTGTACACCGGGAAATGAGTCACGCCGCACGTCTCTCAATGGAAACAAAGGGTAAAGCTTCAGACTCAGCCTCGTATTAGCTGTGATAGCACCGTGCATGTTTACACTAGCTGCATACATATATTTAGACAGTGAAAATACATTTAGACAATGATAGACAGTAACAGTAATTATTATTATATAACAAAATACATTTAAAAATAAAGATTTCTTATTCATTGTTTTAATATTAATAATAAACCATTAATACATTTAATTATAATAATAATAATATTGTCCAGCTGAGCAGGGAAGGAATGGAGACAAAGGCGCAGATGTCAGGGTATCGGGGAATACAGGGTTTAATTAGAGGTAAGGCAGGCAAAACGCAGACGGACAATACAATGACCGGACTGGGGAAACAAACTGAAATCCGGACTAAATACAGAGGACTAATAACAAAAAGCAGAAACAGCTGATCACACGGGGATTCCACACGGGGTTAACGAGGGAGCGTGGCACATTGTCACATTGTTTTTTTTTAACTTTACACATTGTTTGGATACATTTATTTTCTGACTTTACAAATTACGGTTTTGATAAATGTGCTTAGATGTGTTTAGTACAGTATGTGCTCTTCTTGTTTTATCCGGTTCATTTTGTGTTTAAATGCTAAAAAACAAAAAAAAAACATACAGTGGTACCTCGGTTCTCGAGCTCACTAGAACTCAAATTTCTTGAAAGTCGAACAAACCAGTTTGACCTAGAACTCGATCTGAATATCAGAAGTCAAACCATGAACGCTGACCTAAGAACTTGTACGCGCTGGGAAATGAGCCACGCAGCACATCTCTCAGCGGAAACAAAGGGTAAGGCTTCAGTCTCAGCCTCACATTCGCTGTGATAGCACTGTGCATGTTTATCCTCCTGAGACCCCACCCATTCATTTATGTCCATTGTAGTGGACGTGTTGTTTTTGCATCTATCTTTTCACTGATGTAAGGAAACGTATTTATTCCTGTTGTACACTAAAGAGGGCATGCTGTGAAATTAAAAATAAAAAAAAAAAAAAAAATCTAAATTGTAAGATGTCTTATTTCCTCCAAAGACAAATAACCTAAAATTGAAGGACACTTGTTTCTTTGGGTAGCAGGAGGTTATACTAGCTGAATACAAATATTTAGACAATAAAAATACATTTAGACAATGATAGACAGTAAGAGTAATTATTATATAATAAAATACATTTAAAAATTAAGATTTCTTATTAATTATTAAAATATTAATAATAAACCAGTAATACATTTAATTATAATAATATTGTCGTGCTGAGTGGGGAAGGAACGGAGACAAAGGCGCATACGTCAAGGTATCGGGGAATACGGGGTGTAATTAGAGGTAAGGCAGGCATAACGCAGACGGACAATACAATGACCGGACTGGGGAAACAAACTGAAATGCGGACTAAATACAGAGGACTAATAACAAAAAGCAGAAACAGCTGATCACACGGGGATTCCACACGGGGTTAACAAGGGGGCGTGGCACATTGTCACATTGTTTTTTTTTTTACTTTACACATTGTTTGGATACATTTATTTTCTTACTTTACAAATTACTGTTTTGATAAATGTGCTTAGATGTGTTTAGTACAGTATATGGTCTTCTTGTTTTATCCAGTTCATTTTGTGTTTAAATGCTCAAAAAAAAAAAACATATTTAGGTGTAATTTTTTTGGGGCCGGGAACCAATTTATTGGTTTTCCATTATTTCTTATGGGGAAAATTCGATCGCAACTCAAACTTTTTAGGATCCGATCCGGAGTTCTGAACGGATTAAATTCGAGTTCTGAGATACCACTGTATTTCCATTTTTAGGTGCACTCTAGAAAGACCAAGCTGAGGGAGGTGTAAAAACAATTCCCCTACGGGGACAATAAAGTATCAATTATTATTACTATTATTATTAATTGGCTTTTTTGCAATACTAATATTTCCATTTTTAGGTGAATCTTGTGGAGAACCTCCAGCCGTGAGCAATGGATTTTTGAAAGGCCAGAGTACTGATAAAATGGAAGTTACTTATCAGTGTAACCATGGTTACATATTGACTGGGTCTCAAAAAGTAACATGTGATAATGGGCAGTGGACCTTCCAACTTGATCCTCCGACTTGTATACGTAAGTATAATGAATAGATCTTCAAACACCATACAAGTAGTTACATGCTTTAATGGTGACTTTGTCATAGTTTTAGTAGTTCTGAGTTTAAACATTGTTACACATTTAAACATTGTTACACATTGATATTTTTATTACGAGTTATGTGACACCAACATGAATAATCTTCAAAATTTTCAGTTAAAATGTAAATATGGGAAATTAAAGAACTTTTTTATTTAAAATGGTCCCTACATAACTCTGAATTCAAGCAGACATAATACAGTTTTTCTCACAAATGGCAGAACATCAGATGGACACATGTGCTGCACGCAGAACCGAGTTTTATATAGACTGTTGGTTTGAATTGTACTAGATGAAACTGTTTCTGACAAATTCGGTTAGGGCCTATAAAAGGGATGCATTATGTCAAGTTATTTTGCCAGGAAGATAACTGTGTGGCCAGAATTTACAAAAATACTGATCCAGTCAGAGGTGGGCACAAAGAGTCTAAAATTCTTGAAATAACGCCACCATGGTAAGTGGATAGTACAACCAAATGTTCCGGTTCTGGTCTCCAGAGGAATCACTTCTCAGAGTAAACGATTCAATCAGTAACTGAGAAAACAGAAACTTTAAGGCTGTTACATATTAGGTGGCATTGTTCTGTAAGGTTCTTTCTGTGTCTGTAGCTAGTTCCAGCTGACCAGTCTGATTGCACACAGTGTTGCACTGTGTCAAAAATTGAAAATTGAAAATCAAAAATCCTTCTTAGTGCACGAGGATTTCAGTTACACAGGCTGATTAATGTAACACTTTCCCTAGTTAGTTATAAATGCATGGTCCAAAGCTATCAAGCATTTTGCTGATTTCAGTTATATAATGACAACACATATTCACAAGTCCTGTATGATTATAGCCACATTCATACCAACATGCACACTTGACATATAAGGCACTCAAAGGAAAAGTTGATAGGAAAAATATGTAACTCTTTTACATGAACTTTTTTTGTACCATGAGTGAGACTATATGAATTTAGTGGGAAATACATGTTTATTGCTTGTTGTTTCTTAATCAAAATGTATATTGCTTTTTATATTATTCAAATGAAAGATATAAGAACATAAGAACATAAGAACTATACAAACGAGAGGAGGCCATTCGGCCCATCGAGCTCGCTTGGGGAGAACTTATCTAATAGCTCAGAGTTGTTAAAATCTTATCTAGCTCTGATTTAAAGGAACCCAAGGATTCAGCTTGCACTATGTTATCAGGAAGACTATTCCATACTCTGACTAAAATGTGTATGTATGATTTCTCCACAGTCATTTGGTTAAATTAGACATGAGAAAATTCATGTTATATTCCCAGAAAACAAAGTGAAGGATGTTTCCTTTTCAAAAGAACTCATTCTAGTTGTGTGAAACCATTGTCCATGAATCAAATGAGTTCATTCAAAGAATTATATACAGTGGTACCTCAGTTCTCGAACTCATTAAAACTCGAATTTCTTAAAAGTCGAACCAACCAATTCGAAAAAAAAAAATTAGCTAGAACTCGATCTGAATCTCAGAATTCAAACCGTGAACGCCGACCTAAGATAACTTGTACGCCGGGAAATGAGTCACGCTGCACGTCTCTCAGCTGAAACAAAGGGTAAAGCTTCAGACTCAGCCTCGTATTAGCTGTGATAGCATTGTGCATGTTTACACTAGTTGAATACATATATTTAGACAGTGAAAATACATTTAGACAATAATAGACAGTAACAGTAATTATTATTATATAATAAAATACATTTAAAAATAAAGATTTCTTATTCATTGTTTTAATATTAATAATATAAACCATTAATACATTTAATTATAATAATATTGTCGTGCGGAGCTGGGACAGAATGGAGACAAAGGCGCAGACGTCAGGGTATCTGGGAATACGGGGTTTAATTACAGGTAAGGCAGGCAAAATGCAGACGGACAATATAATGACCGGACTGGGGAAACAAACTGAAACGCCGACTAATAACAAAAAGCAGAAACAGCTGATCACATGGGGATAACACAAGGGATTAACGAGAGGGGCGTGGCACACGGAAGGAGCTGACGATCGAGGCAGGACACATTGTTTTTTTTAACTTTACACATTGTTTGGATACATTTATTTTCTTACTTTACAAATTACGGTTTTGATAAATGTGCTTAGATGTGTTTAGTACAGGATATGCTTTGCTTGTTTTGTCCGGTTCATTTTGTGTTTAAATGCTAAAAAATAAAACAAACACAAAAAAATATAGTGGTACCTCGGTTCTCGAACTTGAAAGTCGAACAAACCAGTTTGACCTAGAACTCGATCTGAATATCAGAAGTCGAACCGTGAACGCTGACCTAATATAAATTGTACGCGCCAGGAAATGAGTCATACTACAATGCAATTCTTACTTGAATGCCTTCTTCACAGACTGGACGATTAAGCAAATAAAGCAGCGCAAAATTACAGTAACTAACAATAAATAAAGTACACGTAAGTTAGTGGACTATTTAAACTTTATTTTACCAGGTAAATTAACTGAAAACCAGTTCTCATTGCTTTACGGGATATTCGGGAGAAATGGCAGATTACGCAACGGAACTGCCTGGGATACAAACGTCATGCGTGTAACTAAAAACTCTTCAGCCAATAAGGGCAAAGGTGTGTCGTCACGGAGGCGGTTCCAGTTTGTGCAGCCGGGTGAGAGGTCGCATTGCTTCTAACCGTAATGCATTGCGTCAGGATCAGAATGCGTTGCTTTAAGCCAGCGCTGTAAGCAAGTCGAACGCACCCAATGACCGGACTGGGGAAACAAACTGAAACGCGACTTAATACAGAGGACTAATGACAACAACCAGAAACAGCTGATCACACGGGAATCCCACACGAGGTTAACGAGGGGGCGTGGCACACGGAAGGAGCGGACGATCGGGGCAGGACGGGTAATGTTGTTTTGGAAGCCAATAAGAAAAAAATTGCTCTTCTTGTTTTATCCTGTTCATTTTGTGTTTAAATGATAAAAAAAAAACATATTTAGGTGTCATCTTGGTGGACTGGGAACCCATTAATTGGTTTTCCATTATTTCTTATGGGGAAAATTCGATCACAACTCGAACTTTTTAGGATTCGATCCGGAGTTCTGAACGGATTAAATTCGAGTTCTGAGGTACCACTGTATAAAAACTACTACTGACAAAACACTCATTTAATATGTGTTGTATATCAATGTATAACTTATATGCTTGGCAAAACATTAACCTAATATGTATTTTACATGAATAAAGGACATAAATGACTAATGACACACACATTTAATATGGATTGTACATTAATGTAGGACTTATATGTTTGATGGTACATTATTTCATATGTATTTTACATCAAAGATTGAACATCTAATGACACATTAAGTTAATATGAATTGTATATTTATTTTGCGTGTCATATAAAGAGTTTATATGACTTGGATAAAATGTAGAAGACTCACATGTTATTTTTGTTATTCTTTTCCATATGTAAACACCTGATTATAAATGTGATTATACTGAAGTCTGAATAGTTAAAATAATTCATGACTAGAGCAGTGAGGTTCTACTACAGTAGAACACATGATCTGTCATGATAACTGGGCTACAGGAAACTTCTGATTCAGTGTTTGCTCAAAGAACCTGCAACACATTTAGGGCGAAATAAGAATGACTTAACTGGAAACAAAATAGACATTTAAAGAAGTCTAAATGTTGAATCAACTATGTAAGTTTCACAGGAGATGAGCTGTGCCAGCAATAATCAATCAATATTTATGAAACTTTATAGGTTCCATAAGAGAAGAGAGCAAAACTGAGCAAAGTAGACCTGGTGGGTAGTATTTCTTTATTGACTTTAATGATCTCTAACTTTTTTCTGAGTACAATAGTCCCTCTGAATCCGTGGGTGATACATTCCAAGCCCTTGCATGGATAACCAAAACTGAGGATGATAGCAAATTATCCGTGGACCCCATGTGGGCGTGATTTTCAGGAATTACAAATGGTAATTGATCAATTACGCAGAATAAAACATTACCAATGTTAAAAGCAGTAATAATAAAGTACAGTGCACATGTCCAGTTATACAGTACTGTAGAGGAGACAACTGAACTCTCATTCTGAACTGAAAGGGATTATGACGGCTCAGCCTAATTCTCAAGAAACGATAGAGCAATGAAAAAATATCATGTATCAAGGGATGATGGCGCGATGAAAATCACGCTTTTTATGCCCCTTAAAGGACAAAGGAACAATCAAAAAAACATACTGTTACACACAATGTTTTTACCAGACTTTGGTAAACCACAGATAACTGAGACTGTGGATATGGGGGACTACTGTACACATAATGTAATGAATCCATGTCATAATGTGTTAACTGCTGTCATTATGAAAATTTACAGAATTAATATTTATATTATACTTAAGTTTTATTTGTTGTTTGTTTATGAGAAATTTAATCGTCATGCCACATCAAAAAGGTTATATATATTGCTGTGCATTGCCGTTAAAATAATAAACAGAAAATTATTCAAGATTATTGTAAAAAATAGTAATACTGTTATAATCCATTGCATCACTAGGTCAAGGTTGTGAATCACCTCCAAAGATTGACAATGGCGATGTGATTGACAGTAATGCAATGAAAGCGACGTATCAGTGTAAGAGACATTATACATTAAGGGGCTCGAAGGACTTAGCATGTCGAAATGGCCAGTGGGATGAACCTCCAGTTTGTTTATGTGAGTATTTTTCTTTCAGTCAAAAGAAAGTATATACGGTAGTTTTTTTGTTGTTTATTTAACATTTAATCATAATATTGCTAATTGTTTGCCACTTTTTACCAGCTCCGTGTTCAGTATCATCAATACCTGCCGAACATAATCTTCAGTCTCCGAGGGACACTGTCTATATTCCAGAGGACAGCGATGTACAGTTTCGTTGTATATCCAGAACTTACCGTTATATTGGAGGATGGTTATACACAGGCATAGGACACTGTCGCAATGGAAAAGTGACCTTCACGGGATGTAAGTTCAATGATACTTATCAACTTCTTATTTATTCTCTGACAGCTGTTGAAAAACTGTGAATTGTCACACGATTTCTTAGAATAATCGGTAATGATGTACATTAAGTGCACCTTCATAATGAATTTCTAAATCATACTCCTAAATTTATTTTTCAGGCAGATATTACAACTGAAAAGGTAAGTGTTATATTGCATCGATACAGTTTTAAGCCAAAGTTAATGGATTTATATGACAGGTGATGGTCATCACCATCCATGAATTTTTTAAGTAGTTTTTTTTTTCATTGATACGGTTGCACATAAACTACCATACAGAAAAGCTTTATGATTTGTTCAATAATATATTTTAATTAACAAATAAAAGCAGATATATTTCAAACTTTTCATTCTTTAGACAGTGATTTCTCAAAAAAGCAACTATTTAAAAAAATTTGTTCTATCTCTTTTAGTCATTCTACTGAGTGTTTGCAGTTTAAAAGTTTTTAATATACATCTCATACTTGTTGAAGAGACAGTGTAATGTGCTTTGGCATTGAAGTTTTGCAATACAATTTCATTGACTAGTAAACTCAAGAAGACTGCGAGAATACTAGGACATCATTCCCTTTTGTGTTTAGGGATTAAACCCCCCATTTAATGTAAACTCAAGGGTAGGTGGCACCAAACCTCTGAGATTCCAGAAAAGGTACAGTTTCACTGTGGCACATCATTAGCATCTCTCTAGCACCCCCTACTGGCAGGAATAATCATATAAAGTTAACAGTTGTGGAAGCATAAGAATAATTAAGAGGAAAATGAGGCTGGACTATGTATAAAACTATGCTATGGGGATAATATAAATAAAAAATACATGAAATGGGTCTATCAGTGTAACGATGACAGGAAATATGCAGCCTGACATATGCCCCAGACAGGGATATTTTAAAATGTATATGTTTTTAAGATCAAATACAGGGGCATTGAGAAAAGCAGGCCTAGAGTATCTAACTCTCACCCAGCGTTGAGGAATAACCCGGGAGTTCTCAGTGTTCCCTGGGCAGGAGTAAATGTACCTAATCAAACAAATCCGTGTAAAACAGTGTTTCCCAACCCAGTCCCTCCCAGCTCCCAGTAAAACGTGGACTGTCTGAGTCCCCGAGGACCAGGGTGGGACACACTGTTATACACTGATTTAAATCTAAAAGATTTCAGTGTCCCTGAAAACATCCAGTGCATCTCTACAACCCTGGTACTTTCCAACTGCATTCTGACACTGTTTAATTACTGCAACATTCTGCCACAAATACACAGAATACAATCAAAGATTATTTCAATCAATGTTTATTTCTGAGTTATGGTAAAACCCACATTTTACTTTGAAATACAATTAATGATGCATGATAAACTCAGAAAACTGGTAATAAATTGAGTTGTGAGTGTTGCTGGTTTCTTCTGGAAGTAATTCATGCCCCTGCAAGAATAAAACTGCAGGAATTAAAGCTGGAGACAGATACAGAATGAGGCCAGATTAAAATGACCAGAACCAACCTTTCACTTTCCATAAAGACTATGCTGAAAAAAATGACATAAAAACCTATGTACAGTTCTCAACACATTTTCATAGCAAAAAGAAATATCTGTGCAGGCTTCAGTGGCCATGATCTGCACTTGAGATGTTCTGCACCTGGGCAGCTGCATCCAGTCCAAGTAAAGTACCCAGATAAGAAGGTTCTCTGGGATCGAGGATCTGGTCGGTTCGCACCGGGTGAACGATTGTGGCCGGCTGAGGGGTGAGAGTGTATTTCTCTAAGAAAACGAGATCGGCAGCTGGCTGGTATTCAGCTGTTGGTTGCCCCTCAGACTGAGTCTGGAGGATACCATGGGGGGCGTGGCCCCCGAGACCTGATTGGCTGGAGACCTCTGGCATCGGAACTGGAACGAGCGTAACTGGCACGCAGGTGTCTGGGCCCGCCCCCTGGAGGACGGCCTTCCGCTCTGATGGGTACGCCTTGCCGTGTTCGGCCGGATGCATCTTATCTTGGTACGGCGTGGCGAGGCCGGCGGCCTTGTCCTCGCCCGGCTCAGTGCTGGCCGGCTCTGCCGCCCTACTTCCGTGGACGTGGTCTGTGTGATACTTCAGCTTGTCTTTCCTCTTGAAGGTGGCGCTGCAGTGCGGACAGTTAAAGGGCCGCGCGTCCGAGTGAATCACCATGTGCTTCGTTAACGTCTTCTTTATCCTGAACGTCTGATTGCAGATCTGACACCTGTACGGCTTCTCCCCTTCAGAGTGGAGACAGCGACGGTTAGCGTGACACGACTGGCCCCTGATGCCGGAACAGCGTATTCTGTAAAAGAAACCAATCTGTTTCCGCATTACCTGAATGGGTCCGGAAATGCATCTCTAAGCTGGACTTTCCTTTGAATTCCTTCTTACAGACTTCACACTGATGCAGTGCTGCCTTGTACCTATTCCACAGCAAAATTCAGTTATTATTTATGATGTCATTAATAACAGCTCAGCTAAAGTGAAGCATTTACGAAAATGTGCGGCTTTACTTACTTCTGCCACACCTTCTCCCCCAGATGAACGCTCCTATAGTGCACCGTCAGGTGGTCGTGACGCCTGAAGCACTTGCCGCATTCTTCACATTGATGCGCCTTCTCTCCTGCAGCAAACATGACGATCGTCTACCAGTTCATTTGCAAGATGAGGACCACTTCTGCATGCGCGATGCGATTGGCTCATTTGCCGAGACCCTCATTATATACAAACGAGATGCCAAACATGCAGGAAATGCAATTAGATCACATGACATTATGGGACAGCAGATGTGAATGATGCTACATTGTTTTCTGAATGAAAATAAGAAGCATAAACAGACAAAATTATTACAGCATGACAAGAAGGAACAGGAGACTCTTCTTGATACTTTTTTCAATTCCTCTTGCTTTGGGCGAATTTGCCTTTCAGACTGAATTAAACTTATGTGCCTTTGGCAAAAAAGTACATCTTATCCACAATAGAATCAAAAGTGTGATTAATGTGAGTCATTTAGATCCACTTGGATTAGTCATGGAAGACGGAAAATATACCAAACCCGAGAGACCCATGTCAGAAGCCAAGTGTTGTGAAGTCACCAGACTGTTTACCTACGAGATCAGTCATCAGTAGAGCAGGATGTATTTACCTGAGTGTATTTTTTTGTGTTTTGTTAGGTGATCGTGCCGAATGAAGGTTTTCCCGCATTCGTCACACTCGTACCGCTTGTCATCGTGATGGACCCTAAGATGAAGTCTGACAATAAAAAGATTCCTGAGAATTATGAAGAGTTGAAGGAGACATGTATGCATGGACATAATACGCAAATATTAAAGGAAACTCAAACAGCAGATTGTTGTCACTCTGGTCATTTATTTTCCGCTGATTTTTATTTTCAGCTTCCGTCAGTCACTCGACCCTTTGTCTTACACAAGCATGCACCTGCATGTTCACCTGAACTCACCTGTACGAGCTTCCATGCCGGAAACTCTGGCCACATATGCTGCAAAGATGAGGTTTCTCTCCACTATGAATCCTCATATGCTCATTTAAAGTAGTCCTAAAAAAAAGTTAACAAAGTAAATGGTATTTCATTGACCTGAAACACAAGACTTTGATTCAACTGGCGAAATAATCAATCCGCTGTCCTCACCAGGACATATTTTTATGCTAATCTGAGCTACAAATCAAAACACATCAGAATTTTTCTGAACTTATCAGAATCTAACTGTCGACAAGACGGCCAACAGCTGCATTAAACTATCAATAACCAGCTGTGTAGGAAATACACAATAAACCTAGTTTTACAAACTATACAGCGGCTTACCTTTTGTAGTATACATGACCATATGAATATATAAACTGAATCCTCTCCATTAGAGGTTGACAATCGTAACTTTAAAGCTTTACAAACATAGCATTACCTTTCGCGTACAGATTTCCCACAAGTGGAGCATGTCCATTTTCTTTTCCCACCATGCGTGCATTCGATATGACGCTTCCTGTTTCCCGTGTCATTGAACTGTCTGCCGCAAATTTCACAAGGAAATGGTCCTGAAAAGAACAAATATTTGACCCTTGTGAAAATGACTCACCCTCCTTAACTCCTGAAACAAACTCTCGTCAGACGTGCAGAAGCACCAACATTACCTAAATGGTACTTCTCTTGGTGCTTCAGTCGCGAGAACCTCGACTTGAAATAGTCATCGCAAAATGCGCATTTAAAGGGCCTGTCCTGCGAGTGGAGGATCATGTGCTCTTCCAGGTGTGGCCGACGGGTGAAGGACCTATGGCAGATCTGACCAATCGAACAGCAAGGACACCGTCACGCATTCCGGAACGATGACACACAGTGATCATGAAAAACATGCACAGCTACAGCCAGAATGAAAAGCGTGACCATAGTCTGGGCATCAGTCTGGTTTCTCTACCAATGGTCATACAGACAACGCTGTACTGTGCTAATATTACAATATTTTATGTCCATTTTTGATAAATGAACAGCCATGGTGCTCTAAAGAAGAATGGCATAAAAAAGCTAGATCCATTTGTTTTCAGTCCATAACAAAGAAAACAGAGAGAGCATGCAAGGTCCACGACCAGAACCAGGGTGGGAATTAAACCCATAAATCTGTAGCTATGAGACCATAGTGACCCAACAATAACCATCTCAAGAAAAATGTAGTTCAAAGCAAAAGACCCTAAAATAAATTATAAGAAAGTCACGCACATCACATTTCCAAGTTTCACTCTTTCTTTTCTTCATCGAAAGGAACTCTTGAATGTGGTCAGGGTGGAATCTGAAAAAGCAGCAATATTCAGTACGCAGCTTGGTAATGCACAGGCACATGAGTGTTCTGGAAAGACATCGGGTAAGAAAATGAATGCTACACAGGAGGCCAATGGCCAGCATTGGCCAGTTTTCTAATTCATTGAAGAGGCTATTGAAGTATAATAATGTTGTGTACAGACATGTTTGTGCAATGAGATCCTTCGTAGCCCTTTCACAGTGAGTGATACTTACCTCCTTACATGCTTTGCTAGTGTTTTCCTGCTGGCGTGTAACTTATTGCAAAAAGGGCACCTGTGCTCCTTCTTCTGAAAAGGCACTCCAATATTGTGCTTCTTCTTGTGAACAGTGAGGTTGGACTTAGTTGAGTAACACTGGTGACAGACGTCGCACTGAAACGGTTTCTCCCCCGTGTGAACTCGCGTGTGACTCTCGTATTTTCCTATGCAAAGAGATGGAGACGTAAATGCCTGAGAACGTTCTTTGTATCTGAAGTCTGGCATTGGAAACGTCATGACACCTGCTTTGCAGAAGAGTGACTTTTCGACAAGAAAGAAGAGCAAAATTAAGCTCATGCAGGAAAGTATTAAAGGTTTTGGAGACTTCAACACTTTTCAAGAACATATAGACCACGACTGTCGAAGTTGCCTTTATGGATGTGTACATATTATTTGGAATTCTATATCTGGCTTAGGACTTACCTGCCCGGTCAAAAGTTTTTTCACATTTAGGACACTTGAGTGTTTTCTTGTTGGAACTCTTAATTATGAGCGGCATCAGTCCATCTGGATACAGCTTCTCCGGCACGTCAGCACCAATGCTGTGTTCCTCTCCTTCACTCTCATTCTGTTGATTCTTCTCTGCTTCATCCAAGTTTTCATTGTACGGTCTGTCCTCTTCAGTGAACTCACTCCTTCCGTCAGGTTCCCTGACCTCCTCCTCCTCGTCCTGTTCATCCTCCTCCTTCTGCTCCTCATTCTCCTCTTCTGTCAGGGTTGACACCTCCTCGCTGTTGGACTTGCTCGGGCTAGCCTTGTCAGACACACCCTCTCTGTCCTTATCACCCTCCTCAAACTTAGCTGGGCATTTCCTCCTACGCGCAGATCGCCTGGTCACTTGCGGGGCAACTTTGTCAGAGTTCCACTCTTTTTCCTCCAAACCTTCGGCCATACTGTGACTCCTGGCCAAATGGTTCTCCAAGGACTTCCTGTAGCAAAATATTCGGCTGCAGTGGGTGCATTTGCCCCCGCTCAATACCTTTGAGCTGCTCTCAGAAGGATCTGGCTGGGCCTCCTTCTGTGGTACGTCAGTAGTCACTTCCTGTACCTGGGCTGAAGCTTCCATGACCTCCTCGCTGGTTAGCAGCCTCACAGCGTCCGTCATGTCCAGAAACCTGGCGGCCTCCACCAGCATCGGAATCTCCTTCTCAAAGATCACAAATTCTGATGTGTACAAGAACTGAAGCAAGTGACAAAAGGCAGACTCTTCCATTTCCTTCACAGTTACTACATTCAGATCAGGGCTTTTGCTCAGTCTGCTGTGGAAGTAGCTGCTCCCAAAGGCCACCACCACCTTGTGGGCACTGTACCTCTTCCCGTTCACGATAACGACCAAGTCGCAAAACAGTGACGCTTTCTGTCTGTCCTCATTCAGAAAATGAAGAAAGTCACCATTATTCTGAGCTGAAACGAGGTGCTTTCTTTGCTGTGAAGTCCCTATAGAAGGCTGGTCAGAATCATTCAGGTTAGCAGCCAATGGAGTGAATGGAATTACTGCACTGCAATGGGCTGTAGATTCCTCTAGCGGTGCCCTTTCTTTGCATTGCCTACCACCCAGTAGCTTGGAAAGATTAGCTTTTCTCTTCATACTTGACAATATATCTCACTACCCTGAGAAACAAAACACGAAGATTTAGGTTACTGATTATTATCACTCAGTCCCTGAATAAATTCCTGTGGAGGAGATGGGAGAGACGATAGAATCATACAAAGATAAAAGCAATGGATTTAGAACTCCAGTATTGAAAGTATACGCCTCTTATTTAATGTGTACAGATCTGCAAATAAAATCCCAAGTACAATTCCTTGCCACTTTTAATATATTTTAATATATTTACAAAGCAGGGTTTCCCCAGCTGGCCACCACACTGACTGAAATAGGCTGACAGCCACCCTGTGACTCTGACGAGCAAAAGAGGTTAGAGGATGGATGGATCTATTATTATTATTATTATTATTATTATTATTATTTTACCAGGCAACACTAAATGTTTGACATAAAATATTTACAGTGACCAGCGAGCAAAACTCTATTTTTCATGAGGTATTTGGATTAGCTAGCTAGGTACTATACAATGGTATCGTTCAACTTTTCTTCAAGTGACATGCCACTGGTCACTGAAGCAGGTGAATTCAATATTTTATCTAACAACAATATAATCGTCGTTAACATTATGCATTATGAGCTAGCTGTGTCCTTATCAGCGACAACGATGTTTACACGTTATATTTGGCTGTGAAATCGCGATCTCTGCTCCAGTTGTAAGACAGTAATTTTATAGAAACTGCTGTCGCCAAGGACCACAATGATGCCATTTACAATTCGCTGCCCTCCTTGCGGACCCCCATTTCAACCCCACGGCCCCCCGTAAGGGGAGAGCACTGACAACCGACTCTTGTAGCCACCAATTGAACTACTAAGTTGCAAGATCGGGGAATATATGCAAGCAAAAATTTTCCTACCTTATTCACTCAAACAAACTAAGTAACTGTACGATTAATGTTTATTAAAATAAAGAAAATTATTTCCTGAATATAACAAAGCACCCCACCTTCCTATTTCCAGCGTATATCAGACCTCGGAATAAGCTGCCGTGCCATTGGCTGTCTCGCTTAACTTAAGCTTCCTGTCCAAATCCATGATTTTACCACTGGTACGGCATGAAAAATGGTATACGCTTTAAAAGAATGAAAGCGTGTATCATAAAGATCATGCCGTCGGCAACATTAGGAATTATGAGAACTTATTTTTACGGCGAATGTGCGTTTTCCAAATTCCAATACAAGCCCCCCCCCCCCCCAAAAGCGAGGACCGCGTGGTAGTATGGGTATTGTAGTACATTTGAAAAAAATATTTCATTTAAAAAAAGAAGACATTGCGTACTACTATGTTACCACTGTTATTGGCTGTACTTATGCATCTATTTTGCAATGTATAGTGCAGCTCAGGTATGTGTGGATCCTGAAACTGGGGAGCAAAGCAGATTGCATAGTGGAAACGCACCCAAATGTCCAAGGGACCATATCACACATCTCTTCTGTTGTATGTGACTTTATATGTGACAGCACCCAACTACTTGTTTTTTTAAAGGCAGTGGGGCTTCATTAAGAAATGTTACGTACTTAGAGGAGAACTCTATATGACTGGTTCCACCCACTTTCCTGTAGGTGCTGTGATTGTAGACATTGCTGTAGATAGCAGAGCGGATGAGACCAACCTAAATGTGTTAATAGTATACAAGCCATTTATGTTTTCCTCACCTCCCAATCACAGATTTCTGCAGAATCCCTAGTTTTGTTTTCAAAGGATGACATGAACCCATCTCTAAATAAGCATCGGTGTCTCATTTCAAAAGTGTTACTATGTTTTTTTGTTCTTCTTCTTCTTTAACAATAATTTTCGTACATAAAGCTTATATGTCATGTGACATATAACAGACATGTGAGGCTGTTCAAAAATGGCCCATAAATGTCACCCCGGCTGACGTTCAGCTTGTAAGACGTTTAGAGCGCATTAACCTAAATGCAGAGACCTGCCTGGTGGGTGGAGATCCCAAGCATTAGAGTCGCCGGTTCCGCACGGGTGACTGAAAGGTCGACAGCTGGCAGCAACCTTTTAAAAATGAGCTGTTACATGAAATTAAATAACCAGCATAATATACCTCATTCATGGGGGAACCTTAGCACAACAATGAAGAAACTGTCCTGCTGTCTGTGGATCCTGCTTTTATTCAATAAAGGTACCATTTTCTACCTCTTTTTATCATATTATTATAAAGAGCACAGTCATGATTTATATTATCTGTTAAGGTTCTTTTAAAAATATAATACACTTCAATGTCATTGTAAAACAGTCACCTATATTAGATATACTGCTATATATCTAGACTTTATGACTATTTTCTGTGATTAGTTAAAATACATTTTAATCCCTGTTATCTATCATGAATATCAATTATAGAAGAATAATCTGATGTTTAATAGTTATCCCTAATTGATTATTTAAAATAATTTATGGATATTCTACTTTGTCATCTATGCTTACTTCGGTAGGAATAGCTAAGCCTTATTTATTGAAATTGTATTTAACTGGCCGATCCAGGCTGGTATTCCACAAAGCAGGATTTCTTCATTAGGCAGATAACTTAAGCCAAATGTAGGGATTGTCCAATAGGAATGTTACTTACCTGGTTTCCTATTGGACGATTTGCACGTTTGGCTGAAGTTATCCAGTTAACTGGGGAATGCTGCTTTGTGGAACTCCCCTCTGGTTAGCTAGTTATCCTGGCAAAAAGGGAGGTTTTTAAATCTGAATACCTTTTTCTGAAGGTGCCTTATCTGACAAGGATACCGATGTGTGTGATTCGAACCCATGCCAGAATGGAGGCTCATGTGAGAAGAGTTTTGCCAGCTACACATGCCACTGTTCAAATGAGAACCAAAACGGCATCGTGTACGGAGGCCGGAACTGCACTCAGGTCCTGGTAGGCTGTAGGGGGCGCCAGTGCCATAATGGGGGAACATGCTTCCCTTTCCTGAGTGACGAAGTGCATGTCTACGAATGCTTATGTCCTAGTGGCTTTACAGGCACCTACTGCCAAGAATCCACCACATTCTCCTTTGAGACCAATGGTTACGTCCACCTTGAGACATCAACCCCAGATACAAAAGCGGACTTGAACGTGACCCTCAGCTTTAGAACCCTGCAAGGTGAGGGACTGCTGTTTCAGCGGGATGTTGGAGGATTACTGCATAGGCTGCAGCTGTCCAGAGGCCACGTGCATCTCAGCCTTCTGGAGCACAGTGAACCTGCAGTGTCACTGGCGCTGCCACAGAACGTGACCGACGGCTGGTGGCACACCGTTGAGATCATCCTGGGGCAGGAAGGACTAAGTGTTGGGCTACTGGATTCCTCATGTCAGGAGGACTGCGAGAACCAAATGGCTGTGAAGAGCAACTGGACGCAGCTGGAACTGACACGTCGTAGCATGTTCATCGGTGGGGTTCGGGGGGAGGGTGAAGCCGGCCCGCCGCATTTTATCGGCTGCCTGCGGGACCTGCGCGTCGACGATGTGCCACTGGTGCCGGTGCATTGGCCGAAGGGATCCACAGAGAGCCTCACCCATGGGTGCATAGAGAGGGACCGGTGTGTGGACGACCCGTGCCAGAGTAGGGGCAGATGCCATAATCAGTGGCTGAGCTACAAGTGCGAGTGCGACAGTCCCTTTGAAGGGCAAGATTGCTCAGAGGGTAAGAGGTCATATGATGAACATCAACCCCAGGAGACATCTTATCATGAACAGAGTCACAATAGCCAATAGCACAATCACCAGAACCTTCTATGTCATATTACTGCCGGTGGCACAAAGGCTCAGAGGATACACTGTTGCCTCACATTTATAGGGTTGGGGCTTTAAACCTGGGGCTCTCCCCAGGTTGGGTGTGTCTCCACTGGGTTCTCCAGTTTCCTCTAGCAGTCGAAAAGCAGGCAGTGAGGGTATTTGGCATCTGTTAGCTGCTCCAGGAGCATGATTGTGTTTGTGAGTTTGTGCATGTGGGCATGTGCCCTAAAGGGACTGCCTTTATCCATCGTTAACAGCGTGGTTTAAGTGTGTACAATTGTGTACGGACAGACAGACAGCGAGAGGGCGAGAGACAGAGAGAGAGAGAGGGTTAGGGTTATGGTTAGGGTTAGGGAAGAATTGGGTGGGGGTGCAAGATTAATGGATCATTTTAACCAACCTTCAAATCTGTTTGCAGGATAATTGAAGTTGCATTGTGCACAATCGCTGTTTAGATTATTCATAGACAAGGAATTTTATATGATCAAAGATAAGTTACTTGGGAGCATTGCTAACATTTAAAATTGCTGATGTATTATGCTACTTACTAAGTCTATTAATAGGCACAGTGTCCTTAATCTCCTTATCTAACAGGTTTATTATTATGGTTCCTTAAAATGGAAGGATTATGTCTTACGTAACATTTACTGTAGCAGTATCTTTTATTTCTATTTTTAAAAAACTTAGCTCATGATGAAATCGTGTCATGAGCAGGATTGTGGGCATATGTTGTCTATAAAAACTATGATATTTAGATGCCCACTATGACGTGTTACATCCAATCCATCATCCAGTCGGCCTATTGGTCGGGGCGAGGAACTCTCACGTTATGGTTTCTTATATGTAATTTTCGGCCTTTGGGTTTTATGTCAACTTATATTCGGTATAAGAGGAAATAGAAGGATGACATAAAACAGTGCGAGAGCTTAACTGAAATATATGCAGATTTATGCAACATTTAACTGTATAAGTGCTTACTATTACTAAAGCTGGACAGATTGGCGCTGAATAAACTTTGAAATGTTATTAAATTATTTTGTATAGCTCTATAATCGTAGTATTAAATTACACTAGAGCGCTGAATAGTAATGACTGACCGATGGACATTATTATAAGCTGCACTTTGGTTTCTGCACAGAGAATATCGCTGGGAGGTTTGGGGATGGAGAACTGGAAAGCTATGCTGTTTTCACTATTGACGACGACCCCGGACAGGACATTGTGCTCAGCATGCGGGTGCGCACGCGGAGGCGGAGCGGGCTGCTGCTCGCCCTCGTCAATAGCAGCGGCTCCTACCTCCGGCTATGGCTGCAGGACGGCAAAGCCACAGTCCGGGCCGAACGTTCCCCGAGCCTCACGGGACGGCTGGCGCTGAGCGACGGGGCGCTTCATCACGTAACCGTGAGAGTGCAGCAGGACCAAATGGCGCTGTTCCTGTCGTCCCAGAAGCAGGGGGAGGTCTCTGTTTCCATGCCACCGGTCCGGTCAGGAGACGCGGTTTACCTCGGGGGACTGACAGACCGGCGCTCCAGCGCCTCGTTTGGAGGTTATTTCAAAGGATGCATCCAGGACGTGCGGATAAACTCCCGGCGCCTGCAGCTCTATCCCATAGGCGCGCCAGTGAGCTCCTATGCCCTGGAGCGCCTTGTCAACGTAACGCAAGGCTGTGCAAGCGACAGCACCTGCAGAGTAAGTAATACAGCAGAACTGTGCTTAAGTCAGCAGCCATGTGTTAGCCGTCATAAACTTGTTAATCGTTATTCTGTAACACTAATCAAATTTAATAAAGATATGCCTTTGTCCCTAATGCCTTTTTAAATTTAAAGGTGCGATACAAAGTTGTGATCTATCTGTCTATCTGTAATATGCACAGTTTATAAATAATTTAATCTGGTTACTGTACACTTGTAATTTTTTTTTTGTCTGACTAAGAATAATCCGTGTCAGAATGGGGGGGTTTGCTATCCCACGTGGGACGGCTTCACGTGCTCCTGCCCCTCGCATGCTGCCGGCCAGCTCTGCGAAGAGGCGACGTGGTGTGAGCGGTCCCCCTGTCCGCCAGCCGGGGTCTGCCGGCCCAGAGCACAAGGCTTCGAGTGTGAGCACCGAGCCTGTCATAATCCAGGAGCGCCCTTCGGGGTCTCAATCGTGCAGAGTCGCTGAAAATGAATATATAGGGATAATGATGGTCTAGTGGTGAACTTTAATACAATTCATTCTGTGGTGTAAATTCACCTGGACACTTACTCCTTAAGTATTGATCGGAGCTTTTATAAGGTAATACTGCCATTGTCTTGGTGTGATTTTATTATTAAAACACAACTTTTGTCTTGTGTTCCATAGAATACAGACTGTGCCTTAAATAAATAAGGATAAATAAGGAAGAGAGTATGCCAGAAATCAATAATAATAATTTTTCATCATGTACTGCAATGGGTTGGTGCCCAATCCTGGGTTTGCTCCCATAGCTTCTAGGATGTGCTCCGGACCCCCACAACCCTGCATAGGGCAAGTGGATATGAAAAACGGATGCATGGATGGAAGGATGCATGGATGGAATTAACATTTATGCCTTTGATTTCTCTGTCTTTTTATTCAGGTTTTTCCAATGCAACGTTTTACGATGATAGCGCTGTCATTTCTTACAAAGGCAATGGCAAGATCTCTCGAACTCTCAGCTACATCTCTTTTCGGATTCGGACAAGGAAGCTCAACTGTGTCATTCTGCATGCTGAGAGGGGCCCTGAGTTTGTCACGGTCTCCATCCAAAACTCTTATCTCCAGTTGGAGTTGATGACTGGCCCAGATGCCTCCCTCAAACTGACCCTGAAGAGCCAGCACGCCATCAGCGATGGTGAATGGCACTCAGTGGAGTTCTCTATGCTGGTCCCCTCATTGCCATCTTCCAAATGGATTGTCAACGTTGACGGCAAAGGGACAATCTCCAGCGTCAGATCTGGGAACCTGGATTTCCTGAAGGATGAGGCTGACATTTTCTTGGGTGGCTTTGGAGTCGACGTTGGCGGTAGCCTTGCCGGGTGTCTGAGTACAGTGGAAATTGGCGGAATAGCACTGCCCTACCATGGGAACAGTGAGGTGGACATACCAAGGGTCCAAGACGAGCAGTTCCTCAAGATGTCCCCCAGAGCAGTTCGTGGTGGTTGCTCGGGGGCTGATGTCTGCGTGGCCAAACCTTGCCTGAATGACGGCGTCTGTCAGGACCTTTTTAACCTCTTCAGCTGCACTTGCCCGTCAGGCTGGATGGGACCACGCTGTGAACTCCACACAAACCCATGCTCCATCAATCCATGTGCCCATGGCAACTGCAGCGTTCACTCCCTGGGGTACCAGTGCATCTGTGATGCTGGTTATACTGGGGCTAACTGCGAGGAGAAGACAGACCCCTGTCTGCACCATCAGTGTTCATACGGAGCAACGTGCCTCAGAGGAATCCATGGCTACTCTTGCCTCTGCCGTGATAACAGCACTGGAAAATACTGCCAGTGAGTCTCTAACATGTCGTGTCAGTCTCACTCTATTGTGTTAAGCATTTAGGTCTTTTGAATAGCATCTAGCTTAATTAATTGATTGATTGATTTCCCCCCCATCAGTGAGAAGATTAAAGAACTTCCTTGGTATATAGACAAGATCCGGTAAGCGATGCATAACCCTGTGTGTGTTTTGCATTTTGGTTTTCCAGCTACAGAATACCTTGCCCCACATTTCATTTAACTTGTTAACGAAATGACGCATCGGATTTCCAGCCGCCCGAAGCTTCCAGTGTCCGTCTGTGGAAACGAGCACAGGAACTACACGTGTTTCAATGGAGGTAACTGTACCGACGGCATCGCAAGCATGTGCAGCTGCCGGCTGGGATTCACAGGTCACCGGTGAGAAAACTGCTCCTTCCTTTCAGTTACTTTGTTGCTGTCGTTCTATCGATTTTTCCAGTCAGTATTACAGCCTCTCCCCAGGTTACAATGGGGTTATGTTGCAATCAACCTACAGTAAGGCGAAAATTCATTCTGATACAGTAGACCTAACCTAACAAACACCATAGCCTAGCCTAGCCTAGCCTACCTTAAACATACTTAGAACACTTACATTAGCCTGTAGTTGGGCAAAATCATTAACACAAAGTCTGATTTATAATAAAGTCTCGTAATTTATTGAACAATGTACTGAAAATGAAAAACATTTACCCCTCGTGAAGTCGAAACATTGTAACACAGACCATCGTAACCTAGGGAGCGTTTGTATAATCGACAACTTAAAACAGGAAAAAATATGACTTGTCATTCTTGCTAATGTTGTTTTAATTGACTCACACAATCCCGTTTTCTCCGTTTGTACCTGCGATACTTGACTTTTCTGACTTGATCTTGCAGCTCCTGGCTTCTGGTTTAGTCTCCTGTCAGCTACAAAGAATAACACATTAAAAAGAATAGAGCTTTATTATGAACTGCATATTGTGCCAATGGTGAAAGATTAATGGCTTTCACTGCAGCTTGTATCTACTCTGACATAATGAGTGGCAAACTCGAGTCATTCCAAGCTGAACATTTGAAGGATTCTGAGTCACTGTTCATATAGCACTAGATTTAGACAAGGAATGCTGGGTGAGGTCAGTTCCTGTCCAAATGCTGAGTATGATTTTGGAACCGGGAGAAGAGTTTCAATGAAAACAGTGACGTTCTGAAGTTCTCCGCCTCAGTGAGTTGTGTGTAGAAGCAGCACCACAGAGATTTTTTTTTAAAACTGTTTCACCATGATCCCTGCATCACAGGTGTGAGACGGAGCTGGACGAGTGCAGGTCAGACCCCTGCCTTAACGGGGGCTATTGCAGGAACCTGCTGAACCGTTACCAGTGTTTGTGCCACATCAGCTTCGCCGGAGAGCACTGCGAAGTGGACCTCAGCGACATTTACTTTTACGTGTCTCTGCTGCTCTGGCAGAACCTCTTTCAGTTGCTCTCCTACCTGGTCCTACATCTTGAAGACGACGCAGAGGTTGAATGGGGGGTCGACGACGAATGACACAAAGTCACCATATATTGATCGATGTTTTAACGTGCGTTTATATATGTCAAATGATACTGAATTTAAGTATTCATGGATTATCCTATAATAAAAGATGAGATTCAGAAACTGTATATTAATATGGTGTGATAATATCATGTTACCCCATGTAAATGCTCATTTGAATACCTTTTTAATATGAATATTTTGAGTATAGTTGCTTGGCAAAATATAATAATTGTCCTATAGTTATATTATTTTGTAATATCAAACAAAACATGAAAAGCTGAAAAAGTGTGCCTTATATGAATCCTATGTTTCATTAAGTAATTATAAGGTAGAAAATGTAACAGTAGCCTTGTTGAGGGGTGTGTCCTTTTTATGACAGAAAAAAGTGTTGTAATTAAACAATAAAATATAATTTTTATATCATAACTTTATTACACTCGTGCTGATAATGGTATGTATATTTTCCTCTAAGCAGCCTACTGGTTTAATGAAAGATGATCAGTGAAATATTATTGTATGAGACTTGTTTGTATGAAATACAGTGGGAAATTAATTATGTTAATTTTAAATATTCAGGTCAGGTCAGGTCGGGGGGTTATGCACTGACACAGCGCATCGCTGCACCCACCACATAACACCACTAAACGCTTAGGGATCCCCCCAGGCCGACACGCCGTCCAGTCTCACCCTCCGGAAATGGGGTCTATCTGCCGCAGCCAGGTGTAACGTGGGCGTCCCCTTGGCCTGGTCCAGCCGCTGCGAGCCGGATCACCCTCAGGGAATCGCGACACAAGGCCGTAGTGCCGTAACTGACGCTCCCTTACAATGCAGGTAATGTGCCTCGGTCGGGACTCCTCTAGCTACTGAAGTCAAACCAGCGGTACCCAAGGATTCTCCGAGGAGACATGGTACCAAAGGAGTCCAGTCTTCATCTCGGGTCACTGGATAGTGCCCATGTCTCGCAGTCACACAATAAAACAGGGAACAACAGAACTCGAAAAATTCACAAAGATATCGGGAACGCCACACACCCCATCCCACCGATCTCATGACCCCCCCACTCCCAAGTCTGCCTACTGACTTCATAGGAAGAGTCACCAGAGACATGAATGTCGCTGCCGATGTCAGTGACCCTCTCAACACAGTCGACATCCTCTCCGCAGACAGACACACTGCTCGATACTTTGATTTTCATACATTTGTAACTTAACTCTGTAATTTATTGTCTATATGTATTGTTTCTGCTAAATGGAAAAAAATCTGCCTGTGATAACTGAAAATCTAACTTTTAAGTCTGTAAACAGCATCTCCAAATTTCTGTAATTCTCACGCTACATTTGTATAGGGTGAAGTCTTCGTGGTGTACGCGTGGGCTGCGGTCGCTGTGACGCGAAACAGCGTTTCACTACCTTTCTGCCACTAGGGGGCAAACATTAAGCCCAGAACATCCCTCAGCCACTGAAGGCACCACAGACAGACGCACCTGACGTTATTATCCCAATCAGCGCTTGGTGTGCCCAATCACAAACCATATAAGATCGACTATAGGAACACATGCTCCTTTGCTAACGATCTCGTACAAACGGGACTACAATTCTGTGCTTAATTTATTAAATGGTATAAATGTAATCTTTTATGTCGCTCTAAATTTTATACTTTGTTAATGTTGTCAAGGGTATATGCAAGGTAGATCAACAGGAGTAGGGTTGGGCAGCCCTGCTCTACGTTTAATGTAAAAACTACACTGCGTTGAAAAACTCTTAACGGATTAAAAAAAAACTTTAATTGTCCCTTTAAGATTTTTTTAACATAGTGGTTAAAAAAAAACTGCTGACTGTCCAGTAGATGGCAGCATTGACATTGGTAAACAAAACTAAAGCCGAAATCTTAACCGGTGGAAAAAAGAGGCAACTTCAGGGGCGGGGGTTCATAGGCACAAAGCTATGAAAAGAATTAGCTTTATTTTTAAGTTACTTCAGACTGTTTACTGGCATATTTTAGACGTTCCAGTGTAGCGATGTCTATATGTGAACAGCTTCGGACATACAATTTCCCCCTTCCACAAGCAAAGGGATTAAAATCACGTGAGATGGCTGTCCGCTGGATCACGTGACCCGTCGGCCGCTTTCTTTACATGGTGTAGGTCACATGGCGCTGTCTAGGGCAGGTAATGCGAATTAAAGGATCCCTTCTCAGCTGCTGCCAGAGACCAACCTGTGGTGCCTGACATGCCTAAAGGGGTCCTTATGGAGAGCCCGCTCCAGAAGCCAAGGCCATCTTTAGAGATACGAGTGACAGCAGATCCCCACTTGGCTGATTGCTCAGATTTTCCCCGTGTCCATCTCATCAATCATCATCTGAGACAAAGTCAGGACAACTGTTCACGCTCCTCGGGGATTTTTTATGGTAATACGACTAAACTGCATTCTGAACCACTGAATGAACAGCAGACACGCATCATGACAGTGGGCGGTACTGAGCGACATAAAGGCAGTGAAAATCAAAAATCAATCCCTAGCTGGATGTTTTCGTTGTTAAATTAAGCGTGATAATTGATTTAAATGTTTAATTGCTTGTCGGAGCTCAAACAAATGACCATAGTTGGTCTCTAACCACAGATTCACTTTCACTGAATCGTCATTTAGTTTAATTTAGTTAATCTCCGTGAACGCTCTCCAGCCCAAAGCAGTTTCGCGTTATTGCATGCGATGCGGTGTTAAATAAAAGAGCCGATAAGGTCTGTGGTCTCTGGAGCCCCGAATCTCAATGTGCTTCCAGCTTGCTTTTCTTGTCGTTCAAACGGCACGCGCTTCACAATTAAATTATCAATCAACATAGAGTGCCGTGTTAATCTAGTTTTGGTGAACTGCTTGGCCAAACCACTAAGCATATTCAGATTTGTTTGTACGCAAGCAACACAAATTACCGTGATTAAAAGCAGGCCTGATGCATTAGCCACTGACTACAGTTATTGGGCAACTAAGGCTTCGGTATGGCAGGAGTGTGCAGAGTAAAACTGGCTGCTTATGCAGCGTGAGCTCCTGAAATCTTGGGAAGACAGCAAGAGCTGGAGGAAAGGCAGAGAATCAAATGTCACTTGTCTAGTTTGGTTTCTACATGGTTGTTACATCTTAACCATTGCAATGCTTGTAAATATGAGTGGACACCGTGTCCGACTCGCAATAGGCGACCTGACCCTATTATAATGTCCACATCAGTATAAAAGACCACTGCAACCAGCATGATTTGTGGAGAAAATGTGTGTGCCGGCTATTACAGATTCCTGCCAATTAAATAAGCTAAACCACATGTTCCAAAAGCAGTGCCCCTCCACACTGCCAAGCCCAGTACCTGGAGGCCATAATGAATGGGATTAATGGGGGCTTGGGCTGTGACTCCCAAAATATTTAATGGATTCCTGTATCAGGATCGTAAATTTTTTACCCTCGGCATCGATGCGGAAGCTGAGGTTGCAAAAGCACCTGTGAGGGGCTGTGGCGTCTGATTTGCGAAGGACTTGCGTAACAGTAGAACCGTGACATCTGTAGTTATCTTCCTTTTCCTTGGCCCGTGGTACGAATGGCGAAGCACTGTCCTTCGTCCACCTTCATTTGCAGCGAGCTTCCGCTCTTCCTCGTTCATTGTTGTTGATGCAAACCCGAGCTTTGATAAGTAGCGCAGAGAATCATTCATGCGGCTCTGGTTCTCGCAAGACTGCAGGTGACGGACTGCAGTTTTTTTTTACTGTGTTATTTTCTTTTTAAACGTCGCCTTTCTCTTTTAAATGTCGTATATTTCCTGCTTGGTACGGTTTAAAAATGCAGGACTGGGAAAGAAGAGCATCCAGTTACTGGCTTCAGTGACTTAGGCCTAGTTCCTGATTTTATATACTGTGGTCTTTTTTACTATCTTGTTTGGTTTATCGTAACTGTAGCTGAGTAATGAAGTCCATTCCTAGTATCCATTGTTGTGATGGAATGATGTTTTATTTTTTTTTGTGCAAGTGAATCGGAACTTCCATAACTTAAGGAACTCTTACTGTGGCAGTATCTTTGCAATAAGTCATGTATTCATCCAATAATTTATCCACTTACTATTTTGCCAGCATTTTTTGTTTGAAGTTCTTTTTGGCAATTATACACAGGGGTTGAAATTTATTTTTTCTTATTGCTGTTGTACTATTCAAATTTGGAGCATGTGCATACCGCAGAAAGACGCCAACGGTTTATTGTCGGGAGTAGATCTTCAGATGAGTTGTGTGTTCAGTGAAGGCGTTCTGCCCAGTGCCGGGACGTGGCACTGTTCCTTTTGCACTTGTGGCCTCACTTTTATCTTTAACGAGCCTATGCTACTCTGACCTCTCTCATTAACAGCCACAGAACTGGATTATTATTGTTTTGTTCTTCACGCTGTTCTCTGTAAACTCTAGACGCTCGTGCGTGAAATTCCCATGAGGCTCTCAGTGATCCCTCACTCGCCACGTATGACACCGACAATTACGCCATGCTCGAAACCGCTTGGATCAAGTGTTTTCGCCCGTTTCTTAACTGCGAGTCTCGCGGTAGCCGAACCTCTTGATCTTGTCGGTGTGCTGTATGTATTGAGATGCAGCTGCATGATTCGGCCGTATGTGCGAACAGGCACATGTACCTAATGAAGTGGATGCTGAGTTTAAGTGTGACTTTGAAAAGCATAGTGCTAAAACCTCAAATGCAAACAATTTGTGCCATATGTCTGTAGTGGCCCTCCTGTGATGAAGGTGTTAGTATAAGTAATAATTTCGAGGTGGTCATTTTTCAAGAGGTTTTGTTATTTTATTTTATTTTTTCTTTGTTTGAAACCTGTTTGTCAAATAGGTTTCATACAGCCAATGTAGATCGTATGGTGTTGGAGCAATATTTTGATATTTTCATGCATAAGGTATTTTTTGAAACCGCCTGCCGGCTTATCAAGCTCTGTGCCAAGAAAATGTGGGAAAAAACAGGGACTTGGAGCAAAAATCTCCGCAACAGGAGGACAGCTATAGTTTGTTGCTGCCTAGGTGTTCATGTAACGGAATTTATTTGGCAAAAGTTATGATGAAGCAGTATGGCGCAGTAGGTGGCATCGTCGCCTCCCAGCCCTTGCGTTGTCTGTCCGGTTCCAGCCCAGCTCCGCTCATACAAGCTGCATTTTCCTGCATTTGTGAGAAGTTGCTCCAGAATCAGTGACTTCCATCTTAGAGCTGGAAGATTTATTGGTTCGTTGGTGACTCTGAACGTCCCATTACTAGGGCTGGGCTGCGTATCGAATGTTTACGGTATATCGATATATTCTCAAAACGAGATATAGGATGAAGCCCGTTATCTATATGCTTTTATTGTGTGTTAAAATTAGAGCTCTGTTAAAGATAGAGACCAATAGTATCCCTGCCTGGTTGTAAGCAACGCAAGAGCTTCGCCACGGCGCTGTGAAAAATCCCAGAAACCACAGGGAATTTGATGGAGGGCTAAGGTGAGGAATCGCTGTATCTTACATGCGGTTTTTAACATTTAGTACACTTCATGGAATATTTTTTGTATCGCTAATCTGCCCAAAAAAACCAACATTAATTTTGGTCCCTATCGCCCAGCCCTATCCGTGTCTCATATACGTCCGTGATCTAGCGCCTCTTGGGTGAGGAGTTCAGCTCCTGACTCCTGCTGTGTTTGTATGAGAGTTTGGGGGGGTTTCCATGTCCTAATCCCCATCCGAGCATCCTTTCCCCAGCACACGTGTGTAAGTGTGTTCCCAGTGATGCACTGGCATCCCATTCAGTGTCTCCCAACCCCCCCAGTTATTACCGAGACGAGCCCAAGGCCGACCATGGCCCTGCGTGTAGAAGATAGATGGATAATGGATATCATGTAAACCACACAGAAACCTATGTCCTAACTGCACTTAGTTAGATAGAAATAATTCTTCCTTCACCGATTGGCCCCTTTTTAAAAACCTGTAGCGCACTTGATCTCTCTGTCCCTATGATGCTTCCCACTGCGATCTATAGTCTGTAGCTGCACCACTGTTACCCCAACTGTGATTTCACAGAGCCCTTATACCACCAGAAGCAGTCAAGTGCACGATAATGAATAATCAAAAGGGTGACTGTAGAAATCCAAAAATGGATGAATATTTAATTTGTTCATATTTACCAGGCTCTTCTCCATGGAAGATTGCAGGTTTGCATGTTTCCCCCCCCCCCCAAAAAAAACCAAGATGCCCCAGAAAATACAGGTGAAGGTGACATTCATCTATGAACTTCAACATTTTGATGAATCACGTGGAATCATATTTGACGAAAAAATGGAGATGTTGTTGAAACGTTTCATACACATGTGCTTTTTTAACTAAAAAAAACCTAAACTATGGCATGACTGCTATGTCTGTATGGAGCCAACAGTCTCATGTAGAAAAAGTAGTAAGAACAAAAGATTCTGTGTGTGTCTGTCTGTCTGTCTGTCTTTCTAACTAGTATATTGTGGGGACCACATTTCCTCACAAAGTGAAAAAATCTGTAACTTTTTAGTTTTGTGAGATCACTTTTTTAGGTCCCCACAAGGATAACCCCAATATTTGAAAAATCTGCAAATGCAATCAACAAAAAGTGCCAAAGGTCTTGTGTGTTGTTTGGTTACTCATGGTGAAGGATATCATAGTTGGCATTAGGGTGTCAGATAGAAATGAATGGAGAGTCCCCATAAAGATATGAATATGTGAACTGCGTGTGCGCGCGTGTATGAATTGCAGCTAC
The DNA here is from genome assembly GCF_048594095.1 of Paramormyrops kingsleyae. Taxonomy (NCBI): domain Eukaryota; kingdom Metazoa; phylum Chordata; class Actinopteri; order Osteoglossiformes; family Mormyridae; genus Paramormyrops; species Paramormyrops kingsleyae. The sequence goes on from NC_132817.1 coordinate 20,672,266, forward strand.
GTTTAATAGGCAGACAAACTCAGCAGGACTTGGCTCAGGGCATTCCATCTGTTGGGCTCGATCGTTTGGGATCTTCACTAAAGGGGGTGCTCCCTGCAAACAAAGAGGCTTAAAGGAACCAATCCTGCTTACAGAAACAGGAATTCAGCACAAAGTATACTAAGTTGCTTTTTGTTTGTCACCAGACGATTTGCTGCATATATAAATATAAAAATATACTTCAAATAAAATCCATAACCTGTACTGTAATAACTATTAATTTCTATCCCTGGAAAGATCATATGTGTCTATTTATTTGCTTCTGTATTTCTGATGCAGATGTCAACATTGTGTAATTTTTTGTGTCTTCTGATAACTAATGTTATATTTAATTATTCATTTATTTTTTTAACATCCCCCTCCCACATTGCAATTTTCAGTTTGCCACAAGCCCTCAGTGGTCTTTTAAGGTGAAGATAGATGGGGAGACCTACGGGCCGTATGAAGCTGATTACCACAGACTGATCCGCACTGAATTAACATGCCAGCTCTTAGATGAAGACTGGCTAAGCCTTGTAGCCTTGTTTAAGATTCATTCCACAGTGAACGTGAATAAAATTTTCCAGTCAAGTTCCAAACATCCTATCTAATAAAATAATGGCACACCCCCCCATTGCAAGAAAACAATATTGTCATTCCTCATCCTCTGAAAGCACTTTGCATTTCTGCTACGATAGGAACGAGAAATCGACTGCATTTTATAGATATTTATTAGATTTTTTTTTTGTAATGTAGACATATTTCATAATTAAGATTAATGCCTTCAGGGAATAAACACCATTCGGTAGGTTTGCACCACAGACTTAAACATTCAGCCTTTTTTTATATTAATGTCTGAAAAATACCGTTGGATAGATCTCTCTTTAAAGGATGAGTGTGGGGGGCTGTGGATGTGTAAGGTGCTGTCTCTCTGCTGTGGGGGTGTGAGAGAGCCCCCTCCTGGACTCCAGCCCCCCCCCCCACTCTGTGATTTCGTCCCCAGGGCCCTGTTACCACGCTGTCGAACCGGGGTCTGCAGTAGGGGAGAAGCTCAGCCCGCTGTCGGCAAACCCTAATTGGGAGACCTTTGCCACGGCACCTTTTTTTGGCATTTATTTTCCAGATTCATCAACAACGGACAAGATAATGCAGCTAATTAAGAGGGAAAAGATTGGGCCGAGTCTTTCAGTCAGCCGGCGTGCTGAATGGAGGGTCTTACTTTACAAACACGGCTCAGCTTTGTGTCACGCCGACTAGAAAGACCTTAAAAAGACAAGAAATGAGATAAAGGCAGGATTGCATGGGGAATTATAAGGGGTATTTTATTGAACCGGCAGCTGTTCTCAGTAACCTGTATATCACAAACTGCACAAAAGTGGCATTATGTTACAGTGATATAGTTCCAGTTTTGTTGGGGGGGGGGGCTCAGTAATGATCATTATATATTGCTACCCCTGGCTGTTTGCTCAGCATTTACACTCAAACTAGCAAATCCATTTGGCATAGATCTATAACACTTGGTGCTATTTTAATGATAATGTATCCTAGACTAAAAGTGTCCTGCTAATTCATATGTATAAAAAGCAAACTTCCAGATCCTTGGAGAGAAGATGCCAGACTTTTTTTAGTATTTCTGTAGTCAATGCCAGTAGGTCCTTAATTATTACAATTAAGTGGATATTTTGATAATCATATTTTCTTCAAGATTATTATAATAGGAATTGAGAGGTACAATAGCAGTTTTTAATGAAACAATTCTAAAGGTATTTTGTCATTGTTGGCAATCACACAAAAAGTGAAGGCATTTATTGATTGGTCTAACGTTTAAAATAAATTACGCCGATCACTAAGATGTTGCAGTCATTATATGGTAACTGTAGGTGCTGCATGATTAAATTGTGTCGTAAATATATAATAAAGATTCATATAAACTAGCTAGTATATAGTGTAACTGGTGCCATTCATGTTCTGGTTTGTTGGTCTGTCTTAATCATTAGATTGACACCATCACCCAGATTTCATCTCTGCACCACGATTACACCGTAGCCATTTTAAGTTTAGGAATCATTAATTAGGAACTATGAATTTTATCAATGGATCAATGAAATGATATTTAGCATCTGTTTTTGGGGGATATAGCTGGACTATTTTTGGAGAGGGTTGGGGCTGGATGAGGTTATGGTCTGATGCCTTGCTTTGGCTGTGGTTTCCGAACCCCGACAGCGACATGCATGAATCTGACAGAGTTGACACACAACACCCCATTTCTGTTGGAATTTGACTCGCCGACCAATCGTTGCACCTGGCCCCTCCCACCTAGCTGCTCATTCGCCCTCCTCGTTGCCCATCCATCCCCTCTCGACTTACTTCGCTGCCAATTGTTTTTGTAAACAAAAGCTACATGAAGCATGTGACTGCAGATACGTCACATCTCCATCGGAGATGCACACAGCCCAACCTGCAACAATTGATGCGCTCATTTAAATTTTAAAATTTATGAATGGAATGTATATTTTAAATATACAAATATATTCTTCCACTATGACCTTTGTTACACACTTGATAGTCATATAGATTGTGTTTAAGGTTTTCTCTTGCAAGTAATGTTTTTTTTTCCATTTCCTAAATGTACAAATGGAAAAATGATTTACTTTTAATGTATTCTTTGAAGCTTTCATTTTATAGGTTCATGACATTACAGTTTATGCATATAAAACCACCATAATCTGTTTTAAAATTTTTATATCGATCATTTTTATTTAATAAACTACTAAACATACTTTTATTGTGATGAAATTTAATAGCGAAGCTTAAACACTGTAAATGGATGTCTTATCAGTATTTTGTGTAATACTTGATACCATGTGTTTCAGCCCCTATTTCATGTTAGTCATCTGCTTTTAAATATCAGTGCTGCCTTTGAATTAAATCCTTTAGCATAAATAAGTGTATTTCTGTCCCTATTTGGAAATATACTGTTTTTATGGGGGGAGTCATTTTCTGCCCAGGAATACTTACTAAATGTATGCATTTTGAGCAATGTCACCGTATCCCTTGTAAATATCGAGATGTACATGCAATGCCCTGATGTCAAAACAATGGCGAGTTTTTGAAATCCGGTCTATTTTTTTAGGTGGCTTTTCCACAGCTCTGCTCACATACACCATCTGTCCTCCTTCTTTTAAACCCAACCTGTCTTCCCCTCAGGAGACCGCTGTGCGGGGGGGGGGGGGGGGGAGACACTGCTGCCTGTGGGAGATCCTGCAGAGACCCATACCCCCCCCCCCCCTGCCGCCTGGTAAGAGAGGCGCTTCAAACACCCACAATGCTCCTCTGCGGCGGGTGTCGCTAGTTTGGCCTTTGCAGCTCAAAATAGCGATTTCAGCCTGTTGAGGATTCAGCTATTGGAGAAGGTCACAATATTACAGTATAATTACATTATTTAATGGCCTTTTCTTATATGCATTTTGTTCTCCATTATTGAGGTCAAGTCTACATTCAGCCCCCCATTTACAAAGCAGACACCTGGCTTTCTTTTCTTCCTCCAACATGCATCTTTGAAGTAAAGCAACAATATTCAAGAGGACCTTTTTCAGAAAATCTCAAAAAGCCAGTTTCCATGCATACACAGTATCTTTAAACACTCTCAAACACGTGCAGCCTTATGCTGAAGCATTCTTCTCTTTCAGCTGTCGAACCTCTGCAACCACCCCCCCCCCCCCCACTTAGACTCTTGGCCAAGGAAATACACTCACCAAGCATGTCCCACACTGAGCCACATGGCCCTGTCTGAGTGCCTCTAACTTACCAGAGATAGAACGCTGACACTTGCAAATTTATCAATATTTCATAATTCCAATAAGTAATTGCGAATTTCTTAAAATACTGTGTCCTGTAAAGTTTCAAGTACACTCAACGGGAGGTTGTCTTGGTATTTGGTGTGATAAAAATGTAAAACACAAAACCACCATGTATATGCATGCATTGGAAAGATATTAAAATAAGCACTTTGACTACTGCTCGTATAAAAAGTTGGAATATTTCAATCTTCCTCAAATATCTGAGAGCAGTACAGAAGCCCCCCATGTTACAATGGTCTATTTTATGATATTTTGACTTTACGATCGATATGATTATTCAATAAATTCTATCCTTTATTAATGATTTTGCTCAGCTGTAGGCTAATGTAAGTGTTTTAAGCACGTTTGAGGTTGGCTAGGCTAGGCTATGATGTTTGTTAGGTGAGGTTTACTGTATTATAATGCATTTTTCCTTACGATAGGTTTATCATAACGTGACCTTATCGTAACCAAGGGACAGTCTGTACTTTGCTGGCGTTTACTTAGCCTAAATGAAGAAGACGCACACTTGTAGTATTTCAGCATTGGATGTGAAAGCCAGCCAGTCTGTTGGATATCAAAGCAGTCAACTTAATGAAAACACATATTGCTACAGGAGCTTTGAAGGTATCAGTGGCTGATTAATAGGAAGTACAAACAAGTATCTCAGTATCAGTAGGACATGACAGAATATAGCCGAAGGCTTTCTCTTGTAAACTGTACAGTCCCAAATAAGCTAAGCTGTGTACTGGAGTAACTAAGCCTTGCTTAGTGTGTGATCATCTGCTGCTTCTGCACAAACTGTATCTTGAGTAAAGCCCTGTGAATTTAGTATTTAACTCTAACATCTCCAAAACCAACCACCACCTACGTATGCAAAAGCAACCATACTCAACTAAGCCATGTGAAACTCTGTATAGCCTGTTAGTATGACACATACATACTCTAGTTATATCTTTAAAAATTCACGTTTTTGAGGCAGGAAGTGCACACTGAAAGACGAGCGAATGAAAGGCCTAGTGGAAGACCAATTTGGCCATTTACTGGAACCGTGTTCAAAACATCTGTCCAGGCTCTTCCCAGATCCAAATAGGCTGGTCTGCAATCAATGAGCTGTGGCAGTAAGTCACAGAGCAAGTTATTAAAGTGTGTGTACGGGGTAGGCATAGATGTTACTTAACTCTAGTCGCTCCAGATGTCTTAGCAAATTATGTAAAAATATCATTTAAAACAGAAGAAATATTTCCATTTCTAGGTAGCATTGCACTAGACAGAGAAAAATAGCTTCCCTCTCTCACGTTAGAGAAATGCATTGTTTTGAATCACATTATTGTCAATGTTAGTGTCTGAAAGTTAGGGAGGAACAGAAATTACATACATGCATATAGATTATAAGTTCTATCCAATATATTTTATGAAAGGTGCATATTAAAAACTTGTGTATCTTTATTGGACACAGATTTCTATCAGCTGCAGTTCAGTTGTTTATACTTAAACTTTAATGTCAAATTTTAATTCAGCAACACCAGAAGTAATTAAAACTCTGGGACAGTAGTATTTAGCTGAGACTCTGATCCGAGGTTTGGTGGTATTTTTCGCCTATTATTATTCATTGGCAGCAAAAATTACAACAGGCTTGTTGAGGTTAATGTCAAACTAGTCCAATTACTGGCATTATCACTGTATGCAAACAGTGTCCAACCACCCATCAGTTTATGCTGGCACAACTCTGCATAATACATGAGACATATTTTATATACGCCGTTACTACCAGAGACCCATAATTATACTTAATGACTAACCCAATTCAATGTGCATGGAAAATGTTTGCAAAAGAATATATTATAAATTCATTCAATTAATTTTTTTCTGAATTTGTCACATTTAAATCTAATAATAAAAAATAAATTTAGGGGTGTAAATTGCAGTTCTAATCAGGAGGGTAAAATAATATAGTACAATAAACAAAGAAAGAGAGAGGCTATTCCTTAGATACATCTAAACACATTCATGTCATATAATCCCATGACATTACAGCATTAATGTATAAATGTGTATGTGCAGCATATCGCAACGAAGGAACCCGTCTGTATGAGAGTCCTGTCAGTTGGATCAGTGGTTCAAGTTTGCTGGAGCAGCGAACAACAAAGGCAGGAGAAATGATGGAAAGCAGGTCGCCATTAAAAACGGTTCCTCCTCGTTCCCTTGGCGTCCTGCCCGCCAGCGCAGAGCGGGGCCTCGGTTCAGGGCCGGAGCGCCGCCACTACGCGCCAATCAGAAGGCAGTAAATCCGTACAATATCAGGACATGCTGAAGTCTGCCGGCTTTTACTGTGTCTGGGAAAAAGCAGATTTGTTAGAAATAATGGGTGGATTTTTTTTCTGCATTCTTGAAGATAAATAGAAAACCACAGCTGGTGAAATTTAAATAAGACAAACAAAAACAGTGTAACTGTATATTCCGAATGGCGTGATCGTGGTCGGCTCTGCTTTATTAACGAAGACTCGTTATGGAGTTTTACATACTGCTGTAGCCTCCTCACTGTTTTATGGACATATCAGATTGACAGAGGTCCTGTGTGGCTGCTGCTGGAGATCAGTAAGCATTGTAAGAAGGGAATGAGGAAATGGATCTACCTACAGAATTAACCATGAAACTGTCAGGTCTGGAAACTTTTTCCCTCTCATCTAACACTGTAATGACAGGGGAAAATGTAACAGTTTTGTAAAATATATATATATATGAGTATGTGTGTATGTGTGTGTGTGTGTATGTGTGTGTATGTGTGTGTGCATGTGCAAAATATATATATATATAGCGCACCTTTAAATATGGTTTTTTTTTCCATGCACAAGTGCAAAACACACCATCTGCTTCATGTTGGAAATAAGTCACACTGCAGATTTTAGAGCATTTCTAGGAAATCTCTTCTCTTTTTTTTGGTGTATTTGTAATCCAGGAAAGTTAGTTGAAAATTAATTGTTACAGTGCAAAATGACTCCCTTCTATGTTCAGAGGTGTGTTTTGTTCATAAATTATCTGCTCCAACTGAATGATACAAAACCATTAGTTGCATTACCAGGTATATAATAATGTAACCGTAATTTCAATATGAAACACCAAAATAATACCCAGTAGTGAGAATATGCAATGCCCATTGCAATTATGTAGTTTTATGTGCAACAAAAAGTATAACGCATTTGTGGACTTCCCACACAAACACAATTTATATACCAAATATTTCACCTAGGAATCAACCTCACTCAAATAAATATTTCATTATTTTTAAATATTTGTTTACTATAACATTCACAAAGTTTTTCTTCCCAACCATTAAGTCCAGCTATCTTTTAGTAGTAGTATATTTTCTTAGAATTTTGGCATGTTATTTAAAATGATTGAAACAGTGCACATTTCTGTGCGTCATACATTTCACCAAGAGCAAATAGAATTGGAAAGGCCATCATGGCTGACCTGGGCTTGAGCGCCTCCTATAGGCTGATGGCTTAGCAGTTCTAGCTTAATTACATGTCATCATCTGACCTGTAGAGTGAGGAAAAGGAACCATATGCTTGGCAAAATGATTTGGACGGTAGTAAGTGTTACTTTGACGGTGTTCAGGCTGGCTTTGTAGGTGCTGTATACACTCAAAAATGTTACAAAAAAACTAATTTCTTAGTTTAATGTGCCAAGGGCATCAAGATTGACAATTTGGACAAATGTATTCTGTAATGCAAAGTGTGTACCTGCTCTGACCAGCCTATAATTTTTGGTATTCATTATTTTTTTTTTTTTTTTTTTTTGGCTAGACTGAAAATGTGTTTATCTAAGAATGTTCCCTTAAGGCTTCTGTTTTTACTCCTGTCTGCTAGACATATGTGTACTGCCTCTATTTCTCTGTTCTGACATGAATAAAAATAAAGCAGCACGTTTCAGACTCTCCAATGCAGGTGTTTCGTAAATTAAAACAGAGGTAAGATGCTTAAAATAAGCACGCGAGTGCGGCAAACGCATTTGGATATTTTTCACATTTTTCCCTTAATTGCCGATAACAGTAGCGAGAGTAAATAAATGGATGGTTGCTCATTACGTGAGGTGACAGAGAGGGCTTGTGTAATCAAAATTATAGAAATTATACTTTATCACTCAAAATATGACCAAATACTGAATTAAATATAAGTGCAAACAATGACTCCTGTCCACCGATCAGATAAATATAATAATGCCGTTTCATAAGCATCAATAACAGTAAGCAACACAAAGAGGGGTAATGGGGAGGGGGAGGGGGAAATGTTAAATTAACGCCTCTGAAATTGGTAGAGAGAGACACAATCGTAAGAGAGGTGTGAAGTGTCACATTTACAGGTCAGACAAAGAAGTCCCCCCACCCTGCTTCATGATGGCTTATCTGTTGTGCCAAAGGAAGCACCTGCTGGGTCTGTTAATTGAGATCAAGGCGGGACGGGGGTGTTAGGGGGAGGGGGGGCGGCAACGTGCCAGTGCTGGGTGGCTGCCGCTCAAGGCATCGCCTCACAAACAGGCCCCATGTCTCCATTTCAGGGCTTTTCTGAGAGACTCCCAGTTGACTGATGGCTTTATTAATTAATTTGTTTAGTATTATTATTATTATTATTATTTTCTAGCAGCTTCCATAAGATAAGTAGCTTGCATTTTTCATTAACAGGGCAGGAAATTCAGAGACATTCACATTTAGTTCCGGTATTTGTTTTTAATTTGTACAACTACGGGTGTCAGGTACTTCGGAAGGCTTTAGTGTGAGCATATCCCGTCTCGCTCTGGGGTCCGAGCGCAGGGTCAGTCCGTTTATCTGGCACCCTGGAGCGTCTTCTGGGGTTAAGGGCCAAACCTGCTGGTCACTGAAGATGTTCGACCTGAGACCAAATAGATTGCATCTCTTTGGTCAAGTAGAGGTCTTATTCAAACAGTATTTGCATGATGTTTTCATTTTGTTGCAGTTGTTGAAAGCCATGTGCATTTTTTTCCTCCATTATTCTTGTGTTTAAAATCACACTTTTGAATGAGCAATTCCTTTAAGAGGTCAAATAGTATAATGTAAGTTTCCACTAAATGTTAATACTATATGTGGGTTAAAAGAATATCTGTATATGATTGATTACTAAGGCATCAAGTCAAACACAAATTTCATTGACTAATAAAAAAGTAAAAGTCAGAAAAGCAGGGCTTCTCTATAAACAATACCCTGGACAATTAATAAGGTGCTCACAATATCTTACATTCCAAATCAGTGGAAGTTACTCTTACAGTATATATTTGTCAAATTGTATTAGTGGTTTTGAACTTAAGAAGTTTGTTGTGTAACAAAGCGTGGAATCGACACACTTACAAATGCAAATGCAGCATGCTTTATAAACATGAAACAATAGCACACTTAGATGCAGGACAAACTGCAGAAATAATGTGCAGAAAGTCCCTAATTGTGCTGTAGTCACTGTACCTATACGTTATTGAGTATACGTTATTGAGTATATGTTATTGAGAATTGAACTGTCAAACTAATTATTTTACCTCAAATAAGGCCAAAGAGACATCAACAAGGCATCAGAGAGAAGATTAGCTCTACAGGTGACAAATCTATTTGTCAGTGACATTTTTAGTGTTAAGTCACAGTGACTATGATCTGATCAAAGAGATTATCCCCCACTGGGTCCAATTAGAACCATACTGTAGTAGGAAGAGAAAAAAAATCACCAACTTCTGTTATTCATTGTCCAGGCCTAGACATTTTTTCCTCAGCATAGGTATTTTCTACCATCGCCATGATTAAGGGAAGATGGCTTTAGATTAAAGTGCTCTGTCCAGTCACTTAGGACTTGGAGGGCATACGTTGTACCTCATTAAGTCCATTCCATTAACTCCCAAACACGGTTTGAAGTGTATCACGGTCAAAGGTCACGCGGAAAACAGATCTCCATTTAACTCACCAGCTGGAGATGATAATTAGCAGGTGTGCCGGTGCCGGCGTTTACGGGATGACATAAGGCTGCTTCTCAGTGGTGGCGTGATCTGGCAGAGCACCGCCGTGGGGAAAACTGGCTGGAATGGGGAACGGCAAAGCGGTTTATTTAATTCCACACACCGCGCGGTGTAGCTGGTGTTTAAGCTCCCACTCAACAGCTGAGAAAGCGGAATGACACTGTAAAACAATAGATGATCACAAAAATGTTATATTTATCAATTTAGCAACAAACAGTCCCTGTAGAAAGTGGAGAACACTGTGACATGGAGATGTCACAAGCTTGTTTTATTATACTAATTGTCATATTTAAAATGTACTGATTTTATAAAAATGTCCGACGAGCGAAGGCCATTGGGATGCAATTAACAAACTACAAAAGAAACACTTTAATCTCTTTCATAACGTTGATGTCTCTTGATGTACTGAACTCTGATTAATGCAGACACATTCAAAGCTTTTCAAGGACAGATAACCTGAATTTCAGTGTTTATTGTTTCTCTGTAAAGACTAAAAGTGTATTTTTGTATTGATGTTTTTCCCCTGTATTGGTTTATCTTTAGACAACTAGTACTATCAAAACAAAAGTTTGTTTTACCAAGGAGAGGGACCCAGGCACATTAGGAATCTGAAAAAACAAAAACTTTGTCCAACTGACAGATTTATAAACACTAATAGCTCCCCATAAAAGCTATACCCTGTAATAAAAATATATATGAATGAGTGTTTTCACTGGATGTGTCTCATTGGTTGGGATGGGTAACAGATCTTCTTGACAGAGGGCTTGTGTTGTAGATGGCAGGTTTACTAGACTCAGGGCTTTACATTTCTGGGGTAACGGGGATTGGCTCGGGACGGAATCGACGCAGCACAGCAATAGCACACAAACACAGAGGTATAGTTTTGGCAATGAAGGGAGGAAGAAAACACTGGAATGTCAGATGGGACATAAGGAACCATAAGTTTCCAGGATTGGGTCTCGGTAGCGGTCAGGTCTTCAGTCTGGGATACCTGGGGCAGGAAATGTTGTAAGTACCAGGAACCAAGGCAGGTAAGCTGAATTCTCACCTATAATGGTAGCTAATTGAAGCTACCCATCCCCCCCCCCCCCCCCCCCAAAAAAAAAAAAAACACTTGGTGCCCCCGTCCTTTGCACTGTAGGTTTATTCCCTGATGGTCATCGACCCCAAATAAAACTGTCATGCAACGGGAAGGCCTCGGCACAGCAACGCCGGGCTAAATAAAGCCCCGACAGCTTTCATCCAGCGAGGAAGACGGAAACGCCAGCATCACGCTGTGGCGCTTTTCACAGGACGGCGGCGCCTCGCTGGGCAGGACGGCGTGAGCTCAGCGACGCCGGACTGCTGGTGGGGCGTGACACCGCGAGGAGCAGCGGAGAGTGGTGCGTCTCAACTGAAGTGTGTGCCAGCAACTAATTTTCTTATTGGTTTTGGTTAAGTGGAGGCGAATCCGAATCAGAACTGAATCTGAGAGCGAAACTCATGCCTCAGTATATCTCAGCAGTGTGTGTGTGTGTGTGTGTGTGTGTGTTGGGTCCAGCTAACTGCATGCAATATACTATCTAGGCCTGTGTTGTGCTATGTGGATTTTTTCCTGAGTAAGCTGTTTTTGTGTTTAGTTCCTCTGCATCAGACTTTTGATAAATGTCCTTCATACAGAACTGATGGAGATTCCTATTTGTGTGATAAGTTGTGCTTATTTATGAAATAGAAGAGCACATGCAGGTCTGCATCAGGAGGCACGTAGGTACTATTGCATTTTCTCAGGTGTACTTCCCTGAAGAAAAACAATGTCACCGTTGTTTTCCATAGAACCCTTTGCGTACTTCCGAGACACTGCCACATCCTTCTTAAGTTTACACTAATTACTCTCCCTGTTTGTGTTTGGGATTTGGCAGACAGCGGAATTGCTACTGGCATGGTAGCATTCCTAACAGTTAATAAATCCAAAATATTATGTGTGAATTTAAAAAAAAAAAAGTGCCATTAAGCAAAGGACATTACAGAACCTGAAGTATAAACTCGGTCTAAAAACCAGGACAGTAATTCAGGACAACTGTGACCTCTGTCCCTAATAAAAGTAAGATTAGTGGTCAAACAATTCCAATAATAAGATCCATATGGAACCAAAGCTTCCACATATGTAATTAGACAAATCTAACAGCTTTGATGAAAGTAAATATAAGGACATTTCTTGACATTTAATATGATGTATTGTAAACATGTGGTATAATTTGTTAAGTTTTCTCCTTTAATCTTTAGCAGAACCGTTTACTAGATATTAATGCTAAGCTACTCTGCTGGAGACAACACATAATAGTTTAAGACTTCAAACTAAACAGTATTTTTAGTCTGTAGTTGTCAGTTATTTTTATGTTTTTAAGGCATTGCAGAAGCAGACTGGACATAAACAGATTTTTTTTTTCATAAATCAGTGGAAATTTAATTAACATACGAGAAAATGGGACACCGTGTTTTTATTTTTTTTTCCTATAAAAGTTTCTACTGCAGTCTTTAGCAGAAAGGTTTTTGGAACTGCCAGGTACAACAAGCAGACCAAACCGAGCAGGTCACGTGGTGCAGACTGTGACGCACAGAGAGCCCAATGTTAACTTGATCGAAAGCCTGAGGGTTTTTTGGCAGCAGAAGGAACGCTGCCTTGCCCCGTGTCATTGTGTTGCTAATTAGAGGAAGTTATCTGTGCAGGTGTCTGGGTTTTGCACGCTCATAATTGCCACCCTTTGCTCCTGTTTCCTTCTTAAATCCTGTCCTCCACGGCAAGACGCGCTATGAGCCGGACAGATACCTGCTTGGTGACGCGGCTATTTAAATAAGACGCGCTGATCTCCGCCGGATCCCGTGAATAACGAGCGCTGCTTACCTTCCTGTTTCTCAAACTAAAATGAGAAACACACGAGGCACGCCGAAGTGTCTCTTGTCTCTGGAAATGGGGGAACGTCGGAAATGTGATGTTAACATGATATAAGCAGAGGAACAGCAAGTCCAGCAGAACTCACCATCTCACTGACAAAGATCCCCTGAAGAAAGCATGGACGCTCATTTAAAATAACCTTTACCTTCTTACCCACCGAGTAGTCTTTCAAACTGAGAAAAACTTTCTCACATGCCATCTGTGTGGTGTGTTGATTTGGACGCTCTCCCTAAGATGTATGGGTTTCTACTAGGGATGCAACGTAAAATCCGAACCGTTAGTTTTAGCATCCACGATTCGGTGCACGTAGCCGAACAACGGTTATGAATAGTAATTTTAGTCATTGTGATCTCTGCTTTAACATGTTTTTTAGACCATGTAACTTAATCGCTAAAACGGATTTAAGCTATTTTTCTGTGTGGCCACACGTGAGTTGCAGCCATTCAACAGCTTGGAAACAGGGCCGCAGGATAATCGCCAGAGTTTTGGGTGACAGGTGTAAATATTCTTCCGAACGCCGGCATTTCGGCGAACTTAACAATTTTGATCAAAGCCTTTGATGTAGCAAATTTTAGGTTTATAATGGCATGACATAGATTTGCCGTAAGATTTCTTGCGCAAGCATCACGCCAGATGCGTGATCAGTTGGCAACCCTGTTTCGGCATTATATGGACATTGACTTACGCCCACAATTTGGTATGCAGATAAGTAGTGTCCCTAAAATCTTAGTAATCAGTATAAATTAGGCATTTCCTTATGTTTAATAAGCACAAGATCTCGTATTTAAAAAATGTGGCTGTCAGGATGTTGTCCCTTTCATCACCACCACTTCAGTGCTAATCGCTTCCATGGTATACTAAAACACCAGTATGAATACGCCGGATTTATACAGATTACTAACTTTCGGGCGTCACAATACAAATCTCATTAATACAGCATTTTAGGAGTACTACTAGTACTAATCTGCCGCCGCCATTTTGAAATCGAAAGCGAGGCTGGGCGGGAGTGCCCTCCAGAAAAACCGGGAAGTACAGTAGAAAAATGGCTCGGGCCACAAACCTTGAGCCGGTATCACATTTTACCAAGAACAAGGGGCCGAGGAGGAACGTCGAATCACCAAGAGACAGCAACTGAATAGAGGGCCACATTACTGGTATCAAAGGTAAGTTAACGATTTTGACAGGCTTTGTCAGTGTGCTAGCTAATCAGCAAACGTCAATATAATATTTACAACGTGATTAGCTAAGCATGGTCATAAATAAGCTTAATTTATTTAAGTTTGTGGTAAACTGTTGCACAGAATGCTCATTAGGAAATTGAATGTTAAGTGTTTTGTAAAGGTAACGTTACATTTTGTGTTAACTAACGTCAGGTGGTATATTTATGACAATGTTTAGCCATCTAGCTTACAGGCTACTGTTTTTTTTTTTGTGTGTATCAGTACTACTTGAACATTTGCAGTATATTTTAACAATACCGCGATAATACTAATAACCTTGATAATTTGATATCACAATTATAGTGACCAAAATTTTCATACAATTTCATCTTCAAATCAGTGCAGAAGTTTATCCTCTTCAGTTTGTATTAATTTGCTTGCAAAACGTTATCACCTTATCCTGCTGGACAGCACTCACAAGCACTGTTACCCTGAGCTAGGTTAAAAGAGCAGGATGCTATACGTATATGATACATTACACAATGTTCTGCACAGTTAATCGATTGGGTATCTTTTAGGTGGAACCAGAGTCAGGTACTTCATTTCAAATGATAATGGGTGTTCACATACAAAAATAAAATCTTAAGCACCACTGTGAGGAATTATAGCAAAAGGCGGTTTGGTTATACTGTATATCCTCAGTACTGAAAATCCATGATTCTGCAAAAGTGTGTATACTAGGTTTGCAAGGGTCCGGGTTACTCGGAAATCGATTTGTCGATTTTGGTAATATGTACAGACTGGTACATGGCAGTACGCCATACTAGTATCAACGAATTTATGACATTACGATGGCTACAAGGTTTGGCAGCTAATAGTATAGTACCTGACAATAACGTAATTATTATTTTTTTCATTCTTAATGTAATAAGTCTGATGTAATAACTGGCCAATAATATTCATTTCCTGAAACAATAACATAACTTTCTGCCAATAATGTAATAAGTTATCAGCTTTTATTATATTAAGGACTGAGAAATTCATTGTTATTGGCATGCTGTTATGTTATTGCTAGTTATTACATTATTGGCTGCTACATTAGATGATAGGAATTTTTCAGCTCCATTATGGGACCACCATCGTATATGTGACCCATCATTGACCGAAATGTCGCTATGCGGTGCATGACTGTAGGAATAAAAAGATGGATGGGGGGTGTCACAGTACTATCGTTTGGGCAAATATGATTACTTTAATCGACTCCCTCTCCTTCTGTGGATACACTGTACCTTGGTTCTTTTTGATAACTGAGTCTGGGTACAGTGGTATCAGGATGCTCTGTGTCCTTTGCACGCCAGATGTCGTTGCATGGGATGGGGTGTGGTCTAAGTGACACCTATACCCCTTTTTTTCAAAATAAATTTAGAAAGCATCACATGAGATGAAGCTTCCAGTTTTTATCCAGTATAAGGGAAAACTGGAGCAGATTTTCCTAAACTACGTCTGGGGGCCTGATTCAGTTTGACCAGTGCTCCGGATTGTCCTTAAATTATGTAGAACTACAGGTTTAGTTTGGATAAATTCATGAAATATGTTTCTTTCCATCATTTAGAGCTGTTTGTGCACCTGTGTTTTTTGCCTTTCCACATGAATGGTTTTCAAGTACCGGCTCCCACCGAGAACAGTGGGTAGCCCATCTGTACCGGAAATGGACTTGAGGAGCAAAGGTCACCAGTTCATGTTCAAGGTGGCGTCCTGCTGTTGTGTTTTCGAGCGAGTTCTTAACCTGAACTGCTGTGGAGAAATATGCAACTGTAGGTGAGCGTGACGGTGTAGGATGCAGGCTGCAGGAGACGTCAGGCGCTTTGCAAAAGAATACCACTAGAGCAAATGAATTATAATGGGGGGCCAGTCACGTGTGCCTGTTGCCAACATGGCCGTCGATGTGGCTTCGCTCTGGACTCTGCTGCGTTTCTGAATCTGACGTGGGGAATATCTGCATTCCAGGTTACCTCTGCCTTCTTCCGGGCTTAGCATCACACCTCGAAACATTACATCAATTCAGAATTCTCAGTGAGGTTAATGCACCAATTACTCTGAACACTGATGGGGAAATAGGTGCAGGTTCTCCAACCTTGTTAATCTTAATAGCCCAGAAGGTTCTGTCAGTGTGATTGGGGATTTAGGGTAACTGCCTCTCTGTCGTTCAGGTGTACCTATGAATATTTTGCCCACCCCCTGGATGCAACGTAGGGTTATACCCATGACCTCATATATATGTATATTTTTTTAATGAAACCCAACAAAATTCAAGCATTATTCTAATACTTTGCAGTTCTCCTTGTTTAACACACAC
Source organism: Paramormyrops kingsleyae (assembly GCF_048594095.1). NCBI lineage: Eukaryota > Metazoa > Chordata > Actinopteri > Osteoglossiformes > Mormyridae > Paramormyrops > Paramormyrops kingsleyae. The sequence continues at coordinate 20,688,586 of NC_132817.1, forward strand.
AAACTTCAGCAGATAATATGTGTGTGTGTCTGGGGGGGGTATGTATATATTACATTGTGGGGACAACAAACCTGTTATTTATACAAATTCTTAAAAATCTATGAATGCAATCAAAAAAATGCCAAAAGTCATTTATTTTGTTTGGTTACTTAAGGTTAGGACTGGGTACTGGTTAATGTAGTCATAGTTGGGCTTAAGATTTTGCCCGTCGAAATGAATGGAGAGTCCCCACAAAGACATAGATACCGAATCTGTGTCTGTGTGTGTGTGTGTGTGTGTGTGTGTGTGTGTATGGGACCATCAGATGAGCCTATAAGGTTGCAATATTATGTTTATGAACTTGATTAGTATTTAACTAGTTGTTGCAGGAATCCTCTTCTCTGTAGTTCTGGCAGGAATATGAAGCAAAGTAACTCAATATTAGTGAAGAACATTTGGAGGGTAAAAATGCCATTTTATCAATTTTAGAGATCGTAAAGCAAATTGTGGGGGGATGGTTTAGTTTGTTACCAAGTACATCTATGGAAATGCACCAAAATAAACCGCAAGCCGAGAAGAATATTAGTGCTATATATATATCAGATGTCATAGAATTGTCTACACATCTGAGCATTTCTTCCTAGCACCAGCCGTGCCGATAGCCTGCGCGCTGCCATTTTCTCATCTCCCACATTAAAACAACATGATTAAATATGGAAAAAGAACAGAGGTCTGAAGGCTCCTCGGGGATATCATTAGGGCAAATTGCCAAGGAATGAAACATGAGCCATCCAGGAGAAACTGTGAGCTAAAAGAATACCAGGGGACCAGTACGCTCGACAGTTGGAGCTCCGGTAATGTGCGAACTACAGCTCCAACTATCAAGAGACTCTGCTCACTGACACACACAATGTCACAATTGACCAGCAAACCGGCCAACCTTAACGGCTGCACAGCAGCAGCTAAATAAATCTCTCCCCAAACACCCGGGTATACATCTGTCTGCCTTATCACAGTGCTTTTGCTTTTCGTGTTTTTATTTCTTTTTAGATGGGGGTGGCATTGTATGGGCGTGGGGGGGGGTTTGGTTGGACCACCATCTTCACATTAGCAGTGGCTCTGGTATCATGCTAGCCAATCAGTTAATTAACATCAACTGGGGAGGCGATCCATCAATTATTTTTGCTCAAATAAGGGAAGATGTTTGTCCGAGATCTTCAGTCATGTTGTGCAAGGTGAAAATACTGCTTACGGGTCTGTGAAGTAACCCTAACTGGTCAATAATTTGCATCCTTGGGTAACTTGGGTTTAAACAGCACCACCAGAAAACAGGAATGAAAACGGTCATCTCCATATTGTCAGATTTCTAAATTAATTAATTTGTGGCAGCATGGGACCAACCTGAAAAGGAGCCTCTTTTGACGTCAGTGCCGTAAAGCAAGGGCTTAAAGATTTTTGTATCTACCCTTCTTCGGTGGTTTTTAAGTCCCACAGTCACCTCAATGCGGATGATTTATGGGGCAGTATAAAGGAATTCTTTGTCTAAGATAAGGAAGGGAGACCTTTAGATAAGCAGTTAAAAGCAAATGAGAAGATTTATTTCATGCACTCATTCCTAGCTTATGTCCTGCATGGTAGCAACTCAAAGTGGCATTGTTAATACTTCCGGACATAAAGGTCCAGAAGTCAGCATCTTAAAATACACAGAATCTTACAGCTAAGATTTTTTAAGGTTTCATTTGCATTTTATTCATGCAGACAGATGTATGTTTTTGAATAAATGATCAGATACAAAACCCTGTGTTACCTGGTCAACGGGGTGTTTGAATGCAGAATGGAAGCTACCGGATTCTGGATTGTGGTTTCTTTTGGTGTTAATTCTTGGTGTTCTTGTCGGATTACAAAGTAAGAAGCATGGCTACACTAGCAAATGTTTATGGTGGCTTTTCTCCCTTTTCCTAATTGTTATGCCATTACAGGAATTGAGCAGGCCATTAGGAGAGTCAGATATGATCGATTACTGGTTGCCGCATACTAGGTAATATTAATCGAAACACATTAATTGAAACAAGGAAATTGATGCATTTATGAATCAAAGACATGTCACCTAGATCAGTGGTTAACAACTAGGGGGCCTCAATAAGGACCGGGAATGACCCCTCAATTTACTAGAAAAGCATACATATAAGCTCAGCATGGTTATCAATATATTTTCAAAACCAGATATAGGATGACACAATTCCATTTATATTAATATGCATTTATTATGCAATTTAAATTAGGGCTTTTAAAACATTTTTAAGAGAAAGTAATAGTATTCCTTCCGGAGTGTAAACAGCTTGAGAGTTTCAGTGCGGTTACACAGGATTCCATAATTCTTATCTAAAATCAAACCATTCAGTTAGCAGCGTCTCACAGGGAAGCTGATGTAGCGGAGAGGCAGGGAATCGTTGTTACTTAGTTCATTTTTAAATATTGTTAAAAATATAATTTCCAGTATTTGTTTAATTTTGTTGAAGGCTAGTACCTTATAATGAGGGGTTTTTTTTTCAATTATTAAGCACATGGTCAAAGGTTGTCAGGCTTCTGATGTTAGAGCCATTTGCCAAATAGATTTAGTTTTAGTTTTTTTGTTCATAAAAATTCACCTTCTGTTTTGAGCATGTCATAAACGGAGGAGAAAAAAAATCTGAGTGTTCTTGGACATAGTGGAGTGAAACCTTGTTTGAGTCATGTTTAAACAAAATTACACTGTTTGGCAGTGTAACCAAATTAAAATATGTTTATTAATACACATTAGCAATTGTTGTCATCATTGCAGAACAGATACAAGAGAAAGAAAATCGAAACCTGCGCAGGGGTTCCCAAACACGTTTTGTTGGGTGCTTGGATTTAAAAAGGTTGAGAACAGCTGGTCTAGATTGCTTCAAATCACAAACGGGTACAAATTTTCCTCATAATCTTGAAAAAAACAGAGGCAGAACGCAGCGTGACTCCTCATTCTAGCCTCTCCTGAGAGTGTAATTATTACTGCTTTTTCTCATTTGTTGACAAACACCTGGAAGGCCCCTCCAAACCCATTTTGAAAATGGGGAGTTAACAAGTAGCAGGCAATAAAGGGAAATGATAAAACTGTGAGCACCTGAAGGTCAAAGGTCATGGGGGCAAAAAAACTAGCAGAATGACAACGGTGGAAAAATGTCCGTGAAATCAATCCTGAGGTTGATTGGGCGGGGGGGGGGGGTGCTTCCACACACTCCTCCACACACTCCTCCACTTTAAGAAATTGCAAGGAAGCTACACAGCAGAAAGATTCGTCGGTGGCCACTGCAGGCCAGGCAACACAGGCTCTTGTTAGCATAGCGTTGACAGCAAGATGAAAAGACTCCAGTCAGGCTTGGGCCAACTGGGTCTGACTGAAAAGGGGGGGGGGAGGGGAAAAAAATCCCAGACCACAGTTGACTAGTTACAGTGTCTCATGCAGCACAATTATGCTAGCATATGACAAGCTGGCACGCTTGGGCAATCCCAGAACCAGCCACACGGGTTTGCATGGAGCTATGCTTTAGCCCTGGTCACCGTAAGTCAGCTGACACGTTGTTGTACCATCATGATTTATTCCGTAGCTTTGAATACATGGGAGTGTTCGGTGATGTTCTGGTAGACCAGCACAACAGGTTCGCAGTGGGGCCCGGACGTCGGGGGGGGGTGGGGGGGGGAGCATGCCAGTAGGATGCATAAAACATGTGCGGTGGCTCGCATCTTGATCCTGGCAGCTTCCTGGAACTGCAGGAAGGCGTCCAGCTGGACATCTGCCCGGCTATGACTGAATCTTTTTCTGCGGCGCATATTTCAAGACGGCGCCAGAGCTTGATAATACAACAGACGTTCGCACGTTTGCGTTTCCTTTGCCCTCTTATGCTGTCAACATGTAAACCATACATAGCGCTGCAGTACCACAGAAGATAATGATGGTTTGGGGCCTTCAAACAGGAAAACAAGATCACCGAACGGCAGAGCAGCCTGTTGGTGAATTGCTTCAGACATTAGCTACCGGAAGTTAGCTGCGAACAATGAGTACAAAACATTAGCTACTAAACTAAAGGGAAATTAGCAATAGGAAGTTTAATTATTATTATTATTATTTATTGTTATTGTTAAATTTACTGAATGTCTTAAGGCCGTTTGTCTTTGGGGGGCTCTGGGCCACCCACCCTGGGCCGGCAAACGGGCGATGGGTGGTTGGGTTGCAGAAGACATGTCCTGCTTATTTTCACTGAAGCACAGTAAACATCTGGGCTATAATCTGTCCAGGAGATAAGAGGCAACTCCCTTTGACTGAGCCTAGCGGAAAGTATGTGGAGGGTAATGTCATTACTGTATATTCACACACAATCGGGAAATAAAAACATAACGTGAATAGCAAGTCGGTGATCGCTAATATGCCAACCATGAGCTACTAGCACCCCATAGGGAACCAGCGTGTAGAAGGCAGAATACTTACTAATTTTACTGTCCGCACCCCCCCTCCTGGTCGTCAGCTTTTATCGTCATCAGCCCCCCCCCCCCCCCCAGATTATATTGTTTGTAGAAGTGGCTCTTGGCTAAAATTAAGCATTTTAACCCATCAAGGTTAAAATAGTGTCCATTTACTATTAAAAAAAAAAAAAAAAAAAAAAACCTAAATGAAGATTTGTACTGAAGCTGCATCTTGTGTGTTGGAGGGGGGATAGGACACATTACCCAACATTACCCAACATTACCCAAGCATTGTTTGTATGCTTGTTATGCAAGTTTAATTTTTGGGAAAGGAAACAACCATAAACTTTTCAGTGATACTTCAAGGTGTATTTACACTGAACACAATTAAAAATCTGTATGTATAAGTCTTATAGCAGGTCAGCTCTTTCAAATATCATTAGTGAATTTAATTATTTATGAGACTAAAATACTCATCATTACTATATGTCTCATTTCACCTAAATGTAATTGTACTAAAATTTTGTAGTGGGTTTTCGATGTGCAGTGTGTCTGTTTTGTTTGTGTTGCCCATAAAATGTCCATGCAGTGCTTCCTGATGCTTTGAGAGTATTTGACAGTTAAATATATTTCCAAGCAAACGTTTAGCCATTATCTGGACTGCTGCTTACCTTTCCATAGCACCCATGGGTCATGGGAAACACTGTCATACCATATTAGGATTGACCAGATATCACAATGATTTTTGGAAGAAGAATCAATTGGTGTTAAGTGCTGGTTTTAAGATCCTTAAGAGTGGTCCCATGTAAACAGGTCAGATAATTCTCTGATGTGAGAGGTTGAAATATTTAGTTTAACTTTTATGTGCATGAAATACAATTTATACGATACATTGATCTTATCCATCTATCTAAGAGCAGTAGAAATAAGGATCTGATTACATTTTCCCAAAGCAGCTTACAATAGAAGGAAGGGTTAGAATTTATGTGAGCCCCCTGGGATTTGAACCTGAGAACTTTGTGTTGGTAGCACAATGCTTAACTTGTTGAGCTACAGGAGCTGTCATCATTGTATTTTACTAAATATTACATTTAACATATTAAACATGTATTGTAACCATGGTTAATATATTGGTTCCATTGTGAAATAATGCTGTATGGACAGTAGACTTGTTTCTTGAAACGGAGATAGACATGATGAGTAAATGGGAAAATGCATCTAATATTAATAGTTTAATTTTAGGTGAATAATTCAGAGTAGGAATGGGGTAATATTAAGATTATAACCTTTAAAGGATTATGTTTCAATTTGCATAATGTTACAGTTTCCCAAATTTCTGAGTGGTGACACCAATACCTAAAATGAAAAAAGGAGGTTCTTTGAAGTAATGTAGTAAGTATGTCGCACTTTACTGAACCACATGCAAAGAAACACAGTATCAGGCAGCTCCTACCATTAAAACGGGACAATTCATTGTCTAGATCAAAGCAGCTGAAAACAGGACAGCGAAGGATAAAATCACAGTCTGCCTGGTAACTTTGCATTTGTCCCCAGGCTGGTCTGCGCTTTGCTGTGCTTCAAATGGGCCCATCTGTGGCTGAGGGTTTAAGTCACGGCACCTGGTGATCAGCCGTACCGTCCGTCAGCAGAGCTCTATGGACAAAATAATGATGTCGACAGGCAACGCATCAAATCAAAAAACTAGGCTGAAAGTGTTATTAAGTGACATATATAATTATTCGTTTTTTTTGTTTTTGTCCCTAATGCCTACTAACATCGCTACTGAAATGAGGGCAGTTAAGGAGTTGCGTGTGTGTTTGTGTGATCATGCTCTATGTTGCATTTTGGCAACTTGAAATCACTCTGCATGCCATTCTGGTTCAGTACCTGATCCAGAAGCTTTAAATACGGTCACTGTTTTCCTACTTTAGAATTATATAAAATAAAACTTTTTTCCCCATTACAATAATTATCTTTTTAATTACTTAGCTACAATTCAACTTGTTGATATTCTACTAATTAAAGTTTTGAATCATCCCATGTGTGCATTGTTAGATTTTTGATGTTGGTGGGTTTTAAAAAAATGTAGAACTTGACGTTTACCAAAGAATACTTAACTGTGCATCACCAGGACTCATATATACCATACCGTAAAGTGTTTATCAAGAAGAAGAAAAAAAATCAGGTCTGGAATAGATTGCCTTTGTTGCATTTAAAGGCCAGAGCAGCTTAATTGGTGAAACTGGAGCATGTTTGGTCCCGAGTGATTAGTCCAGCAGTTCGTTTTGGTTTTCAGAGAGATTGCTCATGCTCTCTTTCCAGTTTCAGGCTCCGGGTAATACAGTTATGCACAGAAAAGCAGAGGAGGGGGATAAAAGTTCAGACTTAAAAGCAATTTTCTAACATATAGAAAAAAAGAAACACTACTAGTGTAACCATGATACACACTGTAACATTAACTAACATGCATATATGTACACACACATAATTATTGTGATTATTGTTACAATTTTAACAAAAAATATTCAAAATGCACAAAATGATATAATTATGTAAAGCATGTATGAATCACCTTAATTTATCAAGATTTGTAAAATTGAAAAACGAGTTTGACAGAAATTACCTGATGGGAGTGTCGGCAGAGGTCCACTGCGTGATACAACTTAAACATCAGGAACGCCTGGAGCCATCTTCAAGTAAAGCAGCAGGTGCATCAGCATGCAGAATAAGCAAAATCAGCTGCAAAATGCAAAGACAGGGAAGCATTGCAGTGATTTTTGAAAGCCACCTTTCCCCACCTATGCTGGACCATAATTATGTCACACTGCTTTTGATTTTGCAAAATACATTACTTGAGTTCACAAATGCTGTATGAACTCCCTCAAAAAGAGAATGCGGTGGGTGTTGCTGGACCATCTGTAAATAGTTTTCTCTCTCTCACACACACACTGATTCTCAATTCAGTCTTGTAGCTTTGCTTTTTTTTACTATCTGTCTTGCCCTGTGACATTCGTCAGAGGAATTCACAGCATTTCAATTAACCTAAATCTAAAATAATGTATCTTAACTTTTGCAGCTCTTTTCTTCACTAGCTACTTTTGAAATAGCTTCTCACTGTTGCGCTTAAAGGTCAGTCTTAAAAAGAAAAAAGAAAAAACACCCTGGCCTTGATAGACAGACCTCCGAGCGAACGTTTCGGCTTCCGATTACGGCGGAGCATGACGAGTCGTTAAAGCAGCCATTAGCTTAACAATGTCCAGCTATGGTTTATCGGAGATCAGAGTTGTTGAACCCACTTCTGTTTCCAAACAAAATGTCAGCTTCTGCCCTTGCTGAACAAAAAATAAAACCAGCAGACTCAGATTGACAAGACTGTTTAGGTTCAGTATCGACTGCCTATGCAGCATGATGTATCGTTCAAGTTTTTTTTTTATTTTATTTTTTTTATTTAGGTTTGTTCTTCCCTTCTGCTGGAAGGACAGAAAACAATGTACCAAAGTGTGTCATTACAGCTCCCAGTACTGAATTGGCTCAGGCTTCAAGAACAAGCACCATAGAAACCAGTACTTCCAGCAGTCCTGAAACACATTTTTGTGGCTAGGGGTGTTCACCCCCCTGTCACCGACCCTCATGACTCCTGGGACTGATTTATAATAAACTTCCAGGAGTCTATAATTAACAAGGTCAGACGCCCCCCAATATCTGTTTCTCTCCAGACCCTACAGTTAGTTAACATATTTTACCGGCTGCCCAACACGATTCAGTAAAGCTGCAGCGTTTTCTCTTTCCCCAGCCCCTGTGCGGAGAATTAGTGCCCATCATGGCGTGGCTGGAAGATGCTGACACGCAGTAGAGGCGTGCTGATCGCTGAGCACCGTTCTGACTTCCAGCGTTTCTGCGTCGGGCCCTTCGGACCGTGTTCTCCTGAACGCGCACGGCTGCTCAAGCACAAAAGGCCACGCGTTGACTCACCCCCGGTCAATAAAATTGCCCGCAGAAACACTTACTTAACCCTCGTCTTGAAGCAGCATCCCTCTTGTCATCCGCATTCCTCATCTGTCAGCATCAATCTAGTTTACAACAAAGAATAAGTTACTATCTTGTAGGTCAGCGCTTTGGTTCGGTCCCCTGTGAAAGGCAGAAGAAATCTGAAAGCACAACAGGAGTTAAAAGAAACTGCTCTGCTCTGACTGAACAGTTTTGTAGCTGCTTGGATGTGAGTCTGAGGACTAAAAAAATCATTGTGTAACAATCTAAATGTTCCCTAAGCAACTGTAAAAGTCCTAATTCCTTCGACGTCAGTTAAAAGGCCTTTTATTCCTTTAATGCACGCACACGTGGTGAGCTTCATAAATACCCTTTCTAAAGAAAAATGAGCATGTTTGTAAAGATCACAGTAATGTTCTTTGGGTGGGTACGGGCAGCAGTTGTGGCACAGTTGGTGCCAACACTGCAGTACATTTCACACTTTTAAGTCTAAAAACAAATACTTTGCCAGGCTTTTTTTAGCGCACCGAGGGCGACTGAGTCCTGGGCGATGTTCTCTGCGGCGTTCGCATCACGGCACCGTGACAGCCCACTGAAAACGCGGTCTCCGACTTGCGCACTCTGTCCAGCGGCTGCCCGTCACTTTTAGGCTTTCTTACGGCGAAAATTGTCTGCATGTTTTTCCAGTTTTAGCCCTTTTTTATTTTTTTTTAAATCCAATAAATGCCAGGTGAAGAAAATGCAGAACTCTTAACTTTTTTTTTTTTTTTTTTTGCTGTGCCCATTGCCAGTACTCTGGTGGTGGAAGTTGGGGGGGGGGGGTTACTTAAAAAGTTGTGCTGAATATTTGTGCCGTAAAGTTGAGGCCTGTTATGAAAACATCAGAAGTACATGTGCTGGATGATGACAGATCAGATCACACAGCTGAATTAAATAAATGTGTTGCAATAAATGCAATGAAATAAATACAATGACATCCATTGAAAGCTGCCTTTAACTTGTGTTGCACTGGCAGAGATCCTGGCATATTCACAGGCGCATTATCATGAATGATCATTTATTTTTTTTTAAAATACATCATTCGCAGGCACATAACCTGGATTACAACTATTTTGCAGTATTAACCAGAGAACAGAACAGCACACCAAACGGAGAACCACATGAGCTCAGCACACCAAACGGAGAACCACATGAGCTCAGCACACCAAACGGAGAACCACATGAGCTCAGCACACCAAACGGAGAACCACATGAGCTCAGCACACCAAACGGAGAACCACATGAGCTCAGCACACCAAACGGAGAACCACATGAGCACACTGACAAAAATAATGCACAGCAGAAGGATGCAATGAAACTTAAATGTGCTTTTTCATGCTGCTTGTGTAAAGTCCCCCCCCCATATTAAAGTAGATATTATACACAGAGATGGAGAACAACTGCATTTTGAATGTAACCCTGCAAAAAATATATCCATGCTGACGCAATGCTTCCTCTAAGCCTGGCATACAGACACCCGCTGGATCTTCTATAATGGTGGCTGGTCCGCACTGGTATTAATGGTTGATTTCTTTGCTGATATTTAAACAAAACAAAATCAGGAAAATTTTTAAATGCCTTTTTTGGTTTGGTTTTTCTATGATATACATGTATTTTCTGACCATTAGGACAGATTTTTGTCTCATATTTAATTGCATATACAAAGAAAAATGTACTAAATGGAATTTGGAAAACGCAAAAAAAAGACCATAGGTCTGAATGTGGGTAAGCTATGTACAGTATGCTACAAAAATGCGGGCCAATTTAACTTTGAGCTCCATCTTCCTGTAAAATTTGAGCTTAAAATTATTTTGGTGAAAGTATTACAAAGTTCTCATAATGCCAGTTATGGTCTCGCATCTTCTTACTAAGCCAGTAAAAGTCAGAATGCAGTACCAACTTAAAAACAAACCGTATGGATGCATAATGTAAAATTTTGGTAGCTTAAATATGTTTTATAAATCACAAAAAAAAGGTTTAATGGTTGGAATGGTTTTCTTGCCGGAATGCCAGGGGATGCTGGGAGATTTAGTAATGCTGTGGGTCAACGGGCAAGTCTGTACACTGGAATTAACATACAGTACAACAAGAAAACATTAACGACACAATGAAATGTGCAGAGCTGAATTTGCAAGCTAAAACCATACGGTTTTGAAGCATGACTGCAGCCATGCATGATGCAGTAAAGTCTTGAAGACCATTAACCTCAAACAATGAGCTTTTAACGCTGCCGTGTTTTGACATTCATAAGAGTTATTTTATAACTTGGTCAGACATGTTAAATCCATATTTTTATTCAAATATTTAATATGGTTATATACATTAACCCATAAACAGCAATTATTGAACCATGTTTTAGATTCAAAACAACTAAATTTCGGGAGGAAAGTATACAAAATAACTGAAGTCGTATCATTATCTTCTTTGGCTGTTTTGAAATGTTCTCTTCTCAGCTCTTAATCCCCTATTTTTCATTTTTGAAGGCTTGTATAAACACACATAATCCTTGTTTAAGAAGCCTGACTTTACAAGCAGCCATCAGACTCGTTATATTCCAGAATGAAGCAACTGATCTTTAATTTAAAAGCCAAACGAATTATTCGTAAGTGAGCAGTGAGTCTCAAATTATCACCACATCCAGTAAGTATCACAAAATATGCGGTGTTTCTGGTCTGGGCAATAAATCAACATCTTGACTTTTAAATTAAACTCCGCACTCCCACTCCTCACTGTTTGCGTTGTGGGTGTGTTTATGCTTACCAAATCCGCTGATACCAAGCATATATCATCTTAAAAGATTCACAGCGTGCTCTATTGCTCTATGGGCACACTTAGCCGCTGCGTGTCCAAACCATTCGTCCACATATTAACTCCTTCATACACCTATGTGAATCTCAAAGGTTGCAAGCCTGTGATTTTCAGTAGTGTCTATGCAAATGTGTAAATCCACATGAAAATCCGGGCGGATTGGGAGGTAAAAAAAAGAAACCTTTGTTGATAACAAAGATATTCCAAAATTGTTTCAAACTGTATCATAAAGGAACTAATCAGAAAATTATGTCTGGTGCATGATTGGATTATTTTAACGTTGATGTAAACAAAATCACATAAAATCCATGACTGCGCTTTGTGTGTATTTAAGTAAAATTCTAGTAGATATTCATGCAAATAATCAAATATGATGGAGGAAAAAAACACACAATTTGCAAGTCTTTGAACCTTTCAACCTACGCAGACTTTTCTGTTACAAAAAGCACGTACAAAACTGTCCCAATTTGAATAATTGTACAAGGGTAGGTGATAATATTAGTCCCAGCACCTAAGCAGTTAAACGGGATTTAATGTTTTATTAGAAGTTAAAAAAACAGGGGAATTATTCATGAAAACCGTTCCGTGCACTAACATTATATATGTTACATATATGGGAGCGAAGATTTTTATAATCTTTATCTGTTACTTGAAGGATTCTTTATGGTTCACGCCTTAGTAAATGAATAATGTCAGCAGTGTATTTAATAGGAAGCAAAACAAGGCACTTGGGAGGGCCCTAAAATACGGTCCACGCGGCCGACACTGGCTGACACGATTTCTTGTACGTTAGCGTATCATGAATGAAGCAAACCATGCAAACTGCTCAGGATGCATAATGCATTTTATACATCATGTGTCAAATGAATTACCATGTAACGTTCAACGAGAGGGACAAGGGAAACCTTCGACTAATTGGCAGCAGAGCGCTCGCATAATTAGCGCCGCGTAGCCCGGCTTCCCTGCCAGTACCCGCATAACGAGGAAAAACAAAAGGCAGCCGAGCCGCGCTGCAAAGACGGGCAACGTTGACTGCAGTCCATCAAGTGGATCGGAAGCCCCATCACCCACCAATAAGATCGTTTCATAAACGACAAAGCTCTTTGCAGTCACATTCAAATTGAAATAATTTAAGTAAATACGTATACGAATGATTTTATTCCCGTTATTTTTTCCTGGTTATTTTATTGTTTTTTTATCATTTTAATATGACTTGCATGATACTTCATAAGTGATCTAGAGGTATTTAAAATGATCTCATACTGTCACTGCATACAAAGAGAAATATGTTATAATCATATACACCAGACGTGCGGGTTTTTTTGTCAAGGGAGTGCACCTTATTTGTAATAAATGAAACGCAAAGTCATTAAGATTCGTGAACACGTGAAAAAGGAAAAGCGCAGATAGGTCCAGATTCAGAAACTTGTACAAGAAATGCAGATGCTGCATCTTTATGAGCTTCGGCGGTTAGCTTTCTTATGTTAAAAGCACAGGCAAATTATGTATTTCCGATCACCTAAATGAAGCTAAAATGCAAACACGGTACGTGCAGAACTTCATCTGAGATAAAATAATTGTTGCACAATATATTTACTGATTGAGTTTTGTTTTTTAATCAGATGTTTGGCATGATAAATTAGGCCTACTATAAATTATACAAATAAGTTGCAGGCTAATTGTAATAAATAGTTGCAGTATGAGGCGTCTATCACAGGAAAAGCAAAAATATAGGGTTTATTTCTTTATATAAAAAAGATTCCGCTCAGTTGCCCTTTTTCCACTAGATGGCAACAGTAGAATTTCCCCCGTCGATTTCTAAACGTCACACACACACACACACACACGCATATTTTTATATACATAATATTCTTTGCCATGCGGATAGCATGGCATGTGGACAGCTGTCAAACAGCCATTCTTTAAAACAATAACTCTAAATATATTTAGACTCGTGCTAAGCATACTGCATTATTTATTAAATTTATGAACTATGTAAGAAATTTTAACTTTTCAAATACATTGTATCTATAGATACCTGTGCTGGTTGTCTGTCTAAATGATGAAAATAATTTTCCGATCCTCCATGTTCCTTGAAAAATAAATAGAACTTACTACCGCATATAATTATCAAAGTACAGCTAAATCATTATTAAGTAAATCGATTGGGTATAAAGATGAACAAATACGTCTAGTCGATCGAGGTGATAATGTTACGCAATATGGGGAAAAATGAGACCTGAAAGCTCAGTCGTATCATGATACCAACAGTTAAAATAAACAGTCGTGATTAATTTACTGGACGGTCAGGTCACAGGGAAACAAAGTGGTTGTTTTCTGTGATGGGGCCAGAGCAGAAACAACACGGTGGCTGCCATTAAGGGGCATTACCTTCCCGTAAGTACCCAGTGCGACTCCTTACCACGAGCATATGGAATTCGCCATGTGTGATATACATGTTTGCCAAACGACTGCAGTGCAGCTTAACCAACCGAGCGCCATCCCCGTTCGCACAACATTATTATTTAGGGGTAGAAACTGCAAAATACGGTACATTTGGGTTGATACTGAAGAGTTCCGGGTCACGATAAACCAGTTAGTCCGCCACAGATATGAGAAGGGAGCGCCTTCTCTGTGCGTGGAACTATTATTAAGCATTAACTATAGACGCAGACCAATATGCTCCAACGCTTGTCATCCATATGGCGCCCATTCCGTTTCTCTCCAAGTAAAACATCTTACTGCCAGACGCAAACTGCCATGGCCCCACCTACAATTCCAAAAAAAAAAGGTCTCCTCTGTGTTCCGGGCACCTTCCTTCCAAGTTTACGTCTTTAGAAATCTGAATTCACCAACAGCGTGTCCTAAGATAAACTAATCATGCGGCTCATTAGAAGCAAGGCTAGAATCGGGCTTCACACTGGGGATCCAACCTACACGAAGTGGCCCTATTTGGCATGCAAATGAATAAACACTATTAATTCCATTCTTCCTTTAAAAATATCACAGCACTTGGAAGATTCTGTCTCCTACTGAAGGATCCGGGTTAATTTTATGAGTCGGTAACATATGATTTCTGGGCAAGAACAGCAGTGTTTGATGTAAATCACATACTTAGCCATTTAACTAATTATACAGGGGACTTGCTTGTCTCGCAAACTTTTAACACCTTTTTATGAAGTTTTTTTTATGTACAAGAAATGGTGTTTTAGGGATTCAGAAGAAAGTTTGGTGAAAAGTTTTGGCTGCTTTATTGGGAGTCGGGGTCCATTGATTTCATCCTTCTCCGGGCCCTTAGACAAATGGTCATTCATAAAACAAGAGTACCCATTGAAACCCCAAGCTCAGCCAAGCGCAAAGTAGCCTTTCCATCTCGCTGGTTATGCTGATGAGACGCGAACCTCCCCTGGTCGCGGCTCCAGCGCTATGCGGGACGAGGGCTGTCCTCCGAGTGGCGCTGGCGAATCGGGGCTAACGCCGGTAATCCGCGCGGTGTACGATCCGAAGGGGCACGAGAACCGGCAGGGTGATGTGGTGTAATCGTCGCCACCGTTTTTTATAACTGCTTCCCGAGACAAAGGAATATAAAACAGCCGGTACATTTCCAGCTCGCAGGGGGCCGGGGTGTGGGCGGCTGTAGAGGTGGGGGTTTGTGGGGGGGGTGGGGGTGACCTGTGAGATTGCATTATTTATTTGTTGTTGAGACAGGAATATCACTCAGTGAGACAGCACTCTCATTCTGCTGGGGTCCCACAGCGGGACCAGGAACTATCAACCCCTGTTCGCCTATTTATTTGTTTGTTTGTTTTTCTGTCTGCTTATTTATTTATTTATCTGTTTGTTTGTTTGTTTGTTTGGGAGAGTCAGGAGGACTCCCCCAGGAGAGGGTTGTCTGGATTGCCCGGCGTAGCCGTTTATTATCCGCAAAGCATCTCTCCCGGTGGCTTTACGAGGGGGTGGGGGGGTGGGGGGGGTGTTCCACTGGAGGGCCCTCGCCATTGTACCAACGTGCCGTGCAAACAGATAACTGTTCTATTCCCATCTTCTGGATGATGTGCATTGCCAGCTGTCAAAATGATGTCTGTGGCCCACCGCACCCACACCCCCCCCCCCCACCCGTCCACTGGTTCGCCTCCTTATACACCCCCACCCCTCAGCCAGCATCACTTTCACTTTATATGTGCTCCACCTCTCTGTTATATTCGGTTGTTAATTCTGTTTAGAAACCGAAAATGATATCCTTGCAGGCACTCACCTCTCTCCCCTGATGGTGGGATGGGTCCACCTGGGAATTCCGCCTCTAAGTCTTTGCTCTCTTTAAGACCCAGCCGGCCGGTGGGCCCAGGGACAGCCGGGGGGAAGGGGGGGGGGGTCAGCATCGTTGGCAGCCACTCCCCTGACGGAGCTAGCTGTCTCCATGCAGATCAATAATGGCTCCCAATTAGTCACCCCCCCACCCCACATCCTAACGTGCCTCACCAAGAGCCAGGGCGACGCGTGTCTTCACGTGAACCCCATACAGTATGCACGCTTGCTGCACGTCAGCACTCTGGCACGGCAGACGACCAGACTGATCGGGATATAAAAAGCTGCCACGGTAACAGGGTAATTATCTAAATTCCCGAAAAAATCCAATTAGTTTGAACCAGTGAAGAGCCACATATATTTAAATGGCAGGAGGGATATTCCAGCACAAAATATCTTGCCAGCCTCTTTTCTCTGACCCATAATAAGTGGAGTTTTTTTTTTTTTTTTGAGAAATCGTATTCCTTGGGGCCAGGGGGAGATTTTCCCGCATATGCCGGCGATGCTAAGCCAAAAGGATCATTAATTGGGGGCCAAGTAGCCTCAAGGGTTTTCCCCGTTTAAGCCCCCTCCCCTCGGAAACGAGCGTCTCGCGGTGCCCCTGCAGTGCAGATCTGCCGGGGTCTCCTTGCGGAGCGACAATGCCCTCTTTGTTTCGCGGCACGCAGCATGAGTAAGTCCTCCATGCCCCTTTGAGTTCTCAGGGCTGGCAGAGCGGCACAGCCAGGCCTGCAGTCACCTGTTCCCGGAAGCGGGGGGCGTGTCGCATCGGCGCCGTTACTGCAGGTTTGCTGCCTCCCAGCAGACGAGACGACTGCACGTGTGCGCAGTGTGGCTAGGCAGTTTGTGTATGTTTGCTGGGGGGGGGGGGGGGGGTCTCCACAGTGAAGATCAGCCGTGACCTTCTCTCTTCTCACAGAGCACAGCAGCGTCACATACGTTAAGGAGAAGAAAAACGAGCCAATTTAGAAGATTGAATTCCGGCCAATAAACGGAGTGTGTAGCTGAACTCCTTCAAACGTTGGGTGATATGGAAAACCGCTGTCCCAAATCTGAATTCGTGCATAAAGCCCCATTCTTCAAGCAAAATTATAACTAGCAAAGACATAAGATCATTTTCGAGTTAACTGTTTGCGTGTATGATAAGGCAGCATGTTTAAATGTGCATTTTAGCATGTAAAATGTCATGGATGTTTGGCGTTTATAGGAGTGAAATATAATTTGTCATGCTGTATGGTTGAACGTGGCTTGTTAGCCATCAGACTGGAGCCCTCATTCTTGACATGGGGCCAGATTTGTCCTCTCTGAGGATCGCAGCCCTTGGGTTGCTTTAATCAAGACCCATGAGCGACAGTGGGATTCAGGGAAGACTTGACCGGCTCTGGCATGAAGGCCAAGGCCGCCTAGCTGGGTTCACCGCGAAGACCACTCCGAGCCTGGAGAATGAGTGTGGGGGGGGGGGCAGGTGCCCACATACCTTCCATCAGACCTACACTGCCGACACGCTGTCAGCGTGCAGTGAAGGAGAAAAACGATCCCTCTCTCATCCCTCAGTACTTTCCGAGGGGGGGCAGTCCGCGTTAAACCCTTAAAAGACAGACATCACGTCCCTGATGTTCCATATTGTCCGGATCTTCTCGCTCCACTTCCCCGGCGTCGTGCACTATGAATTCCACGCTATCTGAGCGAGGGCATCCAGTCACGGTGTCAGCCCAATGCTACAGTTTGTACACAAACAACGGAACGTCAGCTTCCCGCCTTTAGATGGCCTACGTTTTTATATATATATATATATATATATATATATATATATATATATATATATATATATATATATATATATATATATAAACTTTTCTTTTTTTTTTTTTTTTTTTTACTTTTAACATCCAATAAGCCATGGATACATAGGGAAGCTACAGTCCATATGCTCCCCAGTTTAGCAATGTGCTTGTAGCAATAAACATAAATTGGATTTTAGCTTATACTCAGATAGTATGACTGATGTTCATATATTGAGAAAACAAAATAAATTGTCATAATGTAACTTAAGTTTGGTGGATTACTGTCAGTCCCAAAAACTATAAAAGCACAAGTGAGCCTGACTGAGGCAGGTTATAAAACTCCTTCTGAGGCCGGGGTGGAGATTCTTAAGGAAAGTGGACGGATGTCCATCTGTTGGCTTCATTTGCAAACGGTCTCTTTACCATTCAAATGTGCGCCTTCGTCTCCCTGAGCGGCAGCTGGGCTCGGCCGCGACTTCACTCTCAGGCTCATCATTTTTTTTTTTTTTTTGTTCGTACTTCACAGTCCTGGTGTGCCAGCTTCCAGTCTGTTCTCCTTTGAGTCCTATTCTACTGGAGCAGGCCACATTGCCTGTAAGAGAGAGGGAGAAAAAAAATCAATTCATATTTCCATAATCCACGCTCTTCTGCTCCTCTCCCACCCCCTCCCCTCCCGTCTCTAGCTGCTCCCTTGGGTAGGATAACCCCTCCACCCTGATCTACGGCCTACAACTGTCATTACGCTCAACAACAATAACAAGATAAACAAAAGGGCCCTGTAGACACTGGGCCTTAACTGCCATATGCTGGCTAACTTCACGGGGGGGGTCTCTATGCAGTGCAACAAAAAAGGAAGGGATGCATAATCCTGATAATGAGACAAGTGAATGGACCCTTTATGGCTTCAAGGAAAAGGGTAAGCCTTAGCCATAATACAGGGAAAAGGCATCTTACCCATAAACGGTGCTGTCGGAGGACACAGTCGCTACTTCACAGTCTTCGTTATGTTCGTTGCCCCTCTGCTCTGGAACAACTTACTGATGTCACTCTGAAGGGGTTATAGCCAGAGCGCCCAGTTGCAAAAAAAACACCCTCTGACCAGAGAGATGGGCCATTTCTCATCATCTTTGATAGCATTCCATATTCTGGTGCTTCCGCGTAATCTTGAGCGGGATAGCTGCTATTTATTTGTCGCTATGTTAATTCCCTCCGTCCATTCATCTTACGGCCGCTTATCCAGTACTGCGAAGAGCCTGGAGCCTATCCCAGGAAGCATGGGAAGACAAGGGTACGCCCTGAATGGGATGGGGGGGGGGGCAAAATGCTCTGCTGTAAACCTCAAGACATCAGGCAAACAACTGATAACTACCGGCACCCTCGTTACTGTGACATTCTGAAGAAAATGCGAACTGTACGTCAAAGATTAGAGAACATCTCTAGCTTTCTGTGGTGTTGTACTTTGTAAATCCAGTCTTAATCACCTTTGTTCAGCGTCCACTCAAAGCTCACTCATTCATGTTTATACATTCTGTAGGTATCAGCTACACAAGGTGCCACTCCGTGCCCCTGCTGCTATACATCAACTCCCCTGCCTTCGGTCATTAAGTAACGATCATTAACCCTACATCCTAGATGATCTTTCTTTTCAGTAATGTATTTTACACAACCGTGGAGTTAAACTTTAATAATAAACCTTATAATTAATGGATAATTAACCCAGGTCTTTAGTCATTCCCAGGGATATTATCATATTGCGTGATCCTGCTGTTATGGAAGAAGAAGAAATACTAAGATACGTGCATTTGAATATGTCCATCGATGGGAGTTAATATTAATACGTAATATGGTGTTCGTTCACTAAAGCACTAAACAAATATAACAAATACAACCTCTTCCCAGGGTATGATGGGCTAACAAACATCATAGCCTAGCCTGCCTTAAACATGCTTAGAACACTTACAGTTGGGCAAAATCATCAAGACAAAGCCTATTTTATAACAAAGTGTTTGAATATGTCATGTAGTTTCTTGAATGACGTACAGAAAGTGCAGAACGGTCACCCATCGTAAAGCCGAAATTTCGTAGCGCGGGAGCATATTTCTACCTTAAGACATAATATTTGCAAGTAGTCACTTATTAATTGCTCATAAAATAAAGAAATATACATTTTATATTTATTCAGCATACATATCACAACTGTTCCTTATATGGTTAAAAAAACATTTTAATTCTGTCCTGTGTATCATCACATATAATGTATTAATAAAGAACACACAAAAAATAGAAACACCACAGACAACAAAAATCAAGTTGCAAGGAAACACCACACTTCGGTCGGCTGTATTAATGCAGACTGGCCATCCTAGAACTTTGCATAAAGTGCTTCCATCCAAATTTCAGCAACTGGTAAAAATTGTGAAGCAGCATCAGCTCGGGTGAAAAGTTTCAGCTAAGCAGCCTTGCAGTAATTTTGGACTTTTATTATGAGCAATGAAGGCACCATTTCTCGGGGCAGAATTTTGGAGGATTCCAAGCGGGATCAGCTGTTCCCAGTCTGACAGTGCCCTTGCCTAGCTACTTTGTAGGCGCCGAATCTCCACTCACGATTAGCAAGGTATCTAGTGTCTCTCCTGCACTGACCGATGTTTCTCAGACCCGTTTGATTAGTTCATTGTCTACAGCCCTCCTCAGCTCAAGTCAAACCTGAATTACTCGCAATTCTCCATCAGTTTTAAACGTTGTGAAATATTCCGCGCAAGTTGTAGGTTTTAGCTATGTTTAACACACTGAATTTTAAAACTGTTTGTTTGTTTGTAATGCTTATTGTAAAATTCTTCTATGGCAACCAAGCGAAAGTTGTGACAATTCTAGTGTGTTTACTGCTAGGAAATGTCCCATATGTTGCGTGTGGGATCAGTACCAAGATCGCCGGCTGGGTACACATGGTGTAGTAAACGTAAACAATGTATTCCTGTATCCGCGTTATGAAAACCCTTTACATTTTAGTCATGTGTTCAAGTTGCTTTTAGGATTTGCCATGGATTCAGTAGCAATGGGACAAAACATCCTAACTGGACTGAACGTGTGAACCCAGGAGAGATGGAACATTGTGGTCCCACACTGTCATAAAGTCTCTCGCTCTCGCTGGTCACTCTCTATAGTGTTAACCATCCTCCAGACAAAGGTACAGCTATTTACTATTCCGCAGATGCTGTGTGTTTTCTCTGCTATAAACTCGCTTAACCTTCAGTTCAAGCAACAAAATTAAACCCAAATTGAAATTTTTAAAGATATTCAGAAATTCAGAGTGAAATTTCACTGAGTGCGGATTAAAGTTAGAGGAGGGGAGAGCAGAGATCTCGTATAATCCGATTTCATGATCTTATGGAGCCCATCTTAAAAGATTTACAAAAGCTGAGTTCCTTTTCCTCCAGGCTTTATCCTCCATATGCCCAGTCGGAGCTGGTCTGGGTTTGATGCCCATTTTAGGGGTGAAATGAGCATCTCTACCACAGACATCTTATAGCCGCATGCAACACAACCACCAAGAGCTCTGTCTGCTCTCTCAGGACTCTGCAGCAAGATCTAAACTTTGCATACAATCCTACAACCATATATATATAATGTATATCACACATTTATATGTCACACTTTATTCTGGTCATAAAATAGCTGGCTATCACTGCACTGAGTTATAACTTATATATTGTATTTTCGGAGTTATATTGCAGGAGAGTTGAACACCTTGGTGCAAGAAGTGGAAGGTTGTTTGACAGGTTAACCATGCAGCAGAACTTAAACTCAAGTCATAAAGACAGATTCCACTGTATCACTATGACTTCCTCAGATTAACGCAGGTCCTGAGGACGTCTGAAATGCATGATGCAAACTGGCCGTGCCTGAATGTCTGAAAAAGGTGGTGAGCTCTTCAAGAGTTCCAAGGAAAGTGAGGACCTGGTAATCTACACTTTCCTGGTCCATATATCACTCTAGCTCAGTCTGTGATGTAACCAGCGTCGCCTAATTAGCCGGTGGTCTTATACTGTCAGAATTAAAGATAAAAGTCAAAGGGATTTCAATGTTAAGCTGCTTACAATGATGCAACATGATTCAAACCCAAACATGCTTGAACAAAGGAGTGATTGTGCAGGTGTGTTTGCTTTCCGTCTTGATGGAGCTTTGTAGGCATTTTTAGAGTGTTTTTTTTTTGTATTACAAATGCATTCTCTTAAATGACTTGTCCAGCATTGGTTCAATATGCATATGCATAAATTTAAAATGAAGACAATATCAGTAATAGCTTCCATAACAAATTGAAAGCTTGTATCTGCATAATTGAGTATTAATAATAAATTGTGTATCACCTGCTCAAATTCTGTTTTACAAAATAAGTGTGCTGATATATGCATATTTTCATAAAGTTAATTGTTAATTTTGCACGTGATTAAAAATATTTCTGCAAATTGCCCTAGCATTTCTGTAAAATGCTTAGAAAAGAAACACTAAGGCTTACTTTAAAAGTACAATCATGCCCACCACTCTTTGCGAAAATCTTAATTCGGTGCTCAAAACTGCTAAGTCTGCACATGTGCTCGATGACACAAAAGAGCTTTTGGGTTAAAGCTTAAAGCTGAAGGTTATGGGAGTCAATTCGACCCCCACTGAGGATCTGAAGGACACGATGGCACAATGACAGACCACGGGATTGGTTAATCCGCCGACTCCCAGGATCCCGCGCCTTATGAAATTCACCTGCTGAGCCCGGGTTTGGCTCCCGGCGGGTCTGCGCAGACACACGACATCGGAGGACTCAAGAACGCGGGGGCGTGCACGCGCAGTCCCACGCTGTAACGAGACTGCGCCTTTTGCGCTTAACTAGTTACGCTAGGAAGCGTGGTCGATCACCCTTCCTGTTAATCCACGGATGTAATCAAGTAACTGGTTAGGCTGTTACAGAATGCTGATTTTACATATTCAGGGTGATGCTGCCATGAAAAACATCTGCCGATTTCGAATTGCGTTTATTTAAAATACGAGACAAAAATAAATTGCGCATTGTTCTAAATGGTATACACATGAAATAAATTTCAGCAGAGGCACTGCTGCTAAATGAGGTCATTTGAAAATAAAACTCTTTTCAGCTTCCGTATCCGATAAGTATAAGGAGTGAAAAAAACAGTGACATGCTTATGAAAAACAAGCAACATCAGAAATGAATATTTGTCAATATAACGGTTACGCCCTTCATCGACCACGTTTTTCCCAGCAGGCTATAGAAGGAAGCGTTCGTAATTTAACCCCCGCATACCCATAACTGCATTGAACATTGCCGCAAGCAACTTCACCGACGTTACGGAAAATGTCATGGAGAAAGATCTTGCTTTATTATTAGCTGGCAAACATATAGGGCCTATATGCATAAAGCATATAAATGTATTATTGGCGATGCTCTTGGAATTTCCCTTGCATACAAGTATTGAAAATCTGTTATATTTTGTAAACATTAAGGACATCCGAATCCCCACACTAGTTACGAGGAAAATGCGGCGATGAACTTCTACAGAGGGTCAGTGATCAGTTTTTAGTACCGGATATGTGCTCTAGAAACGTTTCTGGCTATTGGCTCAACTCACACTGTCGCAACCACCGGGATGTAGCCTACCCTGTTCACCGGAGTAGGCTTCCTTATTTCTGTTAATTACTAAAGTAAATGGTATGATCCTGTCTTTTGGTAACACTTTACTTGAGGGTACACAAATACTTAGTAGTAACTTAGTTACTACTGAAGAACAAATCAGGAACAAAAATAGTTGCTATTTTAGATGAAAGATATGTCATGATTCATTAACGATGAACAAATATGACATCAGTATTTCACTTGTGTTATTCATGACTTGTAGTTCGCAAAGGTTTTCAGAATAAACAGATACGGTAACAAATTCAGTAACTGTTGGGATAAATGATGCGTCACAATTCATTAACGGTGCACAAACATGAGCAGTATTTTACATTTTGTATAGGTTTTTGTCAAGTATTTACATATTTGTAAAAGACTTTTAGTCGGTTAGTGGAGATGCAGGGTGAAATCTTATCAAACAGTGGAATGAAAGTTAGGAAAGGTAAAGTTAACCCACTCTGCACCTGATCGCCATGTCAACAGAACATATGGCATAAATCTCCATTGTTCGAGAGAGAGGTTTTCTCCTTCTCATTTCTCCCAGTAACGAGGGGGCGGGATAGAACCAGAGCCAAAACCACCAGCCAAGAGTGGTGATCTCTCTACTGATGGATCACTGCAGTTATTTTTTGCTGCACGCAACTTGCCTTGCCCGGGTGTTAAATGAACTTCTCCAAATGCAGAAAAAAGACACTTGTGGCTGCCTAAAATCTCCCTCTGTCACATGTTTCTAACACCATTTTGGCAACATGTCTGGGTGAATGCGTGATTTAAGGGGGAAAAAATGAGAAGTGACGCCAAGGGATGAAACACTCCTGTTTGCTTTAAGTTGTCATATCAATTGCTGCCATCTTGCATAAATCTCAGCAGATGTATTAAGTTAAATTAAGCTGTTTAAATTGGGGGCATTTTCTTATAGCCTTGTGTGACTATGTTCTCTTACATCCCCCCCACCCCATGCCCTGCACGGCAGACAGGCACAGCACTGTCATTTGCTGCTGATTTGCTGGGGCAGCACATTAAACACGGTGAGCGTATCTGCACCTTTGAAGTGCTTACACATTCTGGGGACTTGTGTCATACTCATGGGGAAGAAACTCGCTGTGAAATCGCATAAATAAAAATAGCATTGCAGGTATTATGTTGCACTTGGAGGAACACTGTTTTATGGCTGTTTTATGGTCAATGGATGCAAGGACTTGAGTCTCACAGTAGAATTTAAATAAACTTAAATTGCAACAGGTCGTTGTGCAATTATGTCTATCCGCATGTTGACTTACAAGAATACTGTGTGTAATTAATGTGTATTGATAGTAAAATTATTAAAATAGGATTTTATTTTATACTATAAAGCAAGCATGAACCATTAACTCAGAACACTGCCTTGTGTCTATTCAAACTATACGGAAAATTGCCAAACTTCCACTGAAACGTGCAAGAACAACATGCCTTTCTTTATAGGACTGAGAGCAAAATGAAGTTTCTTAGTCATACTGCTGCTGTTAAAATAGACATAATTTCCGAAAATTACTATTGAAGAGTACCAGCAATGGCTGCACAATAGTAAACCTCCACCTCTCCATTTTTAGTAGCTGCTTGTCCTGTTCAGGGCTGTGGGGGGTCTGGAGCCTATGGGTGCAGAGCAGGAACTAACTCAGGATGGGGCCCCAGCCCATCTCAGGGCACAGTCACACTCCATTCACATATATGGGTGATTTAGTCATTCTGGTTCACCTTAGTGTTGTTTTAGGCTGCAGGGAGGAAACCGAAGAATCATGAGGGACGCCTGTAATGACATGGAGAGAAGATGCAAACTCGACATATGTATAGCTGGGGCAGAGTCTCTAGTCCTGCTTCCAGAGGTATGAGGCAGCACTGCTAAGCACTGCTAAGCACTGCTAAGCACTGCTAAGCACTGCACCACCTCACCCCAGTTTCCACCTGTATTTAGCCTATGAGTTAGTTGCAGTGCTGGCGTATAAATGACCAAAACCTTTCGTTATCGACTACAACAGTGAAATAAACAAGAAGCAATACGAATGAGAAATGCTTCTCCTCAGTCGATGTCGGTGACTGATGGCTTGCAGGCCGTCCATTCTCAGCTCCAATCGGGTCTAAAAAAATACTTAGTGGTTGTTAAAGATTTTAACCTTGGGGGGTTGATGTTGATTCCAGTTTTAGATGGAAGGAAACTACGTCAGGTACACTTGCAAGCCATATGTTCACACCACCTGCTTCCTACAAAACTCGACAAGAATTAAAAAAAAATAATGAATTAAAACACTCAATTGTCTGCATAAAGAGATCATTATTGCCTCTAAAATTCTGTCTCTAAATGGCAGCACTCATGCGAATTACATGACGTTTCGTTACGGGTTAGGAGCCAGGGTTCTCACAAACACTAAAAAATTTGATCACATCACACCAGTCTTATCCTCCCTTCATTGGTTACCAGTTAAGTCTCGGATTGACTATAAAATACTGCTGTTAACCTATAAAGCACTGAATGGCCTTGCACCAGACTACCTTAATAATCTGCTGACCACATACAATCCCCCACGCTTGCTTCGATCTCAAGGTGCGGGATATCTGTTAGTACCTAGGGTAGAAAGATCTACGGCAGGCTGCAGAGCTTTCTCCTATAGAGCTCCTCAGCTGTGGAACGGTCTTCCACCGGATGTGCGGGTTTCAGGCTCACTTTCAATGTTCAAGTCTAGACTAAAAACACACCTTTTTAGTTTAGCTTATAGGGACACTAGTTCTAGCTAGCTTCTCACTCCCAGTTAAACCTATAGTGTGAGGTGTAGAGCTGGGTGGGGATCGGTGCCATTGGCTTTGGATAAACTGAATTGACAGTGCTGTCACTCTAGCTTCACAATTGCTTGTGGGATTGGAGTGCTGACATTTCAGGGACTCCCCATGCCTGCATTCCCACCTGCCTCTCCCTCCTACTTATGCTGCCATAGCCATATCTGCCGGAGCATTGCACTTCATATTGCACTCATCTAACTTTTAGCACTGCCTATAGTCTCCCTTACTTTGACTAATTGCATTTATTTCCACCACCTTCTCCTGGGTGGTGCTACCTGGAGCCTTCAATCTATCAAGATGTCCAGCACACCCTGCAACATGTGACGTCGCCACTGCCAATGACGACCGTGCATCCAGCTCGCCGTTCTGCCAGTGTCATCTTCCTTGTACGACCCGCTCCCTGCCTTCTGGCTGCCTGGCGATTGGAGGAAGTGTTGGCACCGGCTTGTCATCTCCCCCCTACTCTGCGTTTGTGTTTCAGACTACACTGTATTTGACTCTCCCTGCCGGCCCCTGGAGGATGGGCTCCCCCTTTGAGTCTGGTCCCTCCCAAGGTTTCTTCCTTCTAGGGAGTTTTTCCTTGCCACTGTCGCCTATGGCTTACTCACTGGGGGCTTTGGGTGGGGATGCTGTAAAGCGCTTTGGGACAATGTAATGTTGTGATAATGCGCTATACAAAAATAAATTTGTTGTTGTTGTTGTTGTGAACGCAAAGATCTGCAAATGCAGGTCAGGAATCCATGTACAGTTGATGTGTTAAGAGGGAGTGTGTTAAGTAGCGTGGCCTGAGCACCCTGTGCTGGCCCTCAACACAGCTGAACATCTCAAGAGCTGATGCAATAAGTTGGTATCATGCACACATCCTTGAATTTAGGATTATGTGGACTGTTGGTACCTCATCCTTAAATTTAGAAAAAGTCCTTTGAAACACTGTGCTCTGCCTTGAATGATATAAATAAGTCCTTTTTATTTGTACATTGGACGGCTCTCTTTGCCTACCCCATCTTGCTCTCCATAGCTTGGGCTTCACCCAGCATGCAACACCCCTGGAGCTGGGGGTCAAACTAGCGATCTTCCGATCACAGGCACAAAGGCTTAGTCTGCATAGCCACTCACCACCACTTAATAACTATTAGCTCATCAACCATGCAACACAATCATATTCATGATAACTGGGTTCGTATTCAGATGGCTACACTCTTCTTTATTTGCAGTCCGCCATGGGTGTAGCAGAAACATTTCGGGACTTGGTGTGACACGTAACACGATGAGTCATCAGAGTTCGGAAACCGATTATTGTTTATCATCCTTATCACCCTACGTGAGCTGCTTCGCAGTCCATTTTCCAAGAATGTTCCGTCTTTTGTGGGTCTATAGGCTTTCCAGTGACATGTTCTTACATGATCTTACTGAAGTTGTAAATGGCAGAAAGATGAGATAAATATTACCGGTCAGTGTCCATGGTTGTTGTTGTTTTAGCAGGTAGACGGTATACATCTTATAGTGCTTTATCCTTCGCAGTTAATTATAGCCCAACTTGTGTTTCTATACACCCTACTAATGCACAATTGAGCCATTAAAGGGGACAAGCATGTTGTGCAGCAGTGTCCTTGCTCTCACTGTCCTTCTCAAAAGAAAGAGGAAGTTTTACCTGAGGGAATGTCACTGTGAGGAGGAATATTTGCGTATTTAAACAATGGGAATATTGTATGCTAATTCTGTCTGACACTCACTGAATCAGCGTGGCGTGCGGGTCAGTCAGGCGGGCAAGGGCAGCGGTGCGATTCTCCCGCATGAGTCACATGATGCGCAGTGACAAATAATGCAGTCAAGGCCTCACAATAGCATGGTCCACTTCCTGTGGTTAAAAAACGTAGCATCGGGGGAAAAAACAACACACTGCTACGGAAATCTATACTATTTTCAGAAAGTGAGAAACCGGTGTGTTTAAGTCTAAAATATTAACATATTGAGGATACGATGAATTCAAAAATGAGTAAAAATAGCTATCTGATCCTAAGATGAAATATGGAGCTAAATTGTTAGTGTCCGGTTTTAGTAACGTAAGAGTAGGACCATATTGTTAAACCTGCCAGATGTTCCTGATGAATTTGGTTGCTTGCCGTTAGAGCAAAGTTAGGTCATCATGGTCCTTAGTGTCAGAAATGCGTCTGGTGGCTTGTTCTCAAACCGTTAATCATTTAATTAGGGCAATTATTGTGTTCACTTGATCCAGGTGGCCATATGTTCTAGGTACTCTGAGTGTCTTTTCTTGTACGGGAACTGGGTTGCCTACTCCGCCTACCTCATATGCTTTCGTGATTTTTTTTTTGGCTACCTGACAGGCTGCCACCCCGACTGTCATGGGTGAATTTTCATAATTCCACATCGCCTCGGAATATATGACTGCCATGAGGTCCAGCAGTACTTTCTAGTGCATCGGCAGGAGTAACTGGTAGCTAACCTTCATATTCTCCTTGCGGAATTGGCTGTCAATAAATGCGGGTAGAATCGCTGCTAGTTAGCTCACCAGATCTTCACAATCCACAACCCGTCAACTGCCTCATTCTTCCTGCACACACTGTACGCCGTCATCAACTTTTATTGATAAATCTGGTTTGTTTCCCGATCATTTCTTTATCTTGTGGTTGCTTGACCTGCCTCTTCTGCTGCCTCTAATGATCATATGCTCAGTTCTTTTACTTCTCCTCTCAGTTACATTGTGGACTCTGTTGCTTTTGATGCCCTTGAAGCAGATGCGGTGAACGCCTCCTTTTCTCACTGCCTTCTCTTCCAACTTGCAGGTTTCTTCAACGGCGTTCCTTTCTTTCTTTCTCTTAGGCCTTTTTTCTTCCAAATAAACATCTCAGCAGGTAGGGGGTACAATGTCTTTGATTTGCCTCTTCTGTGGCTTTTTGTATGATTCATCGTCAAATAATAAACCCTGTTCAGCTTGGATATTACTCGCTGTGACCCTTTATTCATGCCTAATTCTTGTCTCTTTCACCAAACAAGCACGGACTCACCCTCTGCTTCCCACCTGCCTCATGTTCCTTCTCCTTCTCAGCTTCCCCCTGGCAGCTAACAAATGGTGGGCAGATATTGCATCTGCAGTTTCTCGTTATACAATCTTGCAGTGTCTTTCTGAACGTCTCACGAAAGGAGGTGATTTCTTCTTGTTTTTCACTGGAGTGGCCTTGAGTCCAGTCGGCAGAAATGGGACCGTCTTTATTGCTGTATACTTGCATTTCTTTGATGATATATTCATCCGGCAGCCTAGGTTCTCGCGTTTCAGTTCAGTAAACATTTTGATTAGGCTTCCGCCAGTACGCTTCCTGCTACTCTTCTTCTAATAATAAACCTTAAAGACAAACTGAAAAATTATTTTATTTGTTATTTCATATAAATACCATCAAAGATCTTCTGTATTCCCCACAGTCCTGGCATCCTAGGCAAATGAAACACTTTTTTGTTCATGATAATCTCTAGTCTAATTCCATTTTGCCACTAAAATGCACGCATTGGAATTAAATTATTTATGCTACACATTACATGTATATTTCTATCACACTAAGGGACTGTGGACTAATCACACCTGGATTTGTTAAATGTATCTCGGTGTATATTTAGACCCATAATTTTATTTTACAATGTATTGACCGTGTGCATTTTGTTCCATAAGGGAGTATACAATAGATAAAAAATTAAAAATATTTAAAAAAAACAGAAATCTGCTATAAAGATTGTGAGCCTAGCTACATCACCAATAACCATCGTGAATAATTTTTTGTGTATTAAATGACTTTTGAGATTGATGTACAGTCATAAACGAAACACACCTCCATGCTTAAAAAAATGCTTGTGTGACTAAATCAAAAGCATAATCTGCTAAGAACTTGTTGTAATAAGCAGATGGTTTAATCAAATGCAGTACAATATGCTGGAATCTACTGTTGTGCAATGTGGTATCGCTTTATAAAAAGAAAAGCTGTCATATTAATCATGTCAACATTAGCAGAGATGGCTCAGAGCCACGAATACCCTTGAAGTACTGAATTTGCTGTTGTTTATTAATTTTTCATTACAAATCTTTAAAATACTTAGATTCCGAAATACCTGTTTAAATCAATAATACTGGGATGGTTTACTAGACTTTGCATTTCTTTACAGCTTTTAAAATATGTTTATTAGCATATTTCTGAAATAATGTGTGCAGTGGTTTATGTGACATCACTCGGTTATTTCCGTGAAGTTGGAGCCGCATGATGCATTTTCAGCAGGTCATGTGACCAGTTGTAATAGTTATAATAGGGTGACCATATTTTGGTTTTCAAAGAGGAGGAGACTGGGGCCAGGACACAAAGAGAGGCCTCAAAGCAACACAAAGATGCACAAAGAAAGTATCCTGTCCGTAGAAAGCAAATGTGGACATGAAATAAAGCGAAATCCCAGGCAATTCAGCCAATTTTTAGGTCCCAAAAAAAAGAGGGCAAGTGCAGGAAAAAGAGTCTGTAAGGTCACGCTAGTTATAAAGGATAGTTATCGAGAGAACAATAGCATGTGTGCATTGACGTCGCGTGGGGGAAATGGTAAGCTAAGACTCGGTGTGGCACGTTTGCAAGACCTCGAGGCCCTTTGAAGGCGGATAAAGGTGGACGGTGGACTGTGCAGAAAGTGTATTGCAGCACCGCCATCTCCGTGGAAGGCGGGGGGGGGAGCCAGTGTGCAGAACCCCACAGAAGCAGTTTTCTTGGACACATGGCTCAGCGGGAGCTGACGGGAGGATCTGCCGATACGGAGTGTCACGTGTGAGATTAATCCAGGAAGATCAACATCGCGCTGACAGTGCCACAGTGGGGAAATTCACAGCACAATACCAGTTTGGCGATGGGACGCTGTGATGCCATCTGAAATGACAAGCCCACAGACGCTGCTGGAGATTTCTTGCCTGTTGCCTGATCTCTGTGAAACTTGAGGGATAAAATAATGTTTTTTTTTTTTTATGTCTGTGAGTTTAGCACTCGTTTTCATGAGTGTCCTGTCATAAATGATTTTTTAAAAATGTAATCACTTTCATTTTTTACATTACTACTAGATCATTGTATGCATTCTTGGTGTGTTCTTTACGAGCAAAACAAAAACCACACCTTGAGACATTGATGGCTGCGATCCAACCAGCGGCCGACATCATTAGTATTGACCGACTATTGACTTAATTGATTTCTCTTACCTGTAGTGTCACTTGTCACTTATAGTGGACAGAACAGCCACAGATGTGTTTCCTCGAGCTCCAGATTTGGAGCATCAGCAGCTCACCTGCCAGAAGACAACATTATATGCAGTGACATGTAGTGTTTAAAGGACAGGAGGGCTGAGGGTCCTCTGCTCAAATCCCAGGAGGTGCAGTCTATTCAGAAACATGCTTGCCTTGCTTTTCCACACTAAAATACCCAGCTGCATAAAGTAGCAAAAGTGTATCAGTTTAGTATTTTGAAAACGCCTCACACCCCAGGGCCTGGATTTCGAATTCCGTCTCTCTCCATGTATATATTCTTTCCCCATCTTGTGTGGGTTTCCTTCAGGTAATCTACGTTCCCCCCACAGTCTAACAATGTGCAGGTAGGCGACCTGGTATATCTGTGGCTCTGTTTACACGCAGTTTTCAAATGCGTCTTGGCCGATTGGATCACAAATAAACAGCTCTAAATACAAGTGTGAACGACCACCAAGACGCATTGTGATCCAGTCACTCATACCACTTGCCAAGGTGGTCTGGGACACATTTGACCACATACCATTTTATAGTGCAAATGTTCATGCGTCCTGATAGGTCCCCAACAAGGACATCACAACAACCGCACTGGGCAATTTGACGTTCTAGCAGAAGAAACGTGGGCAGTAATGACTGAGCACAAGTGGTCAGCTGGACACCTTGGAGATACGTGATAGACGCAGATGTGAACGACGATGCGTCTCAGCTGTCTCCCTGAGATACTATCTCTCAATAAGCATTTGGAAACCAAGTGTAAACCGGGGCCATGTTGCATTGTGTGTGTATGTGTGCCTTGTGAAGAATAGGCATCATGTTCAGGTTGGTACTGAGCCTTCTGGATGAATAGATGGGCACAAAAAGTATTGAGTGAACTGGTCAGTTTATGGCATAAAACCAGGTATAACATGGTCCCAATTATTTCCATGGGGAACAACATGCATTTATGAATTTATCTTTTATGTTACTCCAGCTCGTTGTGGATCTTCAGATCCATGTTTTTCATCACTGAAAGCGTCTATTACACTACAAAAAAAAGGAGCACAATAATTTATGGTCCTATTGAATCGGCACTGGAGAAAACATTTTTTGAAAAAGAGACTAACAATTGAGCTTGATTTTAAAGGAATGGTTTATCGAGTTTAGTGAGCTCAGAATGAGAGCTGTTGAACTGGCAGCAAGAAGATCTTAGAAGTCAAAATGATGTAGAACCTCATAAAGCTGTATCAGTCTCAGCTCTGATACAGTTGGTACAAGTATGTCTGGCATATCTGCAAGGCCCTAAATCAACTTATGGCAGACCTGCTGTGCTTGAAGTAATTTAACTCAATTTGACATCCTCCTTAAGTCTTTTCCAGACAACCATCTAAACCTTATCAAATGACTTGTCTGTCTGAAAATCATTCCAAGGTTACAGAATAGAGAATAAAACTGTCTTGTACAAGAGTAAAATGTACCGTAACAGTTAGGGACTTGTTACCAGAAGGCTGTGAAGTTGGAGTCCAAGGTCAGAGGAGGAGTATAATTATGTTGCTAAAATATTCAGATGTATAAATTGATGGTTTGGAAGTCATGAAGGCATGCTGGTTAACATGTGTACCTCACTCCTCTGAAGACCAGGGTATGAGTCTCTGAGAATGCATCTTCTCCAGATTCCCCCTACAACCTATAAATATGCTAAGATCTTGCCAAATTGTATGTAGGCGTGACTGCCTTCAGGTGGCGCTCTCTCCCACGTTTTTCCCCTGCCTTGCACTCCTTGCTTCTGTGTCTTCCATGGCCCTGCATAGGACAAGAGGAAACCGGCATCAGCTCTTAAACTGTGACATATGCTTCGATGCTAGACAGAAGTCCAGGAATATTTGGGTGTTCGGAAATAATGAGTGAATGTATGTACATCGGAATTATTTTATCGTTTCCAGTTGTCTTGGTGGGACCCATGGAATCTGACTCCTGATCAGGGTGAGAGCATCCACATGAGGGATCACAGTGGTGTTGAAGAGGACAGCTTTGCGACTTGCACGAGTCAGGAGAAATGAAAGGCAAATTTGTTTCCGTGAGTCTTGGGGTGATGCGGCGGAGCGAGCAGCGAACACATCCTGACGGCATGGCGAAGGTTGTCAGCCCCATCGCTTACCTGGTCTCCGTGTTGTTGAGCCTGCTTGCTTCGCCGAGGGACGCGGTTGTCACGCTAAGGCCCGGCGCTGCCTTTCACGGCCCAGCAACTCACAGCTGACCAACACATAGGCCTTATCCCTATCTCTGTAGTCTTGTCTTCAGTTAATATTGTTTTTTTGTATGCAGGGACAATAGCTAATTTTGTACTGCCTTTGCAAGAGCAGATTCCAACAGAACTACTGATAACTGTCAAGCGGAATATTCATCAAATATCCAATTTTGACTGGTGTTTAAGCGATGCATGGTCTCAGCAAGCCTGGGAGCTTTTTTCAGGAAGCTCAGGGCAAAACATTGGAGTCCCAGTGGACAGAATGCCTGTTAACTGGTATGATAGAAACTTACAGATACTTAGAGAAAGAGTATGAAGCCCAATTTTTAAGCCAGTTTGCTTATAAAACTGATCGAAATACCAAAAGCCACTCAGCCAATGACAGTTGATGTTTATGGGGCATAATGTCAAGGCTTTGAATGTCATTTATATGGTGACTCAGTGGGCAGCATTGCAGCCTCACACCTCTCGCGTTGGGGGTTTGGATCCTACGTCCACCTTGTGTGGGTGGAGTCTGCATGCTCTCCCTGGGTCCTGCGGGGTTCCTTTGGGGACCGTGGTTCCCTCCTGCCGTTAGGCTAATTGGTGCCTCTAAATCGCCTGTAGTGTGTGTGCATGCCCCCCCGTCACCCTAAGCAGGATAACTGGTTGGAAAATGAATGGATGGTGACAAGGTCCAATCTATTTTCTTTCTACACACAGTGTTAATATTTATATGATAGCTTATATCACACTAGCTACAAAATCAAGGATACAAGGCTTGTGTTATTGAACAGCATCACTGGCGATATTGGGGTGATGAATGAACAGCTACATTTAAATTAAATGTAATTGATTGAAGCATGCATTGGAGAGATTTTAACTGTACTTGGGAATGATTTTATTTCTGGATACCTGTTTATTTTTTGATTGTTTATATTTATAAAACAAAAGCATACATACCAGAATTGAATTTTGGCCATTCTTATGCATTTTGTCCACGCTAATGACCATGAAATCCAAGAAAATGTAGTTATCAGCAATAAGCTGAGACAATTCTGAATAGCTCTTCGTCTAAATATTTACCCAGGGTGCTGTGGGGGGCGGGGGGGTGTGTCTGTAGCGGCTCTGCATATCACTGTCAGCTCAAATGCATGCTGTGCTGGAATTTAATGATGCCGTTCCATTAGGAGCAGGAGACCCATCAGGTTGGCACTACGTCTCTAAGCGAAAGGGCTGCATCTGGAGCTTAGCGACCAGGCCCACGTCCCCCTCGGCCAATCAGGCTCTCCCAGGTTAAGGCAGCCCCATGCCCGAGTCGTGACTGACAGCGACACTGGCGCCCGGGTGGTTGGGGTGACACTGGGAGGCCGGGGACCCCTGTCTGCGCTGCAGCTGAGCAGCCGGCACGTCAGCGGCGACTCGAGCATCAGGAAGCCGCAGCCCCGGGCACTGTTCATCAGATGGCCTGCCGGCCGCCGTGGCTGAGATCTGGGCACGACACTTCTCAAATAGCCGCAAAATGACTGTCAGGCTGGCCGATACCTTCAGACAGGGCAGTGAGTGGCACTGACAGATTGTGGGCGTCTCGACGAGACCCGACGGTGGCCGGGCTGCAGCCAGGGAGGTCAGATGTGACAGCGGCGTGCCAGGACTCTACGCTGGAGCGAGCAGGTCCGTCGTTAGCGGGACAGAGCACAAGAAACAAAGGCCCCGGACAAATCCCTGCCACGAGATCGGTACAGTACTGCCAGCACCGGCATAGAGGTCGCGGTGGCTAGCCGGGTGATGAGTAGATCCAGCCGGCTTCAGGACCACGTGTTCCTCCATGACAGGAGGATTGATAGGGCTTCCCCGGAGATCCAGGGAGCTGGCAGCGGTGGAGGGCACCTTAGTCCTGCCCGGAGGGGTGCTCCTGCAGCAGCAGGGGAGTAGAGTGGTGTGGGCTCCTTCTGGGCGAGAGCGGAGGATCAGGTCAAAGGATCAGGAGCTGCAGAGGCGGTGGGACTGGGGGGAGCAAATGGAGAGTTTGGGAGGGGCTCCGCACCAAGAGTTCAGTTTTGGTCACATACTCTACAATTTAAAGACACACGCTGAATTCTAAAAGCATGAGGGTGAACACAATACATTCTACCCCTGCATAACAATGAAGACACACCTTCACCGTCATTCATTCTGTCCATGACTTATGGCCATTTACAGGTCTGTGCATAATTTGAGCTTTTATGTATTTTTGGCATCAGATCATTTGAAATTCAGGCTAGGAGAGCAGGCTGAGAAACTGCTTGGCTTGGTTTCACAGGTCAGATTAATTTCTTCCATAATAAAGACATCATTTTCTTGAAGTGATATCGGCAAGATTAAGGTCCAGTTCATACAATACTGGTAAACATCAACTGTATTTATAAAGTATGCATGTGATTGCCATTGTAAAAATTTTTATATCGAATAATCGATTATTAATCAAATATCCATTAAACGTTTTACTTTTTTCTTTCCACTATAAAAGAAACCTGGAGCAGAAATATCAGATTTTAGATTCTGAAGATTCGAAGTTCGTTTTGACTTCTACTGCCTGTATACCATTCCCATCAGTTCAGGGAAATGTTACATGGAAATAAAATATTCTTGTAATCCGCATTATCATTTTATTTATTTTTGCATACTCATATGATACCTATTTATATTCTTGTTTTAGATTTAAGTACCGAGGTGATTAATAGTGCTTCTTGAAACCGTTTTTAAAAATAACGCAAACCCATGTTTTAATAATCTAGCGACTGGTGCCTACCATTATGAAAAGTTGCAATCAGATCATACACAAGTTCGTTTCTTTAAAATTTATTCTGTTGCCATAGAAACTCTGCATCAGTATTTCGTTTTTGCTCCCAATGACGAAGGTGAGGGTCGGTAACAACCCTTTTTTGTTAATTCTAAACCAGAGAGTTTCTGTAGGCTACATGACTTCCAAGTACACTCGGTGTTTATATGTTATTGTTAATCTTAATTCACTCTCAGTTGGAAATGTGATTCAACATTTAAATAAATTCGTGATTTGACAGGCCTGTTGTTTTGGAAACGTCGTTCACTGGCGCTAGGTTAACATTTTCACCGGCTGAAACGCTTATCCTTCCACTAGATTATGTTACCTCACATTTTTGATGGTGCCTGTTTCGTGTTTTCATTTTGGTATTATGTGAAAATCACCTAAACAAACATTTCCGAACCCTCCTATAAAATTACTTCCTAACTGCTTATATACAAGCTCTACATTTTCCAATATTTTTTAATTTAAGAAATGTTAAAACGTATGAGAAGCTGAAAATTGAATCTCCTGAAGTGAGATTACTGCGAGTTATTTTTTTTATTTTAGTCTTTGAGAATAAATAAATAAAACTAATCATTTTCTGTGTTAGAGGTCGCTTTATGCACTGTTTCATCCCCTGTATCAAACGAGGAAAAGCGCGAAATCTGACGACTGGCTTAAAAATACTGATGTGTTCACGTTTCTCAATCACCATGCACACTGTATAGGAAACACTACAGATTTATATTAAATGTGCAATAAATAGAGTATAAGTGATTTTTAAATTCAAAATTAACCTTTTGAAGAAACGCTTTGATAGGCGAGCGCCTGGTACTGCTCCTCGACACGGGCAATGCAGTACTTTTCGAATTTTTGGAACATTGTAAAACTGGCGTGTAGTCTACTTTCTGTTTCCCAATAAACAGACATGACCTGAATTAATTTAGGTTAAAATCGCCTTCTTTGTTTAGATGGTAAAATAAACATAATTTTATCTGATTCCTGTGTGAATTAATATACACAGTAGTTAGAAAAATCTCTTGGTCGCCTGATTCGATGCCGGCTCATCAGTGATGGGATTCCTGGAATAACAAAAGAAGGTGTTTGTCCACCTAGCATCTGGTTTATTTTAATTAACTCTGGCTCGACAAGAAATATGGAACAACCCCCATCTACTGACAGATGAATCTCTGCCATCCGGTCTCCGTCATATACCCACGGCATTCGCACATCAGCAGAAATCATATCAGGAAACTCAAGGTAAGTGCGAAGCCTTTCGATCCAAGTGCTGGATATATTCTTAGAAGCATGTATGTAGCCTATGTTTGTTTATTAATCTTATAACGCTATAGATGTAACTGCAATAGCAACGAGTAAAAAAAAAATTAAACCGGATTTTAGATTTGAAACACGTCGGTCCGTCTGGCATGTGAGATTTTTACATGCCTGTGAGATAATACAATATTGAAGCACGTGTAGAAAATGTATATTCGGGGTATTCACCGTTTTGCCAGTTCATTGCATTGGTGTTTTTTTATTATTAAACTATTATAGAGCATAACAATTATTATGATTATTTAAGAACCGCAACATACGGTGCATTTATTACAGCACTGCGCCAGCATCTACAGAATGTAGTATTTTATACGTTACGCTTTTATTTCATTTTTCCCTCTCCGCAGCATTTTCTATAGTTACGGAGTGTTACATCAGATTTGCGCATTATATTGTAAAAGCCAAACTGAAGACAAAGCAAGGATTCGACAAATACACGCGTTTAATTTCTATATAAAGTTTTAAATATTTATTTTAACAGAGATCTTCTAGGACCATTTTAGTCGCGTGCTACTTTGCGCTCCCTTCTTGGCAACAATGCAAAAAGGTAACGGCGATTTGGAAAACACCGTTTTCAAATGCCACTGTTTTTCTGCGCTCTGTCTACGCAGCCTTACCACGGCCCTTCAGAAACAAATTTAGCAATGAGTTTGACGTGAATGCAAATAATTGCTTTAATTGGCCAAATCCCTGTAACTGCAGGCTTTGCATTTGACTTCCAACATTTTATATTATCAAAATGATTTTAAATGTAACCAATATGTCTCAGTAATATTCTCCTTGACAAAAAAAACTTCAGTTCAACAAACAACGTAACAAAAAAAGTGTGTGCGTGTGTGTGTGTGAGAGAGAGAGAGAGAGAAAGAGAGAGAGAGAGAGAGAGTATGTGTTGGAGGGCGTGCCCATTAAAATGAATTGCCGGTGTCGTCTTCATCACTTAGCAGACGGCTAAAGAAGCTAACAGGGAAAGAGACAAATCGAAATGTACTATAAGATTGACTTAATTCGACACATACTATACAGTCATTGTGGACTAATAGGTCAGTCTAAGGCTTGGCGGCAGGAGAACTCCATGGAGATTATTAAACTTGGGGCCATAATTACGCCAATTAAAGATTCCTTGTCAAAAATTCACTATCAGATATTTCTGTATTTGTTTATTGAAATAAATCACCAACTTAACAAATTGGTTAGGTGAAATCTTTGTCCTACAATGTGTGTGTGTGTGCGTGTGTTTTTAATGATTTAAATGAAGGCAAATGCACATCTGTAATAAGTTTAATTGGATAGGTCCAATTAAACACTAATACAAGCCAAACTCAGTTGAATTGCCTGCTGGAAAAATGCTAAGAATTTCTTGTATAACACAACGAGGTCCAGGGTGACCCGAATAATCGCTAATTTTCGTGACGATTAAAATAAAAGAAAAAACATGTTTACTATCGCCAAAAAAATTAAGGTCGCATTTACTTTCACCACACATAATCACCGCTTATGTTCTTCTTATCCTGAGGAATATATTCACCAAATAATAAAAAACTGTCATGGTAATATTCAGTTTCAATTAAACCAACCGGCAGCAAACATGATTTTGAAGAACATTCCGTATTATAATAAATAATCGGTAATGCCACCTATATTGTAAAAATCACATTATTGCTGAAAAACGAGCGAGTTTATGATTATTAACTTTAGGCTACACGTGTAATTTAAAAGTGGTCTGTGTTCTAAATATACTAACAACGAGTGCCTAAATTTATGACTAGCATTAAAATTTATTTAACGTTTAACATAAACAAATGAATAATGTTCTTGATTGTATTTTTCACTACAAAAAGAGAAAAAGGCGAAGTATTAGCACGAATACATACCACTTGTAACTGCTATTAACGCCGATTGTTTTAATGACTGAATAATCACGTAGCACTTCAGTAATGAATCCAGATTAAATTAAACAAATATTGTGACCTTAACGAATATATCCCAGCGCCATGTTTGTTAGATATATAAATCAGCGTTCACGGTCAGGCCTTGAAATAATTATTGCATAAGTTTAAATGATTAATATATAGTGTCATTGAATATTTTAGTATTCTGTTACTGTTTGT
Organism: Paramormyrops kingsleyae; assembly: GCF_048594095.1. NCBI lineage: Eukaryota > Metazoa > Chordata > Actinopteri > Osteoglossiformes > Mormyridae > Paramormyrops > Paramormyrops kingsleyae. The sequence continues at coordinate 20,728,179 of NC_132817.1, forward strand.
CCTTATTTTCTTACAGCCCAAATTACGCATCCGATATTTAATGTCAACACGTTTGTATTTAGTGGCATCTACAGTAGTATTCTTAATAATAGGTTACTGTAAAACTCTACGTGTTCATACAGAAAGGGTAGTTGTTGCTGATTAGAGCGCTGATATGGATTTATTAAATTAAAAACAAAGATTTCCTTTCAGTAATGGTGTCTTCTTTTAAAACGTTAAGCTATAGTGGGGAATTTAAGTTATGGCAATAATGTAATATGGAATGGTTGTATCTTCCATAGCGGGAGGAGGGGGGGGGGGGGGGTAAAGAATGACAGGTCTTTGTTGGTGACTAGAAATCAGTGGCAATTGAAAGAGGGAGAACTCCTCCTACCAAATTATCCAGACTGGGCAGGCTTCGGGACTCCTAACAAATAAGACAAGGCACACAAATTCAGACAGTCCCAACCTGAGCTTCAAGCACATGGAATCTTTCAGGAAGTCTTGGACCGTCTAAACGCGTAATATTAATTTTTGTTTTATAACGAGCCCCCCGGCTCTAACTTTAGTTCTGTTATCATCGGGACTACACTCTTTGGACGGCATTAACGCGGTTGGAGAACCATTCCTGCACTTTTTGCTCGCTCCTATATCCTGTATTCCTTCCCCGAGATTGGCGTAGTGGTGCAGAAGTGACGCTTTGAATTTCGGCGAATTTCTTTTTGCTCCAGACGATCCAGACACTGCTTGGATGATCTAGACTCCGGGTGGAGCAAGACAAATTAAAACGCTTGCACGGAACCTCCACCAGCTATGCTTTTCCACGGGATCTCCGGGGATCATATTCAAGGGATCATGGAGGAGATGGAAAGGCGATCCAAAACAGAGTCTCGTGTGGTCAAGGGCGTCCATATCAACGGAAGGGAAACGGTAGGATAATTACCTTACCAAAAACAATGCATTAGGTAAAATATTATGTTACCGCTTTTTGCAACTATATACGGTGTTTAGTCTACGGGTTTAATTTGTTCATGTAAATCAAACCTGTGGTACAACGTATTTGCTTCGTTATTTCCTCAAGCAGCGGTACACCGACGATAAAATGGCCTATGCCGTCACACACTAACACACAAGTCAGGTAATGTGTAAATATGAAAGAATCAATAAAATGTATTCAATATAACTAATAAATAAAATACAACTAACGGCCTACTGTTTGCTCGTATTATTTCCCATCATAGTAAATCAAATTGAAATGGGTTTACGAGTTAAATAGGGTCTGCTTCAACTAATAAAAATAGCGAATACTTGACAAAATTAAAACTTTTGGTGACTGTTACCAAGACTTTTTAAAAAATACAAAATACACATTTTTTTTTCTGAAAACTGCGTTTGTCGTATTTAGGTTAAGTGATAACCACAACTGTTTCGTAAACCCATCTGTGCTTTGATTAACAAGTATTAATGTTTTCATTCCTAAAGTAACGTAATAGGTTATTGATAGCAATTTAACTTATAAGCATTTTTTTATTATAAAAGTTCAATTCTTAATTTAATTTCTCGGTGGTGGATTTAATTGAATGATGCACAAATTCATTGCTAGTTTAGACAAATAATAACCGTATAACTGAATATTATTATTTTTTTGTATTTAAATAATCGAAAACGTACAGTAATATGACATCATACTAATGTCCTCGTATTTCCTGATATCTTAACTAATAATAATAATAAAAAGAAGAGCTTCATATATAAGCTTAATTTACAGTAGTCTTCTTAGGCTAGTGGCAAACACTGAAGACTCCTAAACGTGCAAATTAAAATTACAAGCTTTAACGTATTTGCCTGCAGAGTGAATAAAATTGGTAATTTGAATGTTGATCACACGTGTAAATTTCCTGCCACTCCTCTCTTACAGACCCTGCCCACGATGCGGCCGGAGAAGCCCGCGCTGTGCGCCGGATGTGGGGGTAGAATCTCCGATAGGTATTATTTGCTGGCCGTCGATAAGCAGTGGCATCTGCGATGCCTGAAGTGCTGCGAATGCAAGCTCGCCCTGGAATCGGAGCTCACGTGTTTCGCAAAGGATGGTAGCATTTACTGCAAAGAAGATTATTACAGGTGAGAGATGGTGGTACGTATAGTGCAGCCGAATCGGCTATCGGCACTAATCTTATACTAACTGTGCATGCAAATGTTGTAACACAGAAAATTCTTTTGGACCGTTTCAGTCTAAAGTACTTGGTGTTGGCTACTTCTTGTATTACTATATGTAACCTACTAACAGTTTAACGTGTCAGAATCGCCATTAAGAAATGAGACTAAACTGTATTAATATTTTATATCTGCAGGATACAGATAAAGAAGCGTAAATAGAATTTTTTACGCACTCGCGCCGTCTCGCACAGAAATAAAAAGCTAATGTTAATTTAGTAGCCTAAATGTGGCAATTGGTAATTAAATTGGTAAGACTTAGAAAAAATAATTGTGGGAAGAAAAGCTGTCATATTTCACAATGAAAATTTGGTTTCCACTTAGAAGTAGTTTCCTTAGAAATTCCTTGGGTCACCTACGTATTCATATTATTATAAACGTATTCAGGGACATTCCAGTGTCGAATGCATATTATAATTCGTATTTAAATTTGTTTTGCATTTACTTTGTTACTTAATTTTCTTTTCTGTTTAAATTTCCCCGTAATGCAATTCCTGTAACAATGAACCGGGTGTAACATTTTAGGCCTATATTCCTATCAATAAATCATTCTCAGTATTTTTAAATGACGGCGGTCTTGAGAAACAGTGTGTTTTTCTTCACAGTTATTTTATCTAAATAATTTAGACAATAGACGTTCGTCTAAATCTGAATGATTAACGAAATGACTTTCGCCATTTTAGAAGGTTCTCCGTGCAGCGTTGTGCCCGCTGCCACCTTGGCATCTCGGCCTCGGAGATGGTGATGCGTGCCAGGGACTCGGTGTACCACTTGAGCTGCTTCACTTGCACCACCTGCAGCAAGACCCTGACCACCGGCGACCACTTCGGCATGAAAGACAACCTGGTGTACTGCAGGGTCCACTTCGAAACCATTCTGCAGGGAGAGTACCACCCTCAGTTAAACTACACCGAGCTAGCAGTTAAAGGAGGCGGACTGGCGTTGCCGTACTTTAACGGTACGAGCACTGTCCAGAAAGGAAGGCCGCGGAAGCGGAAGAGTCCGGCCATGAGTGTAGACATTGCGACGTACAATGCAGGTGAGCAGTGCTATAAATGCAATACTCAATATAACGTGTAGTATATTACACTTGTAATGGATCTAGTCAATTGGAAACTTAGGCCCTGCATTTGATGCTGACCGCGGTAAATATATATAGGCTTACTTTGGTATATTTCATGTAATTTAATTCTAGGTGCTTTATTTCGTTCTAAACCAATGTGCCGATTACGCTTCAAGAAAATGTCGACAACTAGGCTAGCATATTTTCGTAAAATAAAGACAACTTTTTGTAGGAATATCTTCTTCATTTTTAAAAGTTGTAGCTGAATTTAGTCTGTCGAAAACTATACTGACAGTAGCTAATATATATGTAGGCCTATTAAGTTGTTCATGTTATTTTTTCATTAATTTATGAAGCGTAATTTATAACTTTATACATGTTTACACTATATACTACTTTGTTGTCCTTGGATTTACTAGGCTCTACGTTTCTCAAGATGAAAAAATATGTAATGTCTACGACTTAGGCATGATCCTATTTTCCGTGTTAATTATTTAATCTGTACTCCCTTTCATTTGTATTAAGAAAGTAGGCCTATTTCAAATGTGCGTTGTAAATGTACAAAAATGAAGCAAACGAAAAATCTGCGTTAGCAGAACCTTCGGCCGCTAAACTTTACGCTGTCTTTCTTGACTGGAGTCGAGTCAGGGTAATCTGCGTGTTAATTGTTCTATGTTAATTGGAAGTGACGTCGCGAATCCCTGGCCGCCTACCAGCTTTTAATCACCGTCAGAAGGTCAGCGCTGTGCACATGAATAGGCGAAGGGAACCGAGCGCGGCAAAATCGCACGGGAGTATTTAAAATTGAATCATGTCTTAAATCACACGTTTAATAATCATTAATTACCCGTATACGTCACTCCCGTTTATACCTGCCTTTTATACACACATTAACAACATATTTATGCATTATAATTGCGATATTATAACAGACTGATAGGAGTGTACAGACTGTACAACGAGAAAGCGATTAATTAATGCTAATTTAGGCCTTCCAATGGAATTAATATATCTTAGTTTCGATTAAATTGATACGTTTCATTTATGTATAGTAAAATTCTTATAACTTATATATTAAGTCGCCCCCAAATTAAGATGCAATTAGCTTTGCTTTTGTTTAGATTTTAACAAACGAAATAGGCCTGCATTAAATTATTTATTTGATGAGCGAAGTCAGGAGGCGTTTGTCGATGTTGTAGAGACCCCTGGTGGACGTGTTTGAAATGTTAAAAAGTAATAAAATTGAAAGAACTGTAAATTGGACGGGGGAGTTACGGTGGTGCGCCCGTTCCTGGGAATGCGCCTTCCAGCCTTACAGCCGCGGCCCTGGCCGCTGTTTGCGCAGCGTACGCCGCGTAGCATCTAGTCATTTTCCGGCTTTACAGGTCTAGTGATCCTGCGGCCATTACTAAAAATAAAAATATCTGGTTTTCACGTAGTTACTAACGAACTGCCCCTTCTAAAAGGGATCCCAATAGAAGCAATAGTAATTTAAAAAGTGTATTGATAGCATTTGCATTAAACCCCATTCGGAATTACACCACATTTAAAGTATTCGCGTTACTAACGGTATGATATTAATATATTTAAATTTACCTATGAGTCGTAGCATATTGTAAGTGTTGTGTAATGGATATTAATATAAATACTAATACCACAACTGATAAATAATTTATGATCACTATGAAAACTTGTTTGAAAGCGCGGTGTTACTACTTCCTACCAGTTGTGCTTAGCTGTTTTTCGTGGATGTTTTTAGAGCCCCGCTGAGATGCATGTTTTCCAAGGCTGCTGCTTACGGTTCCCTCTGCCGCTTAGTCATGTAAACTAAGTATAGTCAACCAATCGATGTGCGTGCGTTTTGTCACGTGAACAAAGTCAGAATTTTGATAATCAAGTGGGAATATTTGAACCCTGTCGCCCCAACATGGACAAACTGCAGACTCGGGGGGCATATTCAGGCAGTGCACGTGTCTCATGGTTCAGATTTTTTTATTGAAATGGTTTTAAGGAACTTTCCACCAAATTGCTCAATGCTGTTTTGTCTGGTATCATATACAAATGCCCAAGTGCAGATGGTCTTTATGTCCTTTTATGTATAAAGTGTTTTATCTGCATAATATAAAACTGAATAGAATAGAACAGAATCTTTCTATCTGTCTTATCTACCTGTCTGTCTGTCTTCCAACCCATACTATTCACATCCAGGACAGAAACATCAGACTCAAAAGATGCAAATTAAAAAGTGCATGCAACAGAATTGATATTTACAGTAATTTAGAATTAACGATTTTGTGACTCTCAAAATATGCATGTTAGGTAAACAAAAAGTCTTAAAAATTAGTATATTTCAGTCATCCTATAACCTCCTTCAGGGTTGGTCATCATTTTCTCATTAGCAAGGTTACAAAATAAATGACACATTGTAACTTGTTCTTATTGCTTGGATACATTATTGAACGCAAGTATGAATCTGTTGCTTAGTTTGGTCAGATGACCGAGAGCAAACCTCCCTCTGCACACAGGCTGTAACGAGAACGATGCCGACCACCTGGGCCGTGACCAGCAGTCTTACCCGCCGTCCCAGAAGACCAAGCGCATGCGTACGTCATTCAAACACAATCAGCTCCGCACCATGAAGTCCTACTTTGCCATCAACCACAACCCGGACGCAAAAGACCTGAAACAGCTTGCCCAAAAAACCGGGCTCACGAAAAGAGTCCTGCAGGTAAGCATCCCTTACCTTTATTTTCACCCTAACAGATTAGGAACTCAATCTGTGTGTTCTAGAACTTTCTGCTTAGGTAATAATTGTGTTTCACTTTCTCCATCCTTTTTTGTGTGTGGTTTTCTTTTTTATTATTTTGCATTTGGTGCCATTTTTCATGCTTTAGTGTTAGTTCTGAGGCAGAGTAGATGAAGTTTCAAGTGGATAGGATTGGTATGTTTCATCCACTTTTTTGGTCATAGAGTATCTTCATGGATTCTAGAAAGTAAATACATATAAATTGTTTGTCTTAAAGATCATTAATTCCTGTGGAATATTTAAGAATGTCAGAGGGGAAATACACAGTAATTTACATGTGCGCAAAAGTTGTCATATTATTTAAAATCTATAATATATTGACATACTGGTGGATGCAACATTCTGCCTCCATTTTGGCCAACATTATAGGTTGGTCCTTAATTCCTGATGTTAAACTAAACCAAAACCAGCACCTCAGCTTAATTGTACCCTAAACGTTATTGTCGTCCCCTCTTTTTTCCAAAAAAAAAAAAAAAAGTAATTGTAGATTGCTCAGCAAATCTTTGGTGTTAATTAAATACAGAATAACGTGCATTTAAAAAAATAAATAAATAATAATAATAAACAGACATAATCGGAGTTTTGGAAGTAAAGACGTTGGGATTGGTTTGCAGGTTTGGTTCCAAAATGCCAGAGCCAAATTCAGAAGGAACGTATTGCGACAGGAGAATGGGGGTGTTGATAAGGCTGAAGGCACATCCCTACCTCCGCCCTCATCCGACAGCGGCACTCTCACCCCTCCCAGCACTGCGACCACACTAACAGACCTGACCAATCCCTCTATCACTGTAGTGACATCAGTGACCTCTAATCTGGACAGCCACGAATCTGGGAGTCCTTCCCAAACTACCTTAACAAACCTTTTCTAACATTTTTTTTTTTTTTTTTTTTTTCTTAACAAGACGTTGCAAGATATTTTTAATGACCGGAGAGAGACAAATCTTGGAAGAGCAAAGAATCAAATAAACCAACAAAAAAAAAACAAAATTTTTGTGTGTAGGAATTGCTTGGGGGTTTATTTTGTAGCTAGATATTCAGTAATTGGTGTTTAAGTATCGGGTGGATTAATATCGATGATAACTGTGTGGAATAAAATCATGGCTTTTGAGAAATAAATCGTAAACATTTCAACGTTATGTTGAAAATCATGGTAATGCATCCAAAACATCCTATTTCATTTAGTATAAAGGCAACACTGTTAAATAATATCAGAGCTTATTCTTCAACTCATAAATTAAATTTATTTTGTGTATATTTGGAATATGCCCGCCTATCAGACCAATTCTTTATATATGCACTATATCCAAATCAAGAGCGCCAACTGGGTAATAAGCAAATTATAATTCTGCCTAATGTGTAGTGTATGAACTTAAAATAACCTGCTATCACACAGATTATAAATAAATTAGTAAAAACTAATGCACACAAACATAAATAAATTATTAATTAGGATTTAGATTAAAAAACTATAATTCAAAATCCTGCCGGTAAAGTAAAATTATATTTTTTTTCAGCTTACAGCTTACCTGTGAGATAATCGAGATATATACTGTGGTAAATGTTTAAATAACCTGCATATCAGCATTCGTTCAAATTAAAATGATATGATAATAACAATTTGAAGAATCAGTGGTCTTACAGTGGAATAGATGACAGCAGATGTCTTTTGGGAAATCCCACTACCGTGGCGTTTGTCCAGATGTGGCATTTGACAGATGTTCTTTAAGCAAGTACAGGAAGACATCTTGATGGTGGGTGGAGCTGGGAGCAGGGCTTAGAAGATGCAAACAAATACAGATTGGAGCTGAAGTACCAATATGATGCCCATCTGACGTGACATTGCTGAATTGTCCAGGGTGTTCAAATTCAATTGAAACAACCAAGACAGACAGAAAAGCTGAGAACATATAATGCTAGAAGTGTAAAAACCTTAAACAAGTGGAACATGAGGCAGTTAATTAAAACGTTATCCATACCCAATCTTTTTTTAACGTTACGTTTATTTCTTTATGGACACTTACCACTGAACAGACCAAAAACTTTTTCCTTCTGGTCCTTACTGAGGTTAAGTACATTTCATTGTAAGTGTGTCAAAATTTGTTCTTTTGTAGAACAAAATGGTACAATTGATCTACTCTTATAAAGTAGATGCCTAACTCAGTTCTGCTATGTGCCTTATTCTATAACTTGGAAGAGTTTGTGAGATTCAGGATATGTGTCGTTTGTTAACTAATTTACATCCTTTTAATGGCTCGTTAATTTTGTACTGTTATCTTATTTCTGAAGATCTTTCAATGGTACCTGCTGTTCAGATGGGATGATAATATCATAGGCACTTGTGTACTCTCTCAGATATAATTGAGTAGTCCAAGAAATCTGATCTATTGATTTTTTGTGTTTATAGTACAGTAACTGTTCTAACAAGATTGTCCATGTTTCCTTGTTTCTTGATAAAGATGGTGTATAGATATTATTTCCCCTTAGATATTTATGGACCAAACGGTTGTTATATATCTTATTAAATTTGTGTGAATAAAAATACTTTGCTTTAAATGACTTTTATTTTACTATATTTACAATTTGAATGTGTTGAGTATTATATAAGAATGAATGGCACTGTTTACACTGTCTATTTTTAGTGTCATGATTAAATGTTCACTGATAAAATGAAAACTTTTTACAGTTTCTATTCTTTTAAATTTTCATGGTGTTCATCATTTTGAAGTAACACCCCTTAGATACACAATTATACCTCTGTGATCAGTACCAAAATGTAGATGTTTAATGCATGAATATAGCTACTTATATTACATGAAACAAAGTGATTGCTGAGAAGCATATATTAATTTACTGAAGAATTGAAGTAAAACAAAATGCAGACCCCATAAAGCCAGGTTGCTCTGTAGTTTAATACATTGTTACTCTATGATTTCTTACAGGGAGAACAAATCTTGGGGTGTTTCAGCCACTCCTCCCGACGTTTGAAAATTCCCTAAAGTATTAAAAGAAGGAAAACTTTGATCGGAATTCCTCACCGTTGAAGACAAAGACAATTAGGATAAAATTTTTACAAAATTACAAAAAAATAACAATCTAACAAAAAATGTAAAAATCGACCTTAAAAATATTTCCTGAATGTCTGAGCCCATCATCTGAGGAGAAACCACTGTATTTTTTTTTAAGCTGTCATTGTCAGACAAGATTTGTACTGGAATGAAGTTTTCGCCATTAAAAAAAAAACTTGTACATATTCATAAATATATATCAGAGCAACCTGGCAGCAAGTAGAAGGGGCAACTGCATGAAATAAAGGAAACAGACAATAAAATAATGTTCAGTAATAATACCCAGTGTGAAAACACTTGTACAAAGGCACATGTACTCCAGCATCAGCTTGATGGTTATTTTTTTTGTTACAAATTTGATTCTGAGCATCATGTGATTACCATGAAACCCAGAACAGCAGAGCTGCCACAACACGGGGGCCGACCTCAGAGACGGACAGGCTTTGCCGTCTGCCTGTGCCAAAAAAAAAAAAAACAAATAAAAAGATAAGGAAGAATCCAATTTTGCATGCACTTTTCCACTTTGTTGACATTTCCTAATATGTACGGGAGATATTTTCTGTTTGATGCATCCGTTTTTGTTGTCGACAATAATAAACAGCTATCTGGAATTGCTTTCTTGATGCTGTTAAATTGCGGTGTCATTAGGGCCCGAATGTTTCGCTGATGATTGCATTTGATTTTTTAATGAAGTCATTTTGCTTTGATAGTCACCTGATTCCTTATTGGAAGAACAGCGTACTATCCTGGCTGAAGAATGTGTATAGTTGAAAATGTAATGAGGAATGGTGTTATGTATGAACTCACTGCACCAAGTTGTTACTTAACTGAATACAGAATGCACAATAGTCTTAATAGTGTTGATAACCTATGAGCATGAATGACGTAACCTACTTCTAAAGAGCCACCAGGTTTTTACACAACCTACGTAATGCCTGCCTTTATCAGAGTGATCAGTAGTTACCTCCTTGGTGACACTCAGAAAAGAAAACAAAGTATTCTAATATCGCCAACACTCTGATCCCCTAAGACATAGACCAGGGCTATTCACCTCTGGCCCTCGATTCCAAATCCAGGCCTTGTTTTCAGTTCTCCCAGGTAGTTAGTTTACTCATTACTGATTCTGATTGGCCAGAGGCTTCACACCTGACTGACAGGTGAAGGAAGGCTGGAAAATCGGCAGGGCTCGGCCCATGAGCTGCATAGCCCCGACACAGACATACCAGAATCGCCGACTTTGTAGGATCCAACAATAACGACATATTCTGTGGACAATCCAATGCCGCTTAAATGCAGGACAATCCCCCAGCTAACATGGGAAGGAATAATGCCCGTCTGTGGACGTCTAGGCATTTGGGGGTGGTACTGCCTCTAAGTGATTAGTATTGTAGCCTCACAGGTCCAGGCTTTGATGTTTAAATCCTACCCCTGGTCATGGGCTTCCCCTGACTACTCTGCTGTCCTTCCATAGTCCAAAAGCTAGCAGGCAGGTGTCTCTAAATTGCCTGTAGTGTGCCTGTGTACATCACGATGGACGCATCCCATGTAGGGTATTTTCGGCCCTGTTTCCTGTCCTCCCTGGGACAGTGTGTCTGTACTGGATAAGGGGTTGAAAGTTATATGGATCATTCTGCTTCTGGTCTGCCTGTACTGCCCAGAGTTTGCCAGATTTAATTTCCGTTAATGCCTCTGGTGCTGATTTCGTCTACTCACACAGAATATAAAAGTTTGACTGGCCATTAAGTCTTTAACATTATGAGTAGCAAGGCTGGGAGTTTAAGTGTGAAATGGTTAGGAATATTATGTGCCACTGAATTCTAAATTTGTCTGTAAAAGAAACTTCCGGCATATTAGGTCGGTGGAGGCCTCCCTCGCACTCCCTAACCATGGCATGTAGTTATGGGAGGCAATCGGGGTGCAGAAAGGAAACCCACAGGTATCCGTGGGACACAGTCAGAAAGGCACAGGCGCAGAGCTGGGAGCAGATTCCAACCCACAGCCCAGGAGATGCGAGGTGACAAAGCTACTCACTGAAACACCCCCACTTCAAAACAACAGGGATATCTCTGTTAGCACATTAGCTGGTTTTCAAGCACATAAGGAATTTGCAATCAGATGAATTAAACACATTTTGTGGAAAGGGGAATAAAGTTTTAACTATACAACTGAACAAGCTGACCTGTTATTATTCAAAATCTGTGTGAAGCTGTAATCCAACGTAGTTTTCAGTCTCCCTTGAAATTTTTAATAGCAACTTAGCAAAGTCAAAAGGCTGAGAGGTTTAGCCAGAAAAGGAATCATGGGGAAAGCTTTAAAGGGAGGGGGGGGGGTGAGTCATATTAACAGGAAGCAGCATGACCCACATTCTTTGGCCTGAACCTACTGAAAAAGAGCTATGGAGAGAGGAAGGTGGAGAGAAAAAGGAATGAGAGGGAACGGGAGGTTGAAAGCATGCTCAACGTCTGATCAAGGGAAATGATTCATCATGCTATGATATTATGTCTATGCAACTAAATTAACTGTATGTGTCAACGTGCACTGGCCTTGACTATAACTGACCTTCAGACACAACTGCTTAATGTATGTAATCAATGGAGACAACATATGCATAAAAGAGTTTTGTCCACAAATTAGATGGAATATTACATGGAAAACAGGAAATAAACTCAGTCCTGTATACAGTACTTGGGTGAGAATAAATATACAAGTCTTAAAGTTGGTTTTCTGGGGGGAATTTATGTCAGTCCAATATGTCGATTTATTTATTTTTTTGCTCTTATTTTGATGGCAAACATTGGTGTCAGCAAAGCAACAGTTGCCTGACAACACTGGTGATTCGAGCCCAAAAAAGAGGGTGGCAACACAGAGAACTCCAAGCCTGACTTGCACTTGGCAAGGTGCAATGAGTGCATTACTCTGACAAGGTGTCAGACTCACGGTGGTCGTGTAATAGGCCTTCTGCCAGTTCCGAGTCACCGCCTCCCTTTCCTATTGCTAAGCACATATATCAGCCCCATATACTTGTCGCTAGGCATGCATCACATGAGGAAAGGGGCCTGGGTAAGCGCTCTCTGGGTTTATATGATGCAACATCTACAGAAAATAATGATGCATACAACTGGAGTTTACTCTGGGGGAACGTAAATTTGACTAAAAAGTGCTCAGAGGGTGTCTGCCACGTCCAGGATGCAGCAATATTCCTAATTCCAATAAAAGGTCTGCCTTTTACTATGAATCTTAAAACAGGGGCAAGAAGACTGGAAACAGTTTGTTTACAGAGATACGGACATTAATGCAGCCTGAATACATGGAGTGCAAAACAAACATCTTTCACAATGAGTATCCCCAGATGTGTTTTCTTTGATTAAAAATCAAAAGGGAATGAACACAACTGATAACATTTATGAGGAGAAAAGCGTCAAAATATTATTGATAAATGCAATATGTTGGAAATTCTACAATTTGTTAAATGTGGCTGAATCACCATATAAGCCTTTCATCCATCATAACAGTGGATATTGAATTTATAATAACCATATTAGAAGTACATTTTACCTTCAATTACAAATACTTGCTCAAAAAGACATTAAAATTAGATATAGCAATATTCCAGATGAGGTTAAAAATACACTAACTTGTCAAGAGTGGGTTTTCATGAACCTATTACTTCTCATGCCTTCAAAATTATTCACTCCAAGGTCTGAAAGCCAGAAAGCTGCCACCAGTCACCAAACATCACCAATCTCTTCAAAGGTAAAGGTGGGTGTATATAAAAGACAGAATTAAATTTATTTAGCATTTATTATTATTTTTTTGCTATCTAACAACATAAATATCTCCTCTCATGTATTTCGTTTTAGTTTTTGTTGTTAGTCACTTCTTGTGATAAACCAGCAGCACGTTTTAATTTGCAAATATAAGGTTAACAGCAGGTCTGTTGAAGTTCTTACATGATGAGTGGGAGACACTACACAATTGTTGTTATTCTTGAACCAGACCTTTTAAATTTATGATATACTGCAAATGAACGGGTTCCTTAATTAAAATGAAACCCTTACAGCACATATTTCCCAAAAAAAAAATCAAACATCAACATGTTACGTTAGAAGGAATGTGAATTAACATGCCATTAATTTACGAACTGATGTAATAATAATCTTTAAGATTTTGCAGATGTTACCTAAGGAACAGCTGGTTTCATTTGCACACTACACTTGATGGATTATACAGGACAATGCCACGTGCCGTCCTCTGTAGCATTGTCAAATAACAGCATAGTTAGGAAATACGCTTTCCTACTCAAAACATTGCATGTTTACTGAATTGGTTAAAACCCTCAGCTCCAAACTGGACTGCCTCTCTGGTAAGGGCTCAAGATTATGAAAACGATGAAGAAATGATAAGGAAAGCACGGTCATGTCACCTTCGTTATCCAACATCACTATTAAATGCTAAAAAAATACAATTTACTTAAACGTTCAGTATGTTGACTTCCTCAGATTTAACCACGTGTAGTGCACAGATATATCTAGTCACAAATTCTCCTTGCCAGCCACAAAATCTACGCAAACACACACACACACACACACACACACCAGGAGATTGCACGTAGGGCACATTGTTAATGGGAAGTAGGATGCAAATATCACGAAAACTTGAGACATTTAATATTCACATGTATTAATTTTAAGTCGAAAGCATTATGGTCCTACGCCAGGCAGGGTCCCATCATGACCCGTGTCCCGCCCCTTTTCTCCGGGAACCACTGGCTGTTTACATGACCGGTACCGAGCTGGAATGGAGACCAACTGACTAAAAGTATAATCTCTCCCGTCCAGATCTGAATCACCCTGCCCGCTTTTCCGCAGGGCAGCTGCGTTAGATCCCTCTCTTCTCTCCCCCCAACTCTCCAGCCCCGATGTGCCCGTAGCAGGCAGCAGCGAGCGACGTGCGGAGACAGCGGCCGAAAGCGAAGACCGCCATCGCGGCATCGGGAGTGCCAGCGCCGCGCCGCTTCCTGGTGAGGAACCCCACGGCTAAGGGTTAGCGCCCCAAGGCGGCGTCGTCCGATTAACCGCGGCCGCCTTTTCCTCCGGTAACCTAGTGACACTCTTGCGAAACGCTCTTCTCCAGGAAGTTTGTCCTTTTCCCAGTTTTACAACTTTTAACGCCCCCCCCCCCCCCCCCCCCCACGCGCCCATTGCTGTATCCTCCTGAGCTGCTAGCCGACTAGCTAACGTCCCTAAAGTACACGGCACTGCCCGCCGGTGTGGTGATTAGGTCAGATTAGCGCCTGTTGTTTCGCCAGAAAGCCTTACACTGGGTTAGACCATGGACTGGTAAGTTAAGATGGATAACTAGTACTGTGTTCAGACGCCAGTGGTTACGGCCAGCTGCTTCGTAGCCGGACTTGGCTAAATGTGAAGTAGGGGGCTTAGCTAACTTGCTAACGGTCTGTTGTAGTTAGCTAACTACCAGTTTCACGCCTGTTAACTAAATCGATTGAGTAAAGTAAATTGTTTATTTAAAATGAGTGTAAACAGCCTTTGCTTAAATATCACGGTTGTGGCCGCTGTCACCCTTGACGGCGCTGAAAAACGACAACCCCGGTGACATCTGATTAATCTGCTAACTTTACCTCGATTTTTTTCTTAATTATAATATATTTTTCTTCAGCAAGCCTACTGGTTATAGGCTGTACAGCAACTACCAACGTGTAACATGTAAGCAAATGAGTCTGAGATATAGTTAGCTGCAGTATAGCTACATCGTAGCTAGCTGAGGAATGAGACGGTTCCGTAATACATAGGTGAGACGCATCTGTCGTGTTTGATTTTTTTATTATAATTTTGGTCAGCTGTTTCCATTGGCAATCAGGCAGTAAAACATGGCATATTCACTGAAGCCAACCTGTATAATTAACTGCCTTCGCCCGGTGATACCTTCTCACCTAGTAAACTTGTTGAATATGCCCCAATGGATTACTTTCTTTAAGTTCCCATAGAAAGACAAAGAAAGGAAGGAAGGAAAAAACGAATGGAATTCCTGAAACCCATGTCTGATATGGACTTTTTTTGCAAACCATGTCTTCAGAAGCACTGGGAAACACACAAGGGAAGCCAGAGCTCTGTTTTATTCACAACCTGCCAGTAGCTTTTTAATTGACATGAGGTGGCCTTGTCAGCAAAAGCCAATGTGAGGTGCCACGTTTTGGCAGAGACTTTCTTTTTTTTTGGGTTAGTGTCTGAAGTCACTTGTGCAAACAGGTTTTCAAACATGAAGCCTTTTGTTTTTACAACCTTACATCCCAGAGCCCTTTAGGGTTGTATGTTACATTAAGCCATCGCTTGACTGACAGGTGACACCTGTCAAGGTTGAAGCTGGGAGCCGCCACCCATAAATATGTGAGGTGTAGCCTTTATCTGGAAGGATGTTCAGGATAAATCTGAAGTGAAAAGTTACAGATGAATAGTTAAAAGTTCACTGATAAACGCCCGCTGATGAAAGTGAATTATTTAGATTACGTTTTTTCCTTTCTTTTTTAGGTTTAACAGATCCTTTTATTTAAAGCGACTCTCAGCTTACAGTTTTTCTTAATATTCTTTGACAAATTTGTCAGATGGATATTGTTTGTTGAAGCTGCACAGGTTAAACACCTGGCCAAAGATGCCTTTACTGGCACCCATCTAGCTAAATTTCTTTTAATAACCACCTGTTGTCCTAAATAAATCTTTAATGATACTAGAGAATTCAATTGTAAACATCTTTCATGTGTTCTGTATGAATTATACATTTGCTTAGTTTTTGCTACGCTAATCAACTTAAGTGCTTGCCTTGTATTTGAGTGGATTCTTAAGGAACAAGTGTTGTTAGGTGCAACTAGGGAAGCACAATGGATTTTGTGGCATTGACTGTAGACTGCATGGATTTACCTTCATCTAAAATGTGGCTTGGTAACTGTTGCAGGTTGAAGTATGAGCACCACATGTCTGATAACCATTTCTTCAGTCACATTAGTAATTAATATTTTATTTACATTCACATGTAATTATTACCTGACGCTTTTTTTTAATTCATTGCCACTTCTTAGCCTGTTACACAGTAGGACATTTTACTGGAGCAATTCAACTTAAGCATCTTGTTCAAGGGTTACTGCTGTAGGATCTTTCTGGGACTTGAACAGTCTTCAGGATAAAGAGTCCATGTCCTTAACTATTGCATTGCCCACTGAAAAAGAGTATTTGGTGCATTTTCATGCAATATGGTTTAATATGTACAAAACTGGCCTCTTTTGTGCTATGAGATCCGCATACACTACTGGTTTGTTTGATGACTGGCCAGATTTTAAAGGTTCTCAGGTATCTAGGTCTGTGTAGAGAAACTAGTGCATCTTTTGAATAGACTGCTGGGACAAGTTTCACACGTTTGCTTTCAAACGTAAATTCACGCTCTTGCAGCAGTATTGCCATATGGTGATGCCAAAGCATTAAGCAGTGGTTTGATGAGAAGAGGGAAAATGTAGGCTTCTTCATCCATCTTTTATGCAGCGGGATGCGAGATTTCTGTTTTTTACTCTTTGTTTCATTGAGTCCGAGAGCCGGTACATTGATCAACATTCATGCAGCTATACTGTCTGAATTATTACTCCCTGGGGGGAGAAACGAATGTGGTTTAATGTCATTAGCACACTGAATACATGTCAGTTACTAGTAGGCATGTAAAACACAGTCATATTTTGCATTTACATTGGACGGTTAGATATGTGTCTATAACATTTGTAAAAATGTACATTTTCCGCACTAAATGGTGGGATCATTGACTAGACATTTGGCTGGAATGATGTGTTTAATAAGTTATTTTTGATGCATGATAGTGCTCCTTTTTATTTTCTTATAGAAATAGCACAGATCCCTTATGTGACTAGGTATATCTGTGCACTACTGAACCCTACGTGCTCGCTGTCATGAAATTATAGATGCATTTGCTACTCTAAACAAGTCGGCGAGGGCGGCGACAGCATGCATATGCCATAGAACGAGATAAAAATAGAACCCACCTCTCTTGCCACTTATTTGTTAACACTTCAGTGAATGTTTAGAGGTTCCATCAGAATCCAGGGAAAATGTGGGAGTGCAAATTATGAAAGATTTTTGTGAGTTTTCTCCCCGTATGTCAGGTAGAGGAGCATCGGTGAGCCCCATGCAACCCCATTAATAGGAGTTTTATTCCATTTGGCCCGTGGCCAGCTTCAAGCCTGCGGTGAGGCACAAAAATCCCTTGCCATGGGTCTGCCAGTATGAGGCCCTCTGTGTTCACAATAACTGGGAAACAAGCAGCCTTTGGAGGCTGCAGGAAGCAACCATGTTGTTTCAGAAGTCCTGCCAAGTCGGACCCGGGGACCTCTGCCATTGTGGTTGTGGGCAGCGAATGAAAGTCTTTCGCTCATGTCTGAAGCAATGCCGGGAAGCCGATGGGGTATTGAGATGTGTATGGAGGTCTCCGTGTGGACTGTTCCGGGGCTTTTTAGTTCTTATTTTCCCCTTTTCTCGCAGGCTAGCGTCACGGAAGCGGCTACACGGCACTACTGTGGCATGCTTCCTGGCCGTAGGCCAGATTCCACGGACAGCTTAACCGGGAATATTTCCCAGCACGTGCTGTCCCGGAGTACCGCGCACTGTCGACAGGGTGTGAGCGGTTAAAGCCGTATTTATTACATTTGCGGAGCTTGTAAACCGTGTACGGCAAAGCTGGGTGGCAGGGAACGGCAGATGCTGTGGGTTTGTCTATCTATAAAATCCGCAGATGAAAGGACAGGCGTTGCTTTGAACAGGAGCTCGAAGTCACATCATCTTGCCTTTATTTTTGTGTACTTCCTCTGGAGGGAAAAATGGGATTTTATGGTTTTATATGTAGAATAAGGCAACTAAACAAGATGGCTTATTAATATTCATGATGTGGGAAAAACATAACTTAAATCTTATTAATTATTCATGATCTACTCTTACAAGTAACCCTAGATTTTATTGTTTTGGTTAATTAATCGTATTTTTATTCCGTCTTCGACCGTTAGTTGTTCTCACAGTATTTACGATTATTTTTTGCCTGTCATTTAGAGGAATGGGATTTTTAACACTGAGTGTTTTAGTGTTCATGCATTATATTGGATGGCTAAAGCGAAGCTTGGCATGGCGTCAGCACACCGAAGTCGAAATGGCGTCACGCGGAGGTGTGTGTGCGATATTGTGTGGGCCACGGATCCTGTTTGTTCTCCTGACAGCCGTGTGACCTTGAGGACGCTGCAGCTATTGGACACTGCTTCCTGGGAGTAATTGTCAGTCTGAACGACTGACGTTAAACTGCTGTTTAATTCGGGATGATTTAGCACCCGGTTTGTTTCTGTGTTTCTGTCTGGCAGAGTTTGCCGCAGATGTGAACTTGTTAATCCATTTGTTTTTTGGTTATAGTGACTTTGTTCTATCCCACCATATATATGAATTCTTCCCCCAAGCTTGTGTCTGTTGATTTTGGGAACATGCACAATGAATTGTGAAAACTGATCATAGGATTGACAACAACAATCTAGTTTTGTATTCTTACATTCCTTGAAAATTCAGTTGCTGAAGGTTTCCAGAATTAAAATGATGGTAAAGAGGGAACTGAATGAAGATACCATATTGCTCACATAAGTTGAGTGGAAGTTGAATGTGGGATCGTAAATTTTTTATTATTATTTTTTTTTAAGAGGGCAGTTACCCTTATTGAGTGGTAGGTATTACTTCCACATCCTAACCCTGTAGCTCCAGTGAACACCACCACCCTAGGTATCTCTGATGGTAACCTCTAAATATTTCCATTGTTAAGTTGCACACTAATTATTGGTAGAGAGTCAATTGTATATACCCTTAATCTCTACAGTCTAACATCTGCCTTTGTCATTGGTAGGTAGGCTGGCAGGTTCCTACACAGGAGGAGGTTTGAAGTGTTTCTGCGCCTGTGATTCAGCTTGACTGTTGAAGTTTGGCGGGGGGAGGCAGAGGGGTAGATGCAGTAGCTAGAAAAGGGACATATATTTTGGGCAAGGGGCCAGTCAGGTATTGTCTGACACTGAGACAGCTGAGATTTTTACCGACCTACGAGGTTTGATCGGAATTGGACTTGATATATGACAGAGAGGCCTTCTTAGAACACAGAGGCAAAATGTTGTAGGTCAAATGAAAATCGGCAGTATTTTATCTTGATTTATAGTGTATATTTCAAAGCTGCTGGCGTAATAAGTTCTATATTTCATCTGTGTTCTTTTCTACACATCATGCACGTAACCTTTTGGCCGTAGTGTTACTTGTGAGGGTATATGGTCTGGATTGGTGGAGGAGACAGGGAGGTAAAGCTGTATTAGTCCTGCACTTTCTGGGGAAGAACCAAAAAAAACACACAAGCCCCGACTGTTAGCTAGTGGTCTAATGTAAAGATATACTCTCAGGCGAACAGTTATGGCTGTCCGTGCCATAAAAACATAGCTTGTTAAGTCAGCTGATGTGGTGCTTTGCTAGAGGAGATGTTCGGTTGTGGACAGGGCTCGCTGCCAAGGCATTCTTGCAATTACACATTCGAGTCCATTCCCAGTGCAGGTCCAGCTGTTTTGGCAAGGCATGGAGGTGAGACTATTCTCTCTGAATAATCCATTTATAGTTATTCTTAGCTATATCAGAGTTCAGTGGGCTTGCAAATGGCACCATGGAAAGATGAGCTCCCCCATCAAAACGTTCTCAATTTCTGTTTCTGTCTTGTGCCGTGTGTGACCGCTTTGCCAGGAACGTTAGTATGTGTAAACCAAAAGGACGGAACAGAGGCCGTGTTACAAAATTAAAGGTTTCGACAGATTAACTGGAAGAATTCCTCATGACGAAGAACCCAAAATGGTAGCTGGGAGTTTTTCTTTTTTTTTTTTTTTTTTACTTCGGGCTGAAAACCAGCCGTCACGCATCACTTAATGAGCTGTTCTCCAGAAACGGTCATACTCCTCCCAGGGCTGCTGTTGTGAAAATGCAGCGAAACAGGCCAAGTAGTAAATAGTGAGTTTTACAGAGACTTAAGGGATAAAGTATTCACCAGGACAGACACAATTATATGACACCGATATTATTAGCTCAGCATACCTTTTATTAGTGGGTTTTGCATATCTTTATCAATATCATTTATCTTTATCAAGTATCTGTTTTTCATACCGGTGTTTGGAGGGGTGGGTCCAGAAATAATACCATGATCGATATCATGAAGATTAATGATTTTATTAAGAGGGAATTCTTACTCCATGAGTGACCTCGGCCCCCTGTGATGAATGTAGTTCTGGTTTTGGCGTCTTGACAGGGATGCTGTTTCAGGGTTTTGTTTCTTTCTGCTCGAGCCCCTTCGTCGCGTCACCCGAGGCACTGCCGTTCTTCATGCCCTGGAGGCGGCCTGACAGCGGGAAGGATCCTTGGCGCGTTCACGGCCCGTCCGCCGTAGACGCCTTGTCTGTAGGCATGGAGATGCTCCCGTTCAACCGAAAGACATGACTTAATTATGGCCAACGTCGGGAAAAACAGTAGCCAGGAATTTACAGTAGCTACATATCAATATAAGACATATTCTGCATTTATAAGTGTAATTTTTCCAAGTTTATTTTTAAATACTTGAAATTGCTTCTTAGGTGTTCCACAGTTGAACTGTCTGTCATGTTAGGCTGTTAAAAATAGATGAATCGAATGAATAGTCTTTCACTACCTTTATAATGGACTTGTATAATGGTGTTACTTAACGATCAATGACCGGGTTGTATGAATGGACTTTTTGTCAGTAAACCACCTGTACAGTCAACAGGCCATCAACAAAAGCCTTGGCAAAAGGTGCAACATCCATTGTGTGCAAAGAGCTTGCGAGGGCTCCGAGTTCCTGCCCGCGTGGCTTACCGATTCCACATAATAAGTCTGCCCCTTGAAAGACATGCTGGATTGTGTGCGTGTGTTGGGGGGGGGGCTTCTCGCTCTCAAAAAAACCCAAGAAGTAAGGAGAATGAAGCGACAGCTGCCTGCTCTTGAGTGTTGGCTTAACACTTTAATAGCGAGTCGGTTGGAACGTGGTTGTGGCAATTCTACGTAAGGGGTATCTTCATGACATCCATACCTAAAGGAGGACGAGCCTTTCAAGCTTCAGACCAAAGGAAGATGTAAGGAGTTGAATAGTAAGCCCAGATCATATAATTCTTTTGTTTTGAACATAGGAGGGTGCATCTTAAGGACCCTTTTCCGCATTCATTATTTTCCAGCATGCTGATTGGTTACTGTTCTGCCTGTTGCTCCTATCCTGTACTGTTTTAAATGTTTTATTCAGTTCATAGTTCATTCAAGTTGCAGACTCTGGATTACAGTTTTGGCATTAAAGAGACATCAAATATGAGTTTTAAAAACATACATAAATTATGTTCCAGGTCATCAATTTATACAGGTAAACCTGTAAGCATTGAACTCACTGTTTCTAACATAGGCAGTGCTCTACTGTAAAGGTATTGCTGTTTCACTCTCCCATCATTAGTTTTTCCATTCACTGATGATGAGGCTGTAATAAACTTTTAATGCCTAACAATGCCATTGCGTCTTATTGACTGTCCTACTTCACTGGGATTTCATGGCACCAGGACCAGTATGGGGTTTATGCTTCTGGTGGAAGCTGAGCAGTTAATGCATGGCTCACCCCATATGCTGGGATAAAACGGATCCTTTATCTGGTCTCCCTGGACACCTGACCTGGGAACGACGTAGTTGTGGGCTGTACGTTTGTTAGCATGTCGTTATTCTAACCAGTCTTGCCTTAGGCAAGAATCGGGGGGGCAGAATCCGTCCTTTGTGTCGGATGCTTGTTGTTTACGTGAGGTGGAGGCTGCCTTTGTGGGGAGGAAGCTGGTAAGAATACCATAGGTGTCTGTGCTTAAAAATATGGGGGATCGGGAGTGAGTAAATGTGTGTGTGTGTGTGTGTGCAGGGCGGGTGACGGGGAATCGGGCAAATGTGGCTCCACGTGTTGACAATCTTGTTGCGGGATGCTGCCAGCCATGTCTATTAATAGTTTGGGGTTTAATGGCCACAGATAGTGTGTGACTTCACGGGCCAGACAGGCACGCACCCACGCGCCGACCATACCTTTCGAAAGGCATCTAAATCTGGGAATGCGGCGGGTCTGAACGTGGCGCCTGTCAGCGTCCCTCCCCGCCCCGCCCCGCCCCGCCCCCTTATAGCCTTTTCCCGCAGCTTCCTCCTCTGTAGGCCACACTTGCGTTAATGCCCATCGGTGTCCTTAATTGACTCCCTTAACAAGGTCGTGGGGAGGCCTGGTGGCGATGGTGGCCTGAGAGTTTTCCCGCATTTATGTAATTTTATTTTTTCCCTCTAATTTTGCGTGACTTTGGGTCAGATAGAAATGTCACATGCAGGGTGTGTTGACCTCTTTAATTATGCTCACCTTACGAAATGTCACTGCACCCTCCCAGAAACGGATATGGTTATCGTCATGCGAATGTTTGTTTTCTATTTTCTATTTCTGGAATTACATTGATAGGGACTCAGCGGCAATGTGTATCTTTTTACTTTTTTTTTAATGGAATGTTTCTCCCATCCATTTATATATAAGAAAGGAGAAAGTAAATAAATGCTAAAAAGCTTTATTAGTGGCAACCAGAATAATCTGTAGTTTTGATGGCTTGACATCTTCTGGAATCCATTAGCTTGCTTAACTTAAAGCATAAAATGCGTATCTTTTATTTATTTAATTTATTGTTGATAATTTTAACTTCTAAATATTTTTAATGCACTCAAGCTAATTTAGAATGGACACAGCTTTCCCAGTGATTCCCAGTATGCCGTACGATCTTAAAATGCCTATTCAGGCAAACAGCAACAGGCAACAACTGTACCAGAGTATTAGTAAATGCACTGTTTTCGAAATACAGACTGTTTTTAATGGTGATATTTGCAGCCGCAGTGATGTGTGTTTAATTAGCAGTCGTGCCCATTATTAAAAATGGTGGACGGTTGGGATGCGAACACCTCCAAGAACTGTCACCCGAGTCCCTGTCCCCGTTTTTAATTAGTCTGGTTTTTGTGGCATCTGCCACTGAGACGGATAATAGAGAGCGGGCTCTGCAGCACGCGGTAAATAAATTCCTCGTTATAAAGCCTGAGCCTCATAGCCCTGCAGTAGTGAAAGACGAGACAGCCCCGTTACAGTTCACAGCGAGAGGGTCAACGCGAGAGACCTGGTCAGCCACAAGCACGGATGATTTGAAATTCCCTGCACATGGCAGCCTGCACTATGTGTGCCTGTTAAAATGAGCGTGTGTCCAGCATCTCAGTATTTTTGTAAATAATGGTCTTTTTGGTTTGTCAGTGGATTGTAGGCTGGTCCTGTTCACCTCCTAACCTCGCCACTACCACGGTCGGAAGATCGACGGTAGCATGAAACAGCAGCCCTGTTACTTGTGCTGTAGTGGTGAAACCGCACGTCCGGTCAAGGTCGCGGCGACCCGGAGCCTATTCCTGGAAGATGAGGAACTGATATGAGAATCAGCTCTATTTCTGTGTGTGTGGGTGTGTGTATAATCGCCACGATATGTCAGTGCATTAGAAAAAAATATAATTGAATAATGACAAGTTGCAGCCTATTTCTTGCAATGGTCCATTTGATCTCAGATCCATAACGCAGATAACGTTCTGTGTATTTCTAACATGTAAATTGGTATATGAATTTTTAGGATTCGTCTATATTCAACCCAAGAGGTTGCATTAAAACATAGGCAAATTGACTCATTGATGCTAAGCTTGTCTATGCTCTGAGGCGTTTGTTAGTTTGACGTCACGTCCATAACACTGGAATCTGTGTCTTTCTGTTACGCCATTCTGTTTCCGGTGAATTATCCAATCGCATGAATCCTAATGAATCGCTGCTGTTCTGGTTTCAGAGCTTTGGGATACAGTGACTGATCTGCCGCCACCACGGAGGTTCAGCCTGGAGGTCAGCAGTCCGAGCATCACCACCAGGTAGGGAGATGTACCACTCGCCAAACAGCTGCCGGCGTGGCCGCGCTCCTGCTCACTTCCCCCTGCCGTTCTGACATAGCTACCTGTCAGTCCAGCCACAGGAAGTGGTTCTAGGTCTTGGTTTTCCCCCTGACCCGAGGCCCCCTTCCCTCGTACACTAATTCCACACAGGTGTACAGCTAGCAGGTATTAATTGAGTTTTTGCACACTGCCTCGTCTCTCCCAGGCACCGTAAAGGGCTGATTCTTCTTCTCGTGTCGTCTCTACCTGATGGGTCGGGTGGAGGAAGGGGGTCCGTCAGATGAATTGTGGATTCAAAGCATGTTTTTTGCATCTTGCAACAAATTTACTGTGGCTCCTGCAAACGTGACTCCTCTCTTTGTGACCAATTATTTGTGACCAATTATCCTGCTTTATGAGACAGTTGATATGAAGAAAAAAAAAGCCACAACATAAATGCTTCTGCTTTTTTATTAGATATTTGGGTTAATTTCATGTCCTAGTTTTCTTTGTTTTGTTTTTGTTTTTTTGTACAAGAAAGAAGTTCTTCAACAAAGAAATAACAAAAGGACAAAAAAACATCGCTGTAAGGAATATGTTTGAATCTAAAAAAAAGCCTTGGAATTAAACAAACGCATAGTACCAAAGTTGAGGCTCAATATGGAATTGCTTATATTGATTGAGACTTTTGCAGCTGGACCCCTCGCTGTGGTTACGTGGTTCGATAAAACGCCGCCTCTTATGTGCAAATCCCGTCTCTGCTGGATTTTCGTAGCGGACCGGAACATCCAGCAATCGATTTTCTTGGAAGGAAGATTCTTTCTCCATATGAATTCAGTAAACTCGCAATAATAACAAGGTAAATAATCCATAAACTTCAAAGGGCGTTCATAAATAAGGACGACATTAAACGAAAGGAGCTTTCAAACCCGACATGAAAGAAATGTGTACGGGGCATTTTTGTGTATTTGAACATTGACCGGTATTTGTATCAATATAGCCTTTGAAGTCTGGCTTTGGCGTCCTTCGTTTTTAAAACCTAAATCACGTTTCAGTCAGATAATGTACCCTTTCCACACAGACTGGGCATATGTACGATAATAATAAGCACATTTGATGCACCATTTTGATATGTCATCCTATATAGAGGTTAGTTCCTGTGGTACATTTGAAATATTTGCAGGAAATAGTGCCCCCTACATACACACACACACACACACACACACACACACACACACACACACACACACACATGCCACCCCCCAACGGGTATACAAGCACATATGGAAAATGTTTTGGGTACAGCTCAAAGATTTCAGCTCCGCAGGAGTGTAAGATATCAGGACAGCTGCCCTGACAAGGTGGCTGGGAGGAGGAGGAGGAGGAGGCTCCGGCCATCGGATCAGCAGAGATCTGCTCTGGGGGAATGACTAATATTTCTCTTTGTGACCGTGGCTTTTTTTGGCCCTTTGGGGCGGAGATTCCCCGCAGTCTGCACCGAGTCACAGTGGTGGACATGGCATTTTTCGCTCCTGCCTGTGTTGTTATGATTAAACTGTACACACATGTTGACCTGAGACATTTCCTATGATATATTTGCACACGCAAACCACAGAGTTTCATATGTTTACTATTATTAGGAGGACTTATGACCTGGATATATTTAGGGTTTGCGTGTGTGCTTTTATGTAGTGTTAATAAACACTATATGAATGACTGTATAGGGAATATGGCAGCGTGTTGAGTAAGTTTGTATGAATTATTTAAGGTTTGAGCTGTTAAATCTCTGCTTGGCGTCTGACTCGAGTGTTTTGCAGAACAATAGCCAAACTGCTCTTCTGATCCGGGGAGTTTTGTTTGTACGATGCCATTGGCTGTGCTGGCTTGTGATGTCACGCATGCTACAGTCCTGCCTGCCCCCGCCTCTCCGCCTTCCCGCCCCCGAACCCCTGCTGGCCGGATTTCACATTGTGCCCGTTATCTGCCACTGGCCTGCGGAGTCTTGGCTGCTTAGGCTCCAAAATAGGAAAATCAGAGGAATTTAGGTGCATGATAAAGAAGAGGCCTGAGAAAAGGGTATCCACAGATGTATCCGGCAACATTTTATAGTGTTTTGTTTTTCTTGGCTAATTTCTCTGTGCCTCATGAGCTGGGGGTGTTTTTGCAGCCTGGAAACATGCAGAAGAATTGGTTCAAAAATAAACAAAGATCTCCCCACCCCCCCTCGAATGCTTTCCCTCTCTTCTACCTGTCTCTCCTCTTTATGGTGGGCTCAATGCCATTGAGTGAAACAAGCTGTGCGTTTTTCTCACAAGCTGCTATCTCTGTAACTCTCGTGTGCGGTGTGTGTGTGTGCGTGTGTGTGTGTGCACACTCTGGCCCTTTTTTGGCTGTGGTGTCAGAGTCAGCCAGTGGCAGGGGCACATCCCCCCCCCCACCTCTGCTCTCTCCTATATTTTGTGATGGGACAGAGTGGATGAGGAGAGCTGTCAGTCAGTCTCCCCCCCCCCCCCAATCTCTAAGGGGGAAGCCATGGGACACAAGAGGTGCCGTGAACAGGCTGCACAGTTTACATCGGCTGCCCACTGTTAAACAGATCAGCCCTAATGAAGTGTCCGATGTTCAGGCCGCGTCAGCCTAATCCTCGCTGGCAGCCCGTCCCTGGGCGGCCAAAAAAGCCGCCACCCTCTGGCCTTCTCGGGCCGCCCGGCGCTGCCACTAATCAGGCCCGACGGTGCGCGACCTGACATGCAAATGTAGGTCATTGCATATGTAAATGTGTCATTACGGACCCCACGTGCCAGAACGCATTAGCGGGAGAGCGCTGGCAGCACGCGCCTGTCACCACGCGGCCCAGTCTCGTACTGACGCTTGTCGCCGCACGGCCAGTGAAAGATTCCCGTGCTCCCCTCCCCCCCGACTTCTGCAGATTCACGTTTGCCTCATGCTGTTCTTCTGGCCTCCCGCCATTGCTCCAGACACCATGCCGGCAGCCCGCCGATCGCGGCGTTGCACAATGTGCACGCAAGTCGCCCCTTTTGTGATAAATCACGAAAAGCTGATAATCGGTATTAACAGAATGTGGTTGTTTTCTGGTTCTGTGTGTGTGGGATTGGCACAAGTTTTCCTCATGCAGCCAAAAAAATACGGAGTGAGGGAAATCGGTGTCTCTTAATTGCCTGTTGAGTGTGAGTGTGAGTGAGTCTGTCCTGCAATGACCTGGTGTCTCCTCCAGTGTTTTTCCAGTATCACCACAGCCCATTGCTGGATTAGGGGTATGGATGGATGGATGGATGGGACACAGTGTCATTGTTTTAAGGTGTTTCGTTTTTTTCTGTCTTTAATATTTGCACCGCTCGTTATTATGTAACCCTTGCGCACAATTTGGTGGTGTGATTGAATGAACTGACATCCCCACTGAATGTAATGACATCCCCACTGAATGTAATGACATCACCACTGAATGTAATGACATCACCAATGTGTGCCGTGTCCAGTTTCTTCCACGTGTTTCGTCTGTAGTAAGCAAACCTAAACGGATGCAGTAGTATTAGGTCATTATAAGGGCCCTTCCTTATTTAAACAGTCACAGTTCCCTGCATCTCTCTCTGTCTGTCACCTTCTGTAGTCATGATCTTATACAATTACAAGTTTACAAGATGCTCAGCTTTTGAACTTGTATCCAAGGGGCTCATTCTTAATATGATTACGATCTGGCTAATTTTAGATGTTTTAAAGGCCAGGCAGCCCTAGGGTATATTTTAGAGTAGAAGTTTGCTGGTCCCCTGAAACCTTGTCATGCCCTGGGTGTGGGATTCCATACATACTGGTAATGAAAGTTCTTCTGTTTTATATTTGTCCAGTTTGTATCTTTGAGTGCCTGAACATGCGTTTGCTTAGTTCACGGCTATCCTTGTTTCTGCCATGGGTACCTGAAAATCAGACATCTGTTTATACACGAATCGGGATCTGAATGAAAGTAGTGTATTCTCCCATTCCGTGTCATCTTTGAAAACAAAAACAACTTGCCAAACCTTCATGTTATTCTTACTTATCTGTATTTCCAGAAGCCTTTGCAGCCAGATATGGGGCACAATGCTCTAGCAAACTATGAAATCGGGAAGATGATCGGAAGAGGGCAGTTCAGCGAGGTGTACCGCGCGCGGTACTTGCTGGACAACACGTTCATGGCCTTGAAAAAGGTTCAGGTAAGAATCAGAGCTCATTGAATCACACATCAGCATCACTGGATGCTCTCAAATGAAATTAATGCTAAAAACGAGGCGTTTGGACTGGTGTGAGGTTTGTTGACAAATGATGATTGGTACTTCTGGTATCATTTGACAATTCACTTAATAAAATACATTTTACATTTTTGCATAGATTTGACTAGTTTCCTACTATATGTGTATTGTAATAGAAAGTAAAAAATAAAATGTTTTGCTTTCTGTTAATTTATTCCTAATGTGTTTGTATGGTAAGTATTTTTTTTGTGTTTAGATCTGCCAGAAATATATACTAATAAATTAGCATAACCTGAATGGTCTGGGCTGTTTCAAAATGCAAACATCTTGAATTAACTGCTAGTGTTTTTTCCTGAAGTAAGGGAAAGCTGCAAACAAAGGTGTGTTTGCAGCCTGCTTTTCACTTTGTTTGTGTTGTCTTTGCGTTTCCCACGTGCCCCCGGCTCACGGGCGTGCTGCCCACCGTGGGCTCACTGGTCAGTGATGCCTTGCCTGGCCTCGGCCCAGCTTGTCTTGTTCCCAGCCTTGTATGCACATTTAACGCACTAATATCCCTCACGACACTGCACACACACACACATATATGCACGCACACACACACATGCACGCACACACACATATATGCACGCACACACACACATGCACGCACACATTCTCCTACCTTATATATATACTCCTGTTTCAACCAAATCCCTCTGTATAATACCCACATCCCCCCGCATATCACCCACATCTCTCTGTATAACCTCAAAATCCTCCTGTATAACTGCAACACCACCTCATTTATATAGGGGGATGTGCGAGTTATATGGAGAGATGTGAGGTTTATACTGGGGGATGTTGGGGTTTATATGGAGGGACGTGGGAGTTGTTTGGGGGGATGTGGGGGTTATACAGAGGGATGTGGGGGTTATACGGGGGGATGTGGGGGTTATATGGGGGGATGTTGGGGTTTATATGGAGGGACGTGGGAGTTGTTTGGGGGGATGTGGGGGTTATACAGAGGGATGTGGGGGTTATACGGGGGGATGTGGGGGTTATATGGGGGGATGTTGGGGTTATATAGAGCAGCGATTCTCAACCCATGTATTGAGACCCAGATATGGGTCACAGTAAGTTCTGAAAGGGTCGCAAGGCAGAGTTAAAATGTAAGCATTTTAAAACCAGGAAGCTCCTATGCTAATCCACGATCAGATTTCCTAGCCCCAATCCTAGAGTTAACCTTTAGTTTTATAAATGGATCTTGGGTCTGCAACTGCGTAGTGCAAAACTAGTGAACACTCAACCAATCCAGAAAGCCAAACCCACAGATGCTTAATTTAAAATTCACTGGCACATCCAATCAGATGTGTGCGATAGGCATTGATTGGCATAAATTGCAGAGTGCACTGTGTGCTAGATCCTAGCGTTAATTTAAACCTATACTTGATATAAGGCCATGACTGGGCTGGCATGGTGACATTCGTCTCCCAATTCTGCCCCAAATGTACCCTGATCTGCTTCCCCATATAACCCCTAAATCTCTCTCCCAATTCTGCCCCACACCTCCCCAAAGCCCCCCTCCACATCTCCCCCCGGTCACCCACCTCCCTCCATATAACCCCCCCACATGCCTAACCCAGTTCCACCCTCCCCACATCCTACCACCCAAATTCCCCTCCACCCCCCGATCCCACCCCCTCATAACTCCCCCCCCACCCCACCCCCGCGTCCTCCCTCCCCCACACCCCTCTGAAATGCTTCGGGATTCTCTGCGAACCGCGATCCGTTTCCCGGGAAGCTGCAAGCCAGGGATGTATGAAAAAATAATTGGCAAGCGGAAGATTAGCGCGCCTCCAGCCGAGGCGAGCGCCGCCGCCGCCGCGTAATCTGCACTTGTCACCGCTGCGGGCCCGTCACCGCTAATGATGGCTCTGACAAGCAGCCAGTGTTTCCAGGTAGACCATGCTAACCGCACTCGCATAACG
Organism: Paramormyrops kingsleyae; assembly: GCF_048594095.1. Lineage (NCBI taxonomy): Eukaryota > Metazoa > Chordata > Actinopteri > Osteoglossiformes > Mormyridae > Paramormyrops > Paramormyrops kingsleyae. The sequence goes on from NC_132817.1 coordinate 20,758,585, forward strand.
AGCTTTAAAGTGCGCCCCCGCGCCTCTCCCAGTTTAGTGCCGTCCCGAATGTTAATTAGGAGTCACGAACGCAAATGCATGAACGGCTCGGGTTTTTGTTTAAGTGCTCCAGATGTGTCACTAATATGTGACTTTAATTAGAATAAAAAAAACCTCAACAAAAGGAACGGACGCAAAATAATCAACAGGAGATATCGGATCTCTTGCCGCGCGTATTCGTGCTGAAGCCTGAGATGAACATGGGTGTGTTTTGATTCCGCGCGGCAGGCTGGGGTACAAAATGGCCGTTGCACGGACAGGCCGTCAATCACAGTGCACCCCGCCATTCAAAGTGCACTCCTGGCTGTTCCGTTCCCTGCCTACAGCATTATGTTATTCATATTCTAATGACATAATGGTTTGAGTGTGTCTATATGGAACGTCATCCATCCACTGTTTTCATAACCACTTTCCCCAGTACAGAGGTTATGGTCAGTGCCGGTGTTTACCAACACTCAGATCTATGCATGGGGCCCCCTGTTGGCCACAAACAGTCACTACACAAGAGGAGGTGGGTGTGGCGGCTCCCAAAGTGGCTTTTTGATTGGGCCCCAGAAAAACAGTCCTGCCCCTATTAACAGTGAACTTCTGTTATTAGTCGTGTTTGTACGTTTCTTGACTGACAATCCTTTTCACAGTTGCCCTAGTATGGTGTTCTGTTCTTCCTGTGGATATGGATGGATGGATGGATATTTATGATGTTATTTAAACAGTTAATTATTTCTAAGCTGCTGTAGATGCAGTCAGACTTGAGCTGTGCCTGTTTTGTCAGGCAATGCATATTTTGACTTCAGAAAGACATTAACTTTATGTATCATTCCTTTTTATGAAATTCTTGTGAAAGCTGATTACTGCAGGTTTGTCCCGAAGGTATCATATGACATCAGGCAGCTTTAATGACAGAGATGCTAGTTTTGGACACATTTAATGTAAAGGAAGTGGAATCAGCGATGAGCTGTTTTTTTTTTTTTACTATCAGTTTATAATTCATGAGACATCGGTTCTCACGACGGCACATTTTGCCGTGTAAAACAGTGCGGTGAGTCACAGTGAGGTTTCGGTGAGAGAGGCACGGCCCCGTCCTCCAGGTGTGCCTTTCGGACGGCGCCGCTCAGAGGATGCCGTAACAGCGACTCTCCCTTTGATCTCTTGATAGATATTCGACTTGATGGATGCCAAAGCGCGGCAAGATTGCATCAAAGAAATAGACCTCCTTAAGGTAAAAAAAAAAAAATGCCCAACGAATGAACGGGGCGGCGCCTTGTGTTGTGTTTTCTAAAGGCACCGAAACAGAGACCTTGAGATCAACATGAGAGAAACAATTGATCTGCACCAGATGAACAGTGAACACATCACTAGCTCCAGCGTGTCATTCCTCCAGGCAGGAATGGTTTCTTTATTGCAGGGCAAAACTATGGTTTTTATTTGCCCCAGTATCTCTAGTGTTAAGATGACATAGAATGTGATTAATGTATCACGTACCATCAAAACAGGCAAAGATTGGAAATTTCTCACATATACAAAAAACTATGGGATGGTAAGTTATCCAAAATACCTTAAACAGGTACGCAACCTTTGAAAAATAATTTGATTAAAGATAATTTCAAGTTCAGTAAATCACCCAGGCACAGGGGGTCATTTGAGAACATGAAGATTTTGTAAAGTATTGATAGTTTAATGAAATGAACATTATTAACCTGCCATGCCAACACCATCAACACCACTCAAGAGTTCTCTTCAAAGCATTTCCAGTTATATAAACTGGTGAAAATGTGGGTCATTATTCACGTTCACTATTTTCTATCCTTCAGACCACAAACAGTAAGTGGGTTTATTGGGTTTCAGATTTGCGTCTTACACCGTGTATTCAACGAAATGGTGACATTCACAAGTACGCATAGCAACCATCTTGCTCATGCTTATTTTATGAACATGGCCTCGATTAATTCGTTTTTACAGCATTTAAGGTTCTAAAATGTTGTCTGTAGCACATGTTACGAGCAAATGCTGTTTAACCTGTGGCTTTTTGCTCTGATCGGTGTATTTTTTTTATGTTTTAACCTAACATTTTTTTCAGTCGTGTTTAGGATTCTGTCACAGACAGAAACATGAAAAACAGGCCAGAATACATGCCTGCACTTTTTTTCCTTTGAGGTCACACAAGGATTTGACATTAGTTTCATCAGGTCTTTTCATTTTGCATTTTACCATGGAAACTGCATTAATATTAGTCTGCTCTGTGTTGTAAATATGCAAAAAACTGGGGACTGGCATTCTATAGAACTCACTGAGTGTTGATTATGACTTTAAGGTTAACGTTTAACCAACCTGTGATGATTTTTGCTCCCACCTCCCCAGCAATTGAATCATCCCAATGTAATTAAATATCACGCCTCATTCATTGAAGAGAACCAGCTGAATATTGTCCTGGAACTTGCAGACGCGGGAGACCTGTCACAGATGATAAAGGTAGGGCATGCATGCCGCTCCTGATAGCCACGTCTCTCCGCTGTCATTAGCTGCCAGCAAGGAACAGACACATGTATAGAGACTTGCATCTGTTTTCATGACACATATCAGTTACTGTGATCCTCGCACAGGTTCAGCTTATTGGACGTTTGCGTCCATCTTCATAATTTCATCATCTACCAGAAAAATAATTCCCAGTGTGTCCAAACTATTAAAATATTTTAGATTGTTATGATGTGCTTTTATCTTCAACTTTAACTGCGCAACAAAAATTTTGCTAGAATTTTGGTATTAACCAATGTGTGGTTTTACTTAGACATGTGAAACCATTTTTTAAGAGTCATTCAAAAGCCTGTAAAATATAAATGTAATATTTGCGAATTTTCTCAAACACTACATATTTGTTCTAACTGTGATAGCAACATGGTGGTGGATCTTAAGAGTACTGCACTGCACTGCACTGTGAAAATCACAGCAAGGTTTAATGGAGGGAAAAGGTCTTTTGGTTTGGAAACATGGAAATCAGTTTAAGCACCATATGTAAAGTTTAGCAGCTACATGCTGTACATGTCTAACTTCCAGTAAGAAACATTAGCTGGTATGTATCTTATGAAGCAGAGATGCATAAAGGGATCAAGTAGCCAGCGAATGTAACATTGCAAGTTCATGCAAAGTCTTGTGGATAAACTGCAGCCATGAATGTAATGGTCAGTCCTGCTCGGTGACTATAAAAGGCATCTGCTTGTGTCAGCTGCTTATTTTCCTGCTAGATCCGACACCACAGTACTGGGGGGAGCCTGGGGAAGTGACTGATCAATCATACGTGTGAAGTGCAGTCTGCTTGATATATACAAGGTGTCCTGGAAAAATGTGGAAGGAATTTAGGAAATGAGAGAGCAACACTACAAGCCTCAGATGATGTCGAATTGGTATGACCACCATCTCTCCATCCCTGCCCTCTCCATCCCTGCCATGCCATTGAGAGTCAGTTACAGTATGTGCTTATAAATTTATGAAAACGCAATTCTCCCTACATTACACATATAGGAGGATTGTGATGTAAGTATTCAAAATGCATGAGCTTCCATTCTTTTTGATCTCTGTCCATTTCAGAATTCAGGCGATGTCAGATTGCTTGTGAGTTTCATGAAATTCCAAACTGTGACTCCGGTCCTGTTTACCTTTGGGTAATCAGGGACTTGGTGCACCGTGCCTGGCATTCAGCGCCGCTCTTCATATGCAAATGGAAATCTTGAGAAATAGCACAACCAGTGATCTGTTTGGGATGTAGGCCAGTGCTTATTAAGCCAAGAATTACATCCAGGTTGGCTTGAAATATTTCCCTGAAAGCGAGAGGAAGTTTAACATGTGAAAAATAGTACATAATCAATAAAAATAAGGATGTACTTTCCAGGTTTACCTGGTTGGGTGAGCGTAACTATCTTACTGTGAGAATTGTGGAGGGGCTCTATCACCTAAGTGTGTCCAGTCAGGTGATCGTCATTGTTGCTATTGATTGGATCCTCCTGTCTCTGATTCTCCGCGTGTATTAGCATTTCTTGGTCTTGTTATAAAACTCTCCTTTATATTGGACATGAATGTCTGTGATTTCCCAAAACCTCTGTGTCATGTGTTTCTGTTTATCTAGACTTTCCCACTGAAAACAGCAGCAAGATATCACTGTGCATCAAAATATAATGAAAATATAATGAAAGGCATTCATTTGTTTCTTTTGACCCAAGCTGTGAGCTTTAAGGTCACTTTGAATTCTTCTATTAAGACTGCCATAGTTGGTTCATATGAATCTGTAAGTCGGTTCATCTCAGTTTTCGCTGGAGGGCTTCCAGGCATTTTCTCCTCTCTGAGGGAAAGGTTTTTTTTTTTTTAAAGTCTGATGAGCTCAATACATTGGAATATTTACTCCTATACTTGTTATGTTAGATCTGTTGCAGTTTGGGTTTAATGGTAGTGTTACACTGAGTAAGATCGGATGACAAATACTTGAGCATGCAGCCCATTAAGCTCAAATGTACATTTTAGCACTAACAGTTGCCATGAGCATGTTGTCTGAACTAAGATCGAGTATCAGTTTCCTAACAGTGTATAAATGAGTGTGTGTTTGATAGGGGGCAGGGGCTTGTTTAGGTATCAAAGAACCAGATGTGCATTTCTGAAAATAACCACAAATTGGAATTTTGGGGAATGCAGTGTCGCCCTGCAGCTTCGGCAGGCACTCAGTGAGACACACAGGCAGCTGGGAAATGCAGTGTCGCCCTGCAGCTTCGGCAGGCACTCAGTGAGACACACAGGCAGCTGGGAAATGCAGTGTCGCCCTGCAGCTTCGCCAGGCACTCAGTGAGACACAAAGGCAGCTGGGAAATGCAGTGTCGCAATGCAGATTTGGCAGGCACTCAGTGAGACACACAGGCAGCTGGGAAATGCAGTGTCGCTCTGCAGCTTTGGCAGGCACTCAATGAGACACAAAGGTAGCTTTCAATGTCTAATTAAGGTCTATGAAACGAGGCCAGCAGCTACCTGCATGTTTAGCAACACAACCACCGCTGTTTTTTAAAAAGAACTGCATTGACTTTTGTGTGTGTTTGTGTGTGTGTGTTAGTATCACACAATTTGGGACATGAGAAGTTTAAATCCTGACCCTTTGTCTGTTAGATCCTGTAGTTCATTCTCGTTGTCAGGAGAGACGGCTGTCATAGTGAGGGCCAGAGTATTCGCAGGTGGCAGTATGCCAAAAGGAAGAGTCAAATTAAACTAATGAATCATTTGATAGATCTACAAGTAGTGAGAAAATTGACTGAACATCCCAGCTAATTTCAGTTCAGTTCAGTTTTTTATATGGTGCACTTTCACAACATTACATTGCCTTAAAGCACCTTACATTGTCCCTGCTCAAAGCCCCCAGTAAGCAAGCCAGAGTTGACAGTGGCAAGGAAAAACCACCTAGTACAGGGGTGGCCAGTCTTACCCGCAAAGGGCCGGTGTGTATGCAGGTTTTTGGGATAACCTGTAGGTCAGCTGTTCAAACCCAGGTGTGAGGACTCTTCAGCCAATCAGTCCTCTAATTAGTAATCTAATTAGGGAGTTGCAATGAAAACCCGCATACACACCGGCCCTTTGCAGATAAGATTGGCCACCCCTGACCTAGTAGGAAGACAGTTAGGGAGGAACCAGACCCAAAGGGGGAGCCCATCCTCCAGGGGGCAACAGAGGAAGCCCTAACCCTAACCAGACCCAAAGGGGGAGCCCGTCCTCCAGGGGGCAGCAGAGGAAGCCCTAACCCTAACCAGACCCAAAGGGGGAGCCCGTCCTCCAGGGGGCAGCAGAGGAAGCCCTAACCCTAACCAGACCCAAAGGGGGAGCCCGTCCTCCAGGGGGCAGCAGAGGAAGCCCTAACCCTAACCAGACCCAAAGGGGGAGCCCGTCCTTCAGGGGGCAGCAGAGGAAGTCACATGAACAAAAGTCCCGATATATATGCTGCAGTTTGTTAAGCCTGGGTATAAATGTACAACCGTTGGCAGCAGATTAGGCAGGAGAGATGTCGATGCGAGCCACTTGTAATTGTAATTGTAAAAGTAGATTGAAATTATAATTTGAAGATGTTCAGTTCACTATTGACAAATTGTGGAGCAGGTGGTCAGTGAAGACTGGTCTTCCTGTCCCTCAGTGCTTGTATATGAGAACTTCAGCCCTTCACCATGACTGTACTTTTGACAGCTGCAAATGAAATGAGCGCCAATTGCTTTCTTTTCCATGGTTCATGTTGGGTAGGGATGCTTCAATCCTCTCTGTTTATTTTAATTTCCATCCCCCCCCAACAGCACTTCAAGAAGCAGAGGCGGCTTATTCCGGAAAGCACCGTGTGGAAATACTTCGTCCAGCTGTGCAGTGCTCTGGACCACATGCACTCTCGGCGCGTCATGCACCGGGGTGCGACAACCCGCCTCCCCCATCCCCCCCCCGCCCCCCGCTGCCACCTCTCTCCACTCGCATCTCTGCCAGTCACTTGGGTTTACATGACATTTACATGAGATTTGTTTTGTGGATTTCACACAAGGTTACGATACCAGACAAACATGACACGAGCACAGGCATCTGTTACTTAAGTTATTTTTACCTGAAATCTTCTAGATTTCCAGATGTGCTTAGTTCACAATATTCACAACATGGTGAAGTCTTTTAGTTAAAGCTGTAATTTAATTTTTAAATAAATTAAGTGAATAATTCACTGACCCAGAGGTTCAACATGATTATTCACCCTCATGTAGTGTATCAGATTGTAGAGGTCACATGGCCAGGGTGTTTGGTGAAAAAGGTGCTCCTCCCATTGTAGAGGTGACAGAGCAGCAGAAATGGCCTCCCCAGCTTGTCATAAAGGTACAGCCCAGCCCTCTAAACAGGGGCACCTTTACAAGGAAACATTTCCACGTCCGGCCACTGGGCGGCGCTACGGGTCACTTTGCCCTCCCTTTGACCAAAAGGCCAGCTCTTTGTCTGTCAGCTCGCTAAGTTAAATCCGCCTCGTTCATCTCCGCCAGTCGATGTCCTTGTAGCCTTTGCATTGGCACTGCAGCGATTGCCATAGACACTTGGGAGTCTGTTTCTCCTGGATGCTCGTCAGATGTTCCAGATTCATGATGGATAGTTAAATATTAAAGCAGGAGGAGGAAGGAGGTTAGGGAATACTCAAATGATCACGAGGTGAGGTCCCAGATTCATACTTCTAAATATACGTTTTGCTCTTTAGGTGTGAACATTCTATCAAATGCATTTCATAAAGGCTGCGGTAAATTAAATAATTTGCCTGATGGTTTTCAGGGGAAATCAGAACAGATGTTCCCCCAGTCACCAGCAATACCAGTAGACAGGCCAGCTGACCGCACTCCACAGTCACCTGAGCTGGGCCCCTCCGCTCCCCCCCATGCGTCTCGACAAACATAGCAATCATTTGGAATTACCAGTGTGGTCACTGGAAATTGTGGATAATATTCCAGCCAACCAGCATACCCTCCTGCTCGCCATCTGTGAGAAACTAAACGGCTCCAACAAGGCGTATAATGCAGGCCCAGAAGCTACGCTTCCATTCATCACCTTCTATTCCCCCGTCAAGGTTGCATGGTGACATTTTGCCAGAAGTCCCCAGTGACGATTCCACACAATCCTGCTTTGACTTCTTCGCATCCCAAACAGATTGCGTTCAAATCTGTCACTGTGCTGTTTTAACCTCCAGGAATCACACTAAAAGTATAAAAGAAAATGTCTTCCTTTCATCAGTAAAATTATTACTGTATTTATCACATGCAGTCCTACTTAGGTGTTATATTGCCAAATGTTAATTGCCGTTAATTTGTGTGAACGTACATAGGTATTCAATTAATGGTTCAAATTTGGCAAAAATGTGAAATGTCAAAGAAAAATCCCATGCTTATTTGTGAAAATGCATGATTCAAGACTCTCCCTTTTTAAACACCTTTCAAGCCAGCATTTGAACCCCACGCCTCCAACTGGCATACCATTGTAAACTTATAATTGGCAATTACAGTTGTCCGAAATCCATTTCCTGCTTATCTGTAGTTTTGTGTGAGGCCTGCAGTTCGAAAATGAAACCCTTCTCTCTCTTCTTTTCACAGACATAAAACCAGCCAACGTGTTCATTACTGCCACTGGGGTAGTTAAACTGGGAGACCTGGGACTGGGAAGATTTTTCAGCTCTAAAACCACAGCCGCCCACTCTCTAGGTGAGCTTAATTAAAATGCTCAGCTTTGGCCGAGTCACGGCAGTGCCTGAGGCGGATGTGTTTCATTATACTGTACCGCTCTGACCTGGAACCACGTGTTTGTTATTAAAAAAGCTTGACCTTCTGGAAGCTAATGGCTAGCCTTAGCCAGCCACTAGACATATCTATTTCATTGGACAGTTAGGACTTTCCTGTTGCTTTGACCTGCACAGGATGTGAAGTCTGGACTAGCTGCTGCTGTAAGGGAGTATTTTACGGCAGGCTTTACCCACAGCCGGTGCCAGTATAGTCTCCCAGCTACTACTTTGCACTTAGCTAGTTTGCAATACCAGAAACGCATTGAAGGACATGCTAGGTTTGTGAAGGCCCCAGTCCCTTGGGGAGCATGCTGCGGGTCGTCTAAATGGCCGAAATGCCCCCCCCCCTGCAGCCCTACAAAGGGTCGGATCTGTCAAGGCTGCTCCCATAAAACAGGCGTAACGTAATGTTCTGTTCTCCCATCCCGTCGAACTGAACAAACGGTTCCCACATCTGTTCCCACATCACGTTCCGCTAAGACGTATTATTGTCCTCTGTCTCTTCTACATCTGTTTTTATTTTCATCCTCCTCCCTCCTTTCCTGCGCCTCTTCTGTTTTTTTTTTTTTGTTTTTTTTTTAATTATATGGGTGTTTCTGTGGCCTTTCAGTTCTGATACTGAGCATTAACATATGCTTAAGAATGGACTCCGCATACATTTAGTGAAGCCAGTGTTTTATAATGTTCTCTAGGAGCTTTTGAAAAGTCCCAGACTGCCTGGGACACCTAGGCCCTGCAAGGTGTCATACTATATGGTTTTTTTATATATATAGTTTTTTATATATCAGTTTAATACTTTATGAGGAACTGGTCTGGCTTCTCCATGACCGAGGCGGTCAGCTACCGAGTTAAGCAGTGTAGCAATCACACATACGCCTCAACCGCAGTTGCAAGTGACGCTTGACATTTGAGCGCAGAAATAATAGAATAAAAGGCCGGCAGAAGCGCGGCACCTCGCTTAGCAACCCGTGCAGGCGGGAGAAGCTGCGCAATCGCCGTCATCGCTCCCATCGTTCCCTCCGCTTGTTGTGCAACCTGTCAGCATCGCTCCTGTGATAAGGTATTCTTATTACGCTCAGTTACTGAATGCATTTCGTGTGACAGGACACTCACATTACACTTTTGAGCACTCAACGTACCTCTCTCACAAGAGGCTATTCTTAATATGGGAGGGGGCTGTGTACTTCTCTGTGTACGATCCGAAAGCATAGCAATCTGGTAGGCGGCAAGTTTTTTTTTTTATTTTCTTTTTACCTTGACAAAACCTCATCCGTTGTTCACGTCGTAGTAAAGCGTGAGCTGCTGTTAATACCCGAAGCAGCCAGGTTAACAGAGACCTTCCTCTGCATTTCAAACCGCAGTGGATCAAAGGTCTAGCTAGCTAGCACCGTTTTGTATCTTTTATGAGATGGGTGGTATTTATTTATTTTTATTTTTTTTTTACGATGATGCCTTTCTGATTTCATGGTGTAGTCACTATTTTGACAGTCCCTCCCAGCCTTGATTGTTCTTCTTCAAATTTTATTCGCAGTTCATAGCTACACGTATATTTTATTTTATTAATTTTGTTGGCCGCTGACTGTCACTGCCTCTTGTTTGTCAAACACCTGTTTGAAGGTCAGCAGCTGTCGATAATGAGCCTGAGTTGCTTTTTTGGTGTCAGTACGGCCCCCTGGCAACCGGCAGTGTTGTGTGTTGATGCTTGGCTTTGCTCGTAGCACTGTGATACTGGTGAACATATAGCTCATTTAGAAATGTAATCTATGTCCAACTATAACAATTAGTGAAAATTTAAAAATGCAAGCTGTGTAAATCCTTACCTTGAAGCTTTTTACATGAAGGGCGAAATTACGATAAACTATTACTCTTAGCATGTAGCTAAAATTACAGCATTATTAGCAGCGAGTGTCCAGCCTGCCTCTAGCTCATTATCTCTCTATCTTAATTACCGCCCTTTCTCGCAGATCTTGCCTGCTTCTTCTGCTCCTCGAATGGCATCTCCTGCTAGATGTGGTTCTTGTTTATTTTCTAACACTTGTAACCATTATTTCCACTAAAGCACTTCATAAACATCCCATAAGCTCAGTGGCATCGAAAAGCGATATAAACTGTCACAATGTCTCTAGTGGATGCCGAATTGATATAGGGTGGCCTCGTGCAGGGAAAAATGATAACTGCTGAGAAAATACAAAAATGGTCCCATTACATATGGAAGAAATATGCAGACCATTTTCTCGCTTTATTTTTGCATGTAGCCTTGCTTTTTATAGCCTGCGTTTTAATAAATTACCTACTGTTTGATACATATTTGATCACTGAATACTTAAATATATTATTAAAGAATGCGTAATGTGTACAGGCCATCTCTTGGTATACTACTTCACATATTAATACATATGTTTTGTAATATACCATAGTAATAAAATATTTAATAATTTAAAATATAATGCAGCATCATTCAACTAGCTCTTTACAAGTTCAAGGAAAGCGCATGTTGTTGGTTAAATGTTTAATTTAGACTGAAACAGTTACTTTGTTGCTTTGCAGTGATTGGCTGTGCGTAATGTTGTTAATTGTCAATCATGCCGAGGTTTGCATCTTGTGAGTTTATGCATCCTGGAACACAGAGGCCCGGTCTCTCTCTCTCTCTCTCTCTCTCTCTCTCTCTTTCTCTCTCTCTCTTACGTGCCCTCTCTCTCTCCCTCTCCCTGCCTCTGCGGGGTGGAAAGGTAGGGGCTGACAGCTCAGGCTGTAATGAGACAAACCTCCGCAGTCGAGCACTGGGGTGTGCTGTGGAAGGGGGTCCAGGAAGCGCCGCTACGCGCCTGTCAATTCTCCGCCCCAGAAGCCGAGGCCCACCCTTTTAACTCCGTCCCTCAGTAGCTGAGCCGCCCGCAGACACAAATAGAAAAGTCTTACTTATCTTTGCATGGGGAGCCAGGGGATTCTTCCCCTTTAAATGAAGTGGGCGGGGTGAGCGTGTGGCGAGCCCCACGGAAGAACAAAAGAAAATCCCTGGAAGAAAAAAAAATGCTGTGGAACGGTGATTAAGATTAAGGCAGCGATAACGATAATTCAGGTTATACACATTTGCGTGTAGCATCAAAAAACAATGACAAATGAACACTAATTATCTTTGTCATTATGTTTGCTAGTGTGTCACTGCAAAAAAGGGCTTTACTGTTTAATAGGCTGTGATTATCATTTTCAGGCGTCTTAGTCTAATAAGAAATATTTAAAAGTACGTTTCCCAAAAGAGTTTACTTTAAAGTCTACAGTGTGTTTTATGATTGGAGATGTCAAAGATTTGGACTTTGTGATGCAACAAATTGTAATAATGCGCATTAATTTATCTGGAGAAATTATTCATTTGCATAACTTTGCGTTTGACCCAGTGTCATATAAGTGGTGCTGTGGCTTCATCTTTGTTTATCGCTGTCTTAGTTTAGGAAAAATAGATGGCTTGTTTTTCTAATAATGATCATTAGGAATCTCTTTGAGCTGCGCTAACTTGCAGTAATGGCATACACAAAACACACTTAATGCCGTAATACATGCTTTCAACAGGATGAAGGTAGTGTCTGGTTTTACCTCAACAAGGGTCACTGGTGTTTCAGGAACTTGAGGAGTTTAGGAGGAAATTGGTCCATATCACAGCTTGCCCAAAAGTGTTTCGTAAGTCCTTTCACACTGACAGGTACTTGTATAAATGATGTTAAATCGACTGAAAGGGGGGGAAGTGAATGGACAGTGTTCTCATTTAAATATTCACGATCCATTTACTTTAGATGTTTTCTTTCCCTTCGGAAATGAGAATAAACATTAATTATGTACTGGTGATGGCACGATGTAGAAACAGTCGTCGTTAAAGCTCACGGCGCCTTTCAGTGGCAGAGTGCTGTTACTGCAGAAAGAAAATGTCATGGTCACTTGGTTAAGACGGTGGAGACGGGTATTGAAGTCTAAGTAATACCAGCAGTACAAAATGTTATTTTAAAGAACCATTTGGAAATAGCTTTGTGAGAAAGTGAAGGGACTGTGTGTGTGTGTGTGTGAGTGAGTGAGTGAGTGAGTGAGTGAATATTTCATAGCTCTCCTGCAGTCCATATCCAAGTGGTCTAGTAGTTACATTTGACATTTCAGTTCCTGGAGTGGGTGTTTTTTGAATGCTTTAGCAAGCGGAGGGATCGACTGACTCCCGCTTTACCTTTCTGTGTTTCAGTGGGCACCCCCTATTATATGTCTCCAGAGAGGATACATGAAACCGGATACAACTTCAAATCTGACATCTGGTCACTAGGCTGTTTACTCTACGAGGTAATGTTTATTTTTAAGGGGGGGGGGGGAATCCGATCCATGAAATGTGGGACAATTATTATTTTTTGAAGGACCAGTATGTGTGACCAAAATGTTGCTGGCTCAGATTTTGAGAGGCAAGCCAGCGATCGTTTAACCTGAGTCACTTCAGAAAAACATTTATGAAATGTGGCACGATAGTTATGGATGCTGCATTGTATGAAGCCTTACCCTAAAAACCAAAACAGCCCATCATTCAGCAGAGTTAGGGCGATTACAGTAAAATCCAACATTATTTTATTTTTATGAGCTAAGCACTCCAGAGAGGAAGCCTGTAGTATTGCTGAAGTTTGCCAGCAAGATTTAAATGACTGTTTCATATGTTTCTGATATTGTACTGTTTTTACAAGAACGATAACCTAACCTGTAGGAATGACTTCTTAAGTACACAGCAGCGCCATCGGATTAATGGGCCAGCGTGATTGGAAACAGAGGTTGCCTCCCTCTGATGAGGAGCGGAAACGGACCTGGACTTTTTAGAGGGCTACGATTCTTGTGCAAGTTAACTCTCACGGTCTGCTCAGCTGAGGCAACCATGCCAGTAGATTTCCTCAGCCCTGCGCCGTCGTATTACAGGGGCCACAGGAGATGTGCAAGTTCTTTTAAAGAAGAAGCTGAGGCTTTCGGGTGGCTTGTCTGCCCTGCGGTCTGCCGGTGGATGGGAGACCTGAAGGAAACTGGGGGAGGGAATGAGGGGGGGGGTACGACACGGGAGCAAACGGGCTGGGGCTGCTCATCAGCAATGCGCACAAAAACATTTGAAGTTCAGCACCTTTTTTCCTTTCAATTTTCTTTCAATTATCTCAGAGTAATTATCCTTCACTGTGGAGCGCGCACGAGGGCTGGGAGGCGGCGGGGGGGGGGGCACGAGCCCCCGTTATACCACCTCCTGAAGGGCCTCAGGCTGAGAAGGGCCCTCCGAGTTCACCTCGTCACAGAGACGGTCATTCTAGACGCTAATTAGACTCCCACAGTGCGCCGAGTCGGCAGCGTGCGCCTGACCGCAGTGCGATGCAGTGCGATGCAGTGCCGGCCAGCTGAGGGGCCTCTGGAGACGCTTTATGTGATGTAAACTCTCATCCTCGTCCCTTGGCTGCCCAGGTACAGCGCCCCCTGCCTCTCGCCCTGCCTCCCTGAAATAAGTTGCTAATGCGGTTTTACGGAAGGTGTTCGGCTGGATGCTGAACCTGTTTCCACGCAGGTGGCTTTAGCTACTAGCTCAGCCGACGACAGTGCTAACCGCGGAAGAACAGCTGCTTTATTATTAACAGAATAAACTTACGTGAAATACTTAAAATGCCAGCCATGCTTCAACAGATCGATCAGTACATCTCATCTGTACCGCGGCGCGGATACGTGCTGTGTCTACACCAAATATACCAACTTAATTCTGAGTCTACAAAAACGGCGGCGTGAACAAGACCGCGGCTTGTCTGTCTACATGACTAAATGAATCGCAACATGAATGTGGCCAGTAACTCGTGGGGTATCGGATCAGTGTATCACCTTTGAAACAGAAGCTGGATGCAGCTGCGTTTGTTTTCTAAAGGCCTTTTCATCCTGCTTGTCCTGCTTCATAAAATCCTTTGGGGACGATGCCGTGTTCTATCTGTTGTGGGTAATGAAACGTATGATTTGAAGGTGACTGGTACAGCCCAGCCTGGTGAATGCATGTTTACACTCAGGTGCTTATCTGACGCTTTTATCCGGTACAGCTAACAGTTTTAGTTTGTCAGCTGGAGGTTTTTTTCAGCAGTGTTTCAGGTTAAGCGCCGTACGCATGTAAAGGACCAGGTCCTTTACCGTGATGTTACCCACTGCCCAGCCGCAACACCTGGCTGAAGGAATCTTCCGGTTCATCAGTAGAGTTGCCTACTGAGGCCTGAGAATGAAATCTGTATGGACTCGATGGTGCATTTGAGTCACCCGTCTCTGCCTGAGTCCTCAGAAAGCACTCGTTGGAACAGTAGGCGTGTGGCACTTCCTGGATGAGATACCAGCTCACTCACTTCACTCCACTCAGTCTTAATTCTCACCCTATTGGGCCACAAGGCCAGTTCTACACCCTCCACTGCCCGTGTTTGAATGTGCGGATTTCGAGCTCTGGATGGATGAGGGTGCAGGTCTCTGGAAATATTCCTGCTCCGACCCAAACGTAGCAGCGAGCGACCCCTAGGGTCGCTGCATTTCATCTCCGTTTCAAGGCGGCCCCTTCATTTGAGCCTAATAATTTAGCGTGACCCCACCACCCCCAACCCCCCCCTCCCCCCGCGAGAGCCCCGCTCAGGATCCCCAGGGGTTGCCATGATACTCACGGCACCATGGTTACGTGTGGTGATGACGGGATGTCCTGCCATTCCGGCACCAGCAATCTGTGTCACCATATGTCACCTTTAAATGAAATAATAAATGTGAATAACATCAATCATTTATAGAAATTAAATGGAAGCCATAGAGGGACATGTTTCATGCAGTCACAGAATGGGTTTTTCTCCCTTTGTTTTTCTGATGCTGTTTGTGTACATAGTCTCCTTCTAAGTCACATGATCACCTGTACATAATGACTGCGGGCGTATCCGTATTTTCTCTGTGCTGAACGTCTGCAAGGGCGTAAGCTGTGTATTTGAAATCCCAGAGTTCCCTGGGTTCCCGTTGGTTTCCCTCTGCTCCTCGCTGCCGGCGCGATGCTTCATTAACGGCGGATTAGAGCGGCTGACAGAAGCGCTCGCGGTCGGCCCGCTGCCACGTGACGAGGTCCCGCGAGGCCCCACGGCACAGATTTCCCGCCCCGCCTTCTCAGCGTAGCCGTTGGATGGCGCGGGGCTTTAAGGCCGGCTAGTCTGGGAATCGACACCCTCCCAGCCCCCAGAAATGTAACAGCTGCTTGGCTTTGATGTGCAGCCGTCAAATGTAGGTGCGCTTCATAAACACCCACGTCTTTCGGATCATTTTGAATAGATCCCCTATTGGAGACGTCTGAAATGACGCATATCTGGCTTTGCACATTTTAAGCCTTAAAGAATCTTTGATATGGCAAAGCAGCGTTTTAATCAGCTATAAATCCCTGTATGGTAAGTAGATGTGGAATAAGCGGAGCATAACAGGCACGGAAATATATTAAGCTCTGTGTGCCAAGCAGACACAGACTCCTGAAGTCAAGCACAAAGGTGATTTTGTCACTTAAATCACACAGTTTTGTTAAAGCCGGGGGAAGAGAAAAGACTTGGCTAGAGCAAACAGATGGCAGGCAGAGTGAGGTGAGACCCATCATTCACAGCACATGTTACAGGGCAAGCAACAAGCAAAGCCACACTGTACCATGCCTATAGGTCGCAGGGTGTCTGAGGATCCTTCGTAGCACTGGCTGTCCAGGTGACGGTGTGGACAGGGCTGCGGAATGTCCCATAATGCATCACGGGTTTGTGCCCAGCACGAGTGTCTTTACATCACTGATGAGGGAATTACCCCAAGACTCATTTGGGTTTGTAACAGCAAAGAGAAGCAGCCCGAACAGGGTGTAAAGTGTTTTGCTTTCTTGTTTTAATGGGGAATGTTCAGTCTATTGAAACAGTGGGATACATACCACCGCAGCTTAAATACATCGTTTAAAAGCTCAGCAGGTGCAATTTTCATAGTCATTTTTGAAAAGAATCAGAGCAAATTGAATAAGAATGTGTTCCCTGGAAGGGGATTGTGCATTTGAGAAACTCCATTTTAACAAACGTGTTTACAAGCATTTTCCAAAGCACCTGGTGTACATTTCAGTGACTGCGATAGGCACCAGCATTTTTCCGGCACGGTAAAATAAGTATGTATCCTTCCCAGAAGTGTTGTATGAATTTCTTCTCGGTGCTCGTGACGACCGGGGCTCACAGGAGTGCGGCATCCGGTGTGTGAGGCAAGAAGATTTTAATTGGCGCGCAGAGCAGAGGAACAAAAGCCAATCAATATTAATGAAGTCGTCGGCAGATCCTCCACTCCTGTGGTGGACCTTTACGTGGCCGTGGAGGGCTGTCAGGGCACAGCGGTCGGGCCAAGCGCCTGACTCGGGGTTGTGGGCTGCGGGTCGTGGCGGGTGGGGTGGGGTGGAAGCGAGGGGGAGGGCGTGACACCCCCCACCCCCTTCCGACCCCCAGCAGACCACCAGCGGGCCCGTGCGGCCCGGACGGACACGGCATACTAATCAGCAAGGGGCTGGGGGAAGGTGTGGGTGGGTGGGGGTTAGCTGGACCCCAGAGGTCAAGGGGCAAGTCAATCATTTCCCCATTGTCTCCTAGCAGAGGATCAAATTAGCCTGAAAAATTCAGCTGCCTGGAGTGAAGGCCGAGCAGCTGTCAGGAGCAGCAGCGCGAGGCACTAATGAACCAGATGAATAGTGCAAAAACTCCAAAATAAAAACAGGACAGTTGACATTTTTCATCTGTCAAAGCAGAAGATGCATGAAAATACGATAGTCCTTGTTTAACTCTTTGCTGGATGCTCACAACCTTTTCTAACTGCGAATACGTGGCCTGACACTTTGCCCCCCCCCCCGGTGTCTCGCCTTCACATGCACACGGGCGCACACACACACACACACACCCGGAATACATTTACATTTCACAAGGAGTCTGCATAAATTCGTAAGGTAATTATTATGTGCAAGAACTCGGGCATTGCTGAATCCAGCCAGATGTTTGAGTAAACAGAAATGCAGAGGTGCAGTATTAACCAAAAAAAGAAGGCTTCTTGCTCTGCTGGAGATTTTTCAAACGTGTGTGTTTTAAAAACGCCGGTGCCGTCAGTAATGGCTGTGATTCATTCCCGCGCAAGGGTGTTGTCGCCCAATTTGTCGGACAGAGCAATTGATCAAGGAGTAAAGGGGGGAAAATGTGACAGAGCTAGCTAAAGGATTCAGGTAGTTACCG
The DNA here is from genome assembly GCF_048594095.1 of Paramormyrops kingsleyae. Taxonomy (NCBI): domain Eukaryota; kingdom Metazoa; phylum Chordata; class Actinopteri; order Osteoglossiformes; family Mormyridae; genus Paramormyrops; species Paramormyrops kingsleyae. The sequence continues at coordinate 20,776,186 of NC_132817.1, forward strand.
AATCTCTCGCACTTCATCGCTGATGTGACAGAGCTAGCTAAAGGATTCGGGTAGTTACCGAATCTCTCGCACTTCATCGCTGATGTGTGACAGAGCATGTACAGTAGGGGCCCTGACCACATCCGCCAGAGGTTTACCTTAGTGGTTAGCAGTCATTGCATCTGTATACGCATCAGTGTGTAAACAGTCTTCAGTTCCTGTCTTTCGTATATAGAGACACATTGATTTAGCTACCGAAATGCTTTCAGGGGATAGAAAATGGTTGTAGAGTGGAAGGTGCTCTGTGGGCTGCGGCGCTTCCTACGGACGGGAGTGACCCTGAGACGTATCCGCCACAGACGGCCCAGAAGCTTGGAGACCCTCCCGTAGCTGGGGAGGCCGGATTAGGCGGATTAGCCAGGCACCAGGTGGGGAGCCGCATCCTTCGTTTACCGCCAGGCGGGAGCTGGGGACCCTGGTGGGCTTGGGGGGTGCCGACAGCGAGGAAGCTAATCCTGCCCCCCATCCTGCTCCTCCCAAACAAGCAGCGTCACGTGTCATTTCCTGCTGATTTTCAGCTTACTCCTCCTGCTTGCGTGTTGCACTTCTTTGTTTTATTTTATTTATTTTTTTGTAGTGGGTGATTCCACTTTTGTTCATTATTCCCGATTACCTGTAGAAGTGAACCAAATGAAGAAACAAATCCTGCTTGATAAGATCAATTAAGTGTTGTGAGAAGAACAACTGTGCATTGCTGTCTTGGCTTGGTTTAGTACAACGGACATGTAATACTGAGGCGCGGTTTAGCGACGTCAGCTAAGTCAACTTTAGCGCACCATATTGAATCGTTAGAACTTCCTGGTATTTTCTGGTAGCCAATGAGATGATGGTAGGGGCGGAGCAGTTACCTGTTCAGCAGCTGAGAGTCAGATTGATGCTTCAGGTAATTTTGGAACATGCAGCCAGCTCTGATTGGTTAAAGACAGTCGTTTGTTTTGGGGTGTTTTTAGAATGCAATATTGGACGAAGGTTAGAGAACAGGCATATTTTATTCCAGTATTTTCCTTTCTTTCTCTCTTATAGAAAAGACAGTAAAGATGGTCCATCTGTGTCAAGCTCAGCACTTTTGTAGTTATGTAAGGATTGCTTGCCAAGTTATTATCAGTAAATGTTTGAAGCTTTATACACATGCAAACCCTCTCTCTCTGTACGTTGTTTTAACGGGGCTATGAATTGCTTCATACGGGGCATGCTCATTATCTTGTATTAGGATGAGCCACACCTACAGCGTCTTGGTCTTCCTGAATTGGCTTCTGGCATATTCCATAGCTTCTGTGGGATGAGGGCTCGGGTAGACGAGGCTTGGGGCCTGCCGCCCTTCCTGGAACCATCACCGGATCAGGCCTCGCCTGGCTGAGAGAGCCTCGCTCACCGAGAGCACGGTGCACAGTAGGGATTTCCGCGGTTTACATCACACACGCGCACACAGACTCGCGTGAACCACATGTCCCCTGCCAAATCCTAAACGTGCCAAGCGCGTCTTCGTGATGGTGAGCCACCCAAGCAGGCCGTGTCTGCGCGTACCCGCTGGGCACCACATCCTCCGACATGCCCGCTAAACTGCCCGGAGAGCGTGCCGATCCGCCTTCATAAAAATACATACATGTCCTCCCAGTTTGGGAGCGGAGCTCTGATGGAAATAGTGTTTATTTTGGACATTTTTAATGCAATAAATTATTTAATATGCAGAAGAGAAGAGTGGTGACTGTCCTTGTGATGTGTGTGTGTGTGTGTATATGTATGTATGTATGTATGTATACGTATATGTATGTATATAATATAGTCTGGCATCCCGTCATAAGAGTAGTAAGTAAAAATGACCCACCTAATGAGACCCCCCCACACACCCACTGCTTGGAGTTTAAGGCAACCCCTCAGTTGAGACTGCACAGTTTATACATTGCACTCTGCCCCCCACCCACCCCCCGAACACTTGAAAGGTTTGTTTTCGCTCTCCCCAGACTGGTGGCATCCATTACCGCATATCTTTTTGTACTGCCGGCACGAGACAGCCGAGTGGTAATGAGAGCCCGCGGCAAGATGCACAGAGCTAATTGGATTTTGCGTTTCCCGCTGTCCCAATGAAGCACATTGTTAGCTGCAATTAAAACTGTTATTTCCCCCTAAATTCGTCACGTTGGCACTGAGAGCCTTGTGTATGGCTAGTCTGCTGTAGCGTTAGCGTCGATTAAACTAATGTAGCATGATCACAGGCAGGAAGCCCATGTAACAGATTGATTTTGCTGAAAAGTTGTCCTTCAGCCACTTCGATAAATGATCATCGTCACTTCTCCAAAGAAAATGGTCGGCAGATACTCATTCCGTCAATTTAGTTTCTTAAATCCACTTATGTGTGTTTTCTGCGATCTCCGGTGGGGTTCGCGGCTCGTCCGCACGGTGACCGTGGGCAGCCGTGGCTTGGCTTTGGCAGTCACTCCAGCTCCTGTAATCCGCCGTTTCCGATTGATCGTATCGCTCGGCAAGTCTCTGCCGCTTGATTAAAGACTGACAAATTAGAAAGATGGCGTGGGGGGAGTGGAACATCTGGAGCAAACCTGGCACCCGGGACATCGCTGGTTTGCGCAAACGCGCGTCTCTGTGGCTTCTGATGAGCTTGGGGTGGGGGTGGGGGGAGCAGCAGGGCTGTGTTCTGCTCACGGGAACGCCGACGGCGAGTTTCAGAACACACATGTTGCGTGTGAGCCCGGTCTTCTGTTTAAGGCCTTCCGGTGAAATGACTCACGCAGTGATGAGATTCCCACATTCATACCCAGTGTTTGCAATAACCTGTTCAAAACCGTCACACACAACTTGTGTGTGTGTCTGTGTAATTGTTAATTCATTAATTAGAATGACCACATTACAAATGTATAGCATGGGGTCTTTAGTTTAAAATACTCCATTCTAGAATAAAACCATATATCCTCTTGTATATTCTCCTTTTAATTACATGGCATTAGAAAAAAAAAAAAACATTTTCTAATGTGGAGATTATTTGGGGGTTTTGAAAGCACACAGTCTAAAATGAGTTTCCCTGCAGAATGTCACTCTTTTGTTAATAGAGAACCCTCTGTACGTCAAACAGGACTCCAAGAGCGAGTCAACATGAACCAAAGGAGGTGGATAGTTTGATATTGAAGGGGACACGGCTTAATTTAAACGCTTCTATTTTTTATTTTTTTTGGGGGGGGGGGAATTGAAACCATATTATGAGAAGTCAGCTGGCATGTACCTTTGGGGTCATATTGACCCCAGGGTAGGTGTGAGCATTAAATATTGGGGAGTACACGCCCCCCCCAGGTCCTCTGGCCCTGCTTTGAAGAGCTGCACACTCTTGAATGAGTGGCCTTTTGGATGCCCTCTGGTGGGGCCCCCAGACAGGACATTAGCTTGTTTCTTATGCAGCTCGGTCTTCTATCAAGCGAAACGCCAGGTCGGCACTAAGATGGGTGCTTTTCCATTGGCATCACAGCGAGCGTCTGGTCCCTGCACCGGCATGATGCATGTTCCTGACTGCAGCGATTCTGAATGAGTCACGATTTCCTGTCACGGTGGCCACTTCCTGCCTCCTCATGGTCTCCTCCCTTCTCCGCCTCTCACAGATGGCCGCCCTCCAGAGTCCTTTTTACGGGGACAAGATGAACCTTTACTCCCTGTGTAAGAAGATCGACCAGTGCGACTACCCTCCCCTGCCCTCTGACCATTACTCTCATGAGGTAACGTCCTCCGCCCATCTGGCCGGCCTTTCCAGAAACTTCTTACTCGCTGGTGGCATACTGTGCTCCTAGACCTGCGTTTTTGTCATTCCATTCAGCCTGAAACTTTTCCCCGCTAAAGCATAAAGGCTGCCAGTGATGAAGCTGGTTATCTGTGGGCCATAGACGTGTCTCACTACTAACACAACCCCCTTTGTATTGCAAAGGCGTGAAAAATGTTGAAAAAGAATTGTAGCAAAATTAGGCTTGGGCCCATGCTGTCATGTTCCGCATCAACGGGATGATCTGTCTCTCTGTAATTCACCATTTGGCTCTGCCTGCACTAATCCTAAACAGTGGAACGTGTGCAAACTGAAATTTCTGCTGATGTCTCCCCATCGTCCCGGCTCGCGGTCTCCGAAGCTCGCATTCACGTTACAGTAATTGCTGTTTCCCGCCTGGCCGTTCGTTAGCGAAGCCGCTCTTCATGCACGCGGCCATTTCCCGTGCATCGCGAGAGGCCCGCAACAAGCCGCCAGGCTGCACAACGAAACCTCAGAAGGACGGCCGAGGATGTCAGCCGTCGCTCTTTGTTGTGTCATTTACTGTCTCCCCTGCCCGCGCCCGCAACCTAGCCCCCCCCCCGACCACCGGCGTGTCTCCTCCATCCACGAGCGCATGAATATTTCACAAATCTGCATCTTCATCTTTTATTCCTCTTGACTAATTCTGCAGACGGCCGGCGTTGGCATCTCATATGCGGGACTGATTAGGAGATCCCGTGCAGGTGGTTGCCATGGCGACGCTGCGCGGGGGTTTTTTAATGATGATGCCACTGCTGGCGGGTTGAAGGCGGCCTGCTTGAAGGGCTGCCGTGGTCGCTCTTCTTGCTCCATTAAAATGTGAATGTGGGGTGGGGGGGGGGGGGCTTTTGAAAATGTGTGGGTGGGTGGGGGTGGCAGTTTCTCTTGTCTGTTGGGTAATTACTACAATATTACACAAGTTGCCAAGTTACTGTGGTATTACATGGGTTGCCAAGTAGTGAGTAGAGAATGACACAAAAAATGTATTTTTCTGGATAATGGCTTCACATGTAATTGAATAAGCTGCAGGCTGAACCGGACATTTACATATAATCCCGTTCTACAGAATCATTTATAGTAGGCCTTGTATATCGTAATTCACACTGCTACGATGCGTACTGCATCCTGCTCACATCTTTGTCTCTGCATTTCTGGCTCTCTTTCAGCTCAGAAAGTTAGTAGACATGTGCATCAACTCTGACCCCGAGAAGAGACCCGACATCACCTATGTGTATGACATCGCTCAACAGATGAAGGCAATCATGCTTAATAGTCCGCAGTAAAAAAAGAAAAGAAAAAAAATCTCGGTTACTCAGCCTCTGCTTTTGCAAAACAAAGACACACCGAGGTCTTTTACAGTGTTGGTTACAGTGTAACTAAGCACTGCAGTTTGGGCCTAATGGTTTTAAATGAAGTAAAGTATTGTTGTTAGTACTGCAGTTCTTGTGCTCTAAACCCAAAGTAATCTATTAAAGTGTATGATTTTTATCAACTGTCATGTTAAAGTACCGCCTGGTACAGTAAAGGGATCCTAAATGTATGTGCCACTTAGAAAATCCAGCTGATTTGAGATATTTAAATTCATTTGTCCCAATTCTTGCCCATCTGCTTAATCACCCCATAAGCAAACAGGATACACAGTCAAGGTGTCACACTGGACCTGCTGAGATGAAGACAAATCGGCAGCTTACACTGTGCACCAGTGCTCGACTGTAAATGTCGCCGGTACTGAAACAAGACAGTGGTCTATGAATGTAAAAACAACCGCAACATAGGATAACAAAAACTGTGTTGTATCAATCAAAAAATCAAGCAAGTAATCGATACAGTGCCTTTCAGTGCAATTCATTAATCTGCTGGGGATATACAGCCCAGAAAGGTTATTTTGGGAAAAATAGGATTAAATTTAATTTAAATTCATGCAATATAAGTTTTCAATAAGTGCATTTTTATCAGATGTATAAAGATAAACAATATTCCCATAAGTGTAAAACTTAAAGCGCTAGTATGTACAACAGTCACTGTTTTAGTGAATTAATTGTTAGACATTTTTTTGTTATTGTTCATAATGATGCAATTTGTGTTCATATTTCAACTATGTTTACTTTGTTTCATTTTATTGGGAGAAATTTTTAACAAAATCTGTTTGTGTATGTGTGTGTATGCCTGTGAGTGTGGGGGGGGAGTGTTATGTGTATATCACATTGTGGGGACCAAACGTTCCCCACAATGTAATAAACACCTGTTATTTTGACATTGTAGGGAGCATTTTTCAGGTGCCCACAAAGATCTGTGAATGCAATCAAAAAAGTAAAAATGCAAAAAGTCTCGTATTTTGTTTGGTTAGTTAGGGCTGGGTAGGGGTTAAGATCGTCATGTTGGGGTTAGGGTTTTCCCCATAGAAATGAATGGAGAGTCCCCACAAAGATATAATTACAAACGTGTGTGTGTGTGTGTGTGTGTGTGTGTGTGTGTGTGTGTGTGTGGCATGCCTGGAAGATTGGAAACCCTCATCTTCTAAATTATTGATACATATTATTTCAAAATTGTCTTGTCATGTTGCTCTCAGTCTGTTGTACCAAAATTTAAGGGTTTTAAGTAAGAATGACGGAATGTGCTGATATTTGCTAACCTTGATTTTTCATTTCACTCGTGAATCCCTGTATGACTGAGATCTTTTTTGGCATGGTAATCAGACGGAAGCATTTATAAATGCGGCTTTAGTTCCATATCACTCTAAAAGACCAGATACCATGTTCATTCAGGCTTCTCTATGCAAACAAGCCTCAGCCTTATTGTATGGGAGTTTTCAACATTGAGTTGTTATGGCTATCAACTTATGCATTATTAGATTAAAAATTAATGCATTACCTGTTTCGTTTGTACAGGTGTCAACTTGGCTTCTGGCATTGACAATTTTTTTCCTGCTGTTAATGTAAAGTAACCCTTTGATTATGAATAATTATGTCATTGAAACATTTAGGTAAACTTCCAGCAACTGCAAAAATAAACTGATTTGTGCCTTTCAGTGCTGATTTTTCACATATATTTTTCACTTGTCAATTACGGAATACAGTGTAGTCTAGTTTAGGGCTGCAATGATTAGTCGACTACCAAAATAATCATTAGTTGCAGTCCTAGTCTAGTTTAATTCGAATGTGTCCTTGATATATGGCTAAATAGGCAAATAAGAGCTGATTTAATTCAAATTTTGATTTAAAGTGTTTATTATAAAAGGCCAGATGGATAATTTTATCAAGATCGCAATAACCTTAATTACCTTCATCGTAAACAGGAGCCACACTTTCGTCATCTTTGAAAACATTTTTGCAAAAATCCCATCCTTTTTCACAGTTGAAGAGATGTAAGAATTTATTTGCTGCTTTTGAAACTGTCAGATGTTGCATACACCTTTCATTAAATATAATTAATTATGTAGTTTTCTTGCAAAGCAGGGCAAATCGGTTGACTCTGTCATACCGAATACAGCTGCACATCCATCTCCAAAGAAAAATAAAATTAACACTTAAATTCACTAATCAGGTTTAGGGACAAAAATGTGTTTGAAATGGGGCCTCTGGGTAGTTTGTGTTTCATATTTAATGAAAGAGCTACTTACATTAAAAAATCATTTCACTAATAAAAAGAGCTACTGCAATATTTTATTATATTTGCCTAAGGTGCAACCACTCCAGTAATTAGACTATAAGTAACATGGTATTTATTTTAACAAAAAATAATAGGAGTGGCTACTCAAATATCCAAATGTGTATTATTCACAATGAATGCATTAATTAGTTGTAACTCATACAATAGAATATAAGGAAACAATGTATCTTTGTGTGCTACTGCGACAATACCCTAGTAATAGCCAGTCGCCTTTAAATAAATAAGTGTAAGCTTAAATTGGGGCACCTGCCATTTTTTAGCAGCCCTGATGGTTTTAAGCATGCTGGAAAAAAAGAATTCATGAACAGAAAATGGCATCATAAAACTGTCATTGTTGCATAGCAACTCAACGTTAAATGGAACCAGGGGCTCCTGTACAACCGAAAGTAGGCATATTGGAATCTGTTTACACACACAGGTGTTCTGAGAATAAGTACAGAAAGCGAAATACAGATGGACTGAAATTGTCTGAGACATCAGAATTAAATCAGATGAAATCATTATAGACCACATATCTGGTACATATCTTGGTTTCTTTCACTGTATTTTATTTTTACATAGACAAAGGTGACTTTATTTACTTGCATGAATATTTCCTGACTAAATTTTCAAATGGCAATTAAAAGGCATGTTAATAAAATTGGTCTTGAAATATACACTGTTGTGGATTATTCACATCAAAATGTCATGCGTTTCACTGTGTGAACGGTTCTGCCATTGTCCAGAGCTGCAAATATCTCTCTAAAATTAACATTTAACTTTATTATACATTGAGCTCTACTGTTCATTTTCAAAATAATTTGTGTGTAAATCCATCATGCAGAAGAACTAAGTTAAATTTATTTGATATGTAGGTTTGCCTATTGTGATTTTTTTTATGCCTTTTGTCTTTTGTTGCTCAACAACATGCTCTCTTCAGCTGTCCAGACCAGTTCTGTTTTAGTCTGGTGATGTTTTCACACCTTCTTTGCCACTGTATATTTTTCTCGTGAGTAAACAAGAGAATACAGGTAACTACAAAACACAGGCACCACCAACATAAAATATCTAAATATGTTGCTGGCCTGCTGTGAGCCCCTAGATCAGCTTAAGCGTGTCTTGGTGCACATTGACAGAGATTCTACAAGTGTTTATAATTAAATAAACTGGAGGATTGACCAAATTCCACAAGAAATCCCATCATTTGGTGCCTGCTGTTCCAGGATCTCTAATAACCATTCAGCTGGTGTGATATACGGTGATCAGGACAGCCGCATCATGTTGTGTATCAAGAGGGACCCTGGAGCCTATCCAAGGCAGCAGAGGGCCCAAAACTGGAGTACACCCTGGCCAGGATGCCCACACATACACAGACATGCTCTACCAGCAATTTAGCTATGCCAGTTAGCCTAACTGCATACATTTGGAGAGGAATCCAGAGAACGTGTAGGAACCCTGCATGACTTGTGGAGAACATCAACATCGGGCAGAGGCGACGTTCAGACCCCCCAACCCTAGAGGTGTAAGGCAGCAGTGCTGAACACTGAGCTACAGGATTCATTAAGTGGTTTGGTGACTGTTCATGGCCAGTGGCCAGTTCCAGCAGGATGGGTCTGCTACTCCAAATGATAGATGTGATGGGTAGCGTATCAATTCCATATCAGGAAAATGCCCCCAGGCAACACCAGAACCACCAGAACCAATCACCATGGGGAAAAACTAGCTCTCGAGCTACTGAGCGAAACCAACACAGCTAGAAGGTAGGGTGAGTAGTCTCAAGACTTCTCAGTATCAATTATAAATAGGTAAATAAATCATAAATGGACTTTGTTCTGAAATAAGGAATTTAATTAGTGCCCTCTCTGTTTACATTCTTTGGTCCATTCCTGGTGACTTTAATCTTGAACAAAGGGTTTGATGTACTTGTTTCTCATAAGTCTGAAGCTTCTCCTGTTTGAATTCCTGCACCACAAAACCTGTTAAATATTTCAAGAACAATATTTTTTAAAATGTAGCATTGCAGCTAATTCCATCTCTCAACTTCCAGGCGAAGTTTAATGTAAAACTTTGCTAAGGGCTTTTTAATCTGATATATTTCCCAGGGTGATCTTCTCACTCTGTCTGCAACTATCAGAGGAACATCCGGTTACACCAAACCGAAACGGAGAATAACCCTGTGCTCCTTGATTTTAAAGTACGAGCAGCAGGGTACAGAGTAAGCTGTTCAGCAAAGACCCCCATACTTGTCAAGTGGTGTATGACTTTTTCGTTTTTTTTTTTTCTTTTTCCTTTGTTTTGACGTTATGAACCTACCGCAAACAACTGCCAAGCTCAATTTGAAAAGACATCTCAGCTAGACAGGGGCTTCAGTTATTTTTACTTTTCAACCCGTGACCTATCTTGTCGACCAATCCTGAGCGCTGAAAGCAAGAAAAAAAAACATTATTACTGGCTGTGCTTCTTGGAGAGCTCATTGCTTTGAATTGGAAGGAGATCAAATAGACATATTCATACATTTCTTAAGGAATACTCCAGGTTACTCTAAGTGTGCCTACGTGCACACCCTGCTCCTTGTATTGATTATATTTATGTGTTCATTTATTTATATGTGTCAGAATGCTGCCTGTTGGTTTTGGCTGGTGAATTTTGAAATAGAATTTAAGCTGTTCACTTCCATTGTTCTGTATTTCCACCTTTTTCAATGATCAAAAATCAAGTAAAGAAAGTTTAATTTGGCTTAACTGCACAGAGGTAGGCTTATTAAGATTGAGATAAATATTAATTTAAATCAGGAGATGATCTGCAGATCTATTTTTAGGGGAACCTACATGTCCTCAATTTTGCCACTGGAAATTGGAGGTAATTAGAGCAAAGTCACTGGTATTGTGCTTGGCAGGATGTAGAATGTTTGTTTTTGTTCTTTACCTCAATCTTAATTGACAAATTAAGGACATTTGAATCACAGCTTCTGCTGGTGATTATAGTGGCTGTGTAGTATGTCCATTTTAATGATGGAAAAAAATAATGAGTAAAATGCTCGTTATTTAAAAATATCCCCCATTTCCAGCATACATAGATGAATGTGAAGATTGTTGTTTGCTTGGTGTGCACCTAAATGAACAGAATTGCCCTTCCCTAAACCAGCAACTGAAATGCCTACAATTGGTTTATGTAAAATGCAACAAAATTAAGATGCAATATTTCATTTCTGACATTTAATCCATGGGATGAATGTCCCTAGAGATCTATTATTTTCTTAGAAATGAAGTACATGTTCAGTACATTGAAGGGTCACCATTGTGGCTTCCCTGAAAAAGGTCTGCGAGTCTTATTTCCTAACAAAATGGCACTTTCTTGCATTCAGAGAGGACTGGACTATATGGAATCTGAATATTTATGTAAGGAAAAAGGTCAATATGGATATATGCATTATTAAAAGTTAATGAAAGCAAAGAAAAATCAATTACATTTCCAAAGACTCATAGAATTACCAAAAAGACAGAAGATTCAATTCAATTTATTTTTATATAGTGCCTTTCACAACAGTGTCACCCCAAGGGTGTGTTGTGATACATTAAGACATCATTACGAGAGAACAATACAAAAACAGGGAAAAGGAAAGACAAAGAAAGAAAGAAGACAATGGAGGAGATGAGAATGGGTATAGATTTAATAGGTAAAATATAATTGTCCTAAAATGTGTCACAGGCTGCGTTCCAGCCATCCGGCTGAATTTCATTTGTAATTCCTCCTACCAAACTCCCTCTTTGTAGCAGATTCCTGCTCTGTGAATTGGCACAATGAATATATGAAATACACAAAATTGCTAGCAGATGTTGGTCACTGTAGAGTTTGCCCCCTTAAAAACGACATTAAATGCGCTCTGCACGGGCATGGTGTGGTTTTACAGAGTCTGAGACCAAATGTTCTACCTTAAAACTGTAACTGCTCTATTTAGGCTTTGACTTTTGCAATTAAGTGCAACTATGGCCTGCATGTGATCTGAAAATTCAAGCAATGTAATTCAAACAATATCAGTCAGGCTACTGAAAAATAAATAAATAAGGCAGCTTGATATCATCTCTACTGCATGCCGGTGTCCATCTCCATGGTATAAATGCTCAGCTCTTTAATTGACAGGTATGAGTTTTAAAATCCAGTGAAAATCCAGTGTAGCAATATATAAAATAAATTGAGTCCTCTCACCTGTTGCTTCATACCACTTAAATGTTGAGGGTAACAGTGTAACATAACCATAACAACTACTTTTCAATGATTAACTGTAATTACTTATGCCTCTTTTAAAATCAATTCAGAGTTAACATTTAAATTTTTTTTTTCTTCCAATTTATTTTATATAATAGCATATTATTTCAGTTTTAATGGATGGAAATGCGGATGTATGAAATAAAAACGCGCAGTTTCGTAATCCTCAACATTTAAGTGGTATGAAGGAGCAACAGGTGAGAGGACGCCAATGCTCCTCTAAACAGTGATGAATTCAGGATGAATTAAAGCGCGCGTCGGCAGGGCTTGCCCGCGTTCCCGCGCCGTTCTGTTTTAGGCGAAATTCTTTCACTTCTCTGCTACGAGCAAACTGGCAGCTGACAGCTTCTAATGTCGGAGTCTTTGACAGGACTGAGGGAACATAACAGCATGACCTCTAGCATCTGAAGAAACACCTTGTTTATTGTTATGAAGGGGGTAAAAAAAAAAAAAACTTGGCACAGTGGTGACAGACAGAACAGAATTCGCCATGCTCTGTGATTCATCAAAACACAAAAGTGTTACCATAGCACCTAGAACCACAGGTGCGGTTACCCGAGAACACCTACTATACAGCACGCCTGCAGTCACAATTGCCAGGAATATCACAGATCCCAGCACTACCAGCACCGAGGGAGAAAGGATCAAAATTTAATACAAACAAAAAATGATATTTATATGAATGGGGAGCGAACTACTAAATTTAACACTGTGGCTGTTATTTGTTAAGCTAATAATATTGATCACTTTCGTCCGTTGATGAAGTAGGCCTAAGCCTTTTTGCTATTTTCATTGCTTTTCCTATCAATGTTAGCACTAAGTCTTGATATTTACCCCAACAGCGCGGGATCCATTTACATGTCAAGCTCACGTAATGTAACTTGTAAAACTGGTTGAAGTTCGCACATTAGGAATTGTACAGCATGTCGACAAATGACTCCGTTAAATGAAAGTAAGTTCACTCAGACGCAACTTAATAAACCTCGGTGAGAAAATGCAGGGATGTTGCACAATGTGCCTGTTTACATTTGTCTTTATGAAGGCGACGCTTTATCTCTGACCCTAAGGCGCTTGATGTCTGGGTGCATCACCCGGACTGGGATTCCACCAGAGGCGGTGGTGCGCTTTGGGTAGTCATGGGGTGCCCCCATCCCCCAACTCGTGCATTGCCTCTCCTTTGCCACCTCCGTATCATAATAAAGGGGAGCAGGCGAGTCGTGCAGCCTCACCGAAGACTGACCCGCCGTTCGCCGGATGGATGAAGAGTAAAGGATGGATGCACGGCCGGGGTGCGCGCCTCGCCGTACCGATGACGGGGACGCGCAGCCCGGCGGGGAAAGCACGCGTCCGGCTGGCTGATTAGCTGGAAAATGGAAGCGTCCTCGCCGTTTTGTTTTACTCTTTACTAAATCCCCTTTCCCCCGCAACTCTCAATTAAACTGGAAAAAAAAGTTTTCCATCGCGCCTTTAAAAGTTTGCTGGTAATTAAGCGAGTATTTCTGAAATACCCCAAACTAAAATACTCCTGCCTGTTATTTTTCTAAAATGGTCTGAGATCAAAACGTATTCCAATGACAGTAAAGTCGCGTTTTTCTCTAAGCCCGGACAGTGTGGCTTTCAGGAAAACAGTTTCATCACTGTTAACGTGTCTTTTACTGACAAGATAAAAAAAAAACCGGCTTTTTTACAAGAAACAGAATATAACGCAAACTTACCTAAACGCTAAGGGTGATTTAGGGCTTTTTAAGGTCCACGAGCTACAATACTGCGCGTTTTTATTTCATACATCCGTGTTTCCATCCATTAAAACTGAAATAATATGCTGGCCAGTCTTATATGTCATAAACAGGTGGTGACTTTAACTGAAGTTCGTGAAGAAGAGATTCACAGCGTGCGCGCACGATATTATGTTAATTCCCTTTCATTGCAGGAACACTTGGATATGTAATTAACGAAGACAAAGCGTCTGTTGATGACAAAACCAGTTTATTTTTATTTAAACCGCCGTATGCGGTGGGGATCTTCGTAACGGCGGAGGTGGTATCGAGTCACATGGGTGCAGGTTTTGCTCGGTGCAGGGGGGGGTGTGACCGAGCTCACTGTGTAGCAGAATGTTGCCGGCAGTGGAGGGGTCAGGCAGTAACCAGAGGCATCGCTAGTAGCACAAAGGATCATCTCCCCGCTTCTTTCAGCCCCATTAATATCAGAGTGTGCCTCGCCGCCTGCTGCATTATTCATGAGCACGCGGGCAGATGCCACCATGAGACCTGATACATCCTCACTCATGTGACACTGAGTGACAGAGGCCTGGCTTTGCAGCCCCCCCCTCCCCCAGCACACGCGGCTAGGTGGCTGGACGTGCCGCCGTTTCCTGGCTTAATGACCGGCGTGATGTATGTACTGCGCGGTGCCGGATCTCCCGACACATCAGCTACACCCCGACGGACCTTGGCCCCCGGGAGGGGGCACGTCTCGGCGAGGGAGGGAGGGGGGGGGGGGTGGCGACTGACAGGCCACGCCGCAGGGTGGAGGCCCGTGAAATTTCTCATTAGCTGGGACTCGTGGGGTTAACCCTGGAGTGGGACCCCCGCCCCCCCTTCCGCCCCCACCCCAGGGCACTGGAGATGACTGCGTGCTGCGACTGCTTCCTGCCCCGATGTCCCCAAAAGAGCCGCCAAACTGGAAGTGGAAACACAAGACGCCTCGAAAACAGTCTTCCAGTAATGCCGCACGGAGAGCGGAGCGGGACAGCAGCAGTGAGCTAGAATGTTCCATGGGGGAAGCTGTTAATGCAGAAATGATTACAGGTAACAAAAGTCTAGAGTATGACCTCCGACCCGCATTAATAACCGTACGAATATTCCACTGATCAAAGAACAAATGGCTCAGAAACATTATTATGACTTTGTGTTGTTTACTATAAATAAACTACAATAAGTGAACAATTTATAGTTATAGCAGTTTTATTTGGGTCAAATCCTGGTGATTTTTATTTTGTGAAGCGAAGCACGTCTTCTGCAATGGCAAGGAAAACCCCCAACACCTACAAATCATTACAATTTCATTTGTTATTCTTAAATACTCCAGAGTATAATTTGTCATGAAAATGTAAACAATTTCAGAGAAATTATTCTGACACAATTCTGTCAACCGGTTCTGACGAATCGCATTCATAGATTATTGCTTTTTTTTTTCCCCATTCCTGGTGATTCCAGCAGACACTCTAGTCAATCACTGCAGAGGAATTTAATTTGCTCCCGCCTTGGTCTACAACATGACGAGATAAGGAATGTCGAGGGAAGAACTAATAACATTTCAACTAGAAAACTTATTTGGTTCCATTCCCTAAAAGATGATTTTGCACGCATCCTGGTTTTGTCTAAATAAGGATTTATTGCAAAGCGTGTTCTCTGTCAAATGCAAAAAAAAGAGAGCGTATGCATATTGACTTTTTGGGAATCCAAAGGTAAAGATTCAGAGAAAGATGAAGTCCGCAGACACTCTTATTCTCCTGTGATATTGAGTTAATCATATTTACGCAGCCTTAGTGGAAGATTGTGCCCTGAGTCCAGTGGCAACAGAATGCTCTGTGTGGTAACAAGTGAAATATCCCATATTTCCTTCAATTAACCACTATATTGTATCTGCAATTTAAAGCCCATACCATATGTATTCCTCCCAGAAGCACTATACTGTACATAGTGTGACATAACCCAAATGAAGACTTTTTTCGAATAATATTGCACCAAATATGAGAGCACAGATTCTGAAGCACTGGCTTCAAATCCGGGGTATATGTGGCCCCAGAGGGGTGGATGAAAACATTTTCAGGTGCAAATATAGGGTATGACACATGATAATGTCACCTTTGAATTGAAACAGCACCTGCGACTTCTCAGACTAAAGCCAACAGTTACACCATCCCCAAAAAATCCGCCTATCTGTATCCGGAGACATTCAGACCCATGTTACCTCAGCTGTGTTGTTCTGAATGCTTTTGCTAAGTATACAACAATCTGTTTAGTGTACACAATCTCACCTAAAAAATGTAGATAGGACTCAGACTATACAAGAGTCATCTCGGAGTTTTCTTGTTATGCGTATATAGTACACTTAAATTTTTATGTGCTTCCTTAACACTATACAACAAATAAACATGAGACAGTAAATACACCAAAGAATAAATAACGATAAATGAATAACGATAAACATATAGATAATGCACCACAGAAGCTGAATCTCGGTTCCCAGAAGGCTAAAGGTTGAGTCATAGTAAGACGGCAAATGTGTTTTACTTCTGGTCATAACGTAAATAAAAGAGTTTATTTAGAAAAACATAACACTACATAGAAGGGTTTTCCTCACCTCACTGTGAAAATGTATACAGAAACCAAAACAAAATCGTTTTTGGTTAACGAATTCTGCAAAGTTTTGCCGACCTCACTTTCCAAAGCCACGCTCCTCGCTTTTCACCCCAGCTGGTCTGTATGAAGCATTAGTCTATCCTCCCAAGCAAGGCCAGCTGAACTGCATTAATGAGAAACCAGCTGCAAGGGCCGGGAAACCCGCAGCAGATGGGATGTACTGTGATCTAACCCTGTGTTGCAGCAGCACCCCCTGCTGGAGCACATCTGCATAAACATCTAGGAATGTCTACGTAAGCCGCTATGAACTGAGGCACTTGCAAAGTGATTAAATAGCGAGTGTCTACCCCCCCCATGACCTGTTAAATACCCCTTTCTTGTTTGGTCTCAGATGTGCCCCAACATACAGATTGAGTCAGGAAACTCAACTGTCAGTAGGTGTAGAAGACCCTAATGCTTTGTTACTCCCACTGAAATGTAGATTGCTATTATCAGAGTGCTTGCTGATGCTGGAATGAAGACAGACAGAGTTTAACATGAGGGTCAAGCATCAGACTCCGTGTTGGCCCCACAAAGCACGTATTAGACTACGGTTTCTGAATCTCGTGTAACTGAGTTGTCATACTTTCGCCATGAGCAATGTAGCTTCTAGTGAACACTTTAAACAAGTGTGTTTTACTGTAGTGTACACCTACACTGTCAGAAAAAAGGATACAGCCCCGGTACAGTTTTGTACCCCAAGGTAGAAACAACATTAATGTACCCCCTATGGTACAAAAATGTTCCGCAAAGTCCATTTCTGTACCTTAAAAGGGACCTTAACCTATGGCTAGAGTACAGCCCCAGTGACAAGTGATTGTACCCTCAAAGATACAAATTGTTACTTTTTTTGGTACTTTGTTACTTTTTTCTGGCATTGTACTCTATTTGCTACTGTATATGACATGAATTTGTGTATATGACAGTTTGCAGGCCATGCAGCTACTAAGTGCACAAGCTACTAGACAATTACTGAATTTCTTCCATCTACATAAGAATGACACTGCATCTCTTTAAAAATACAAATCAACATCATTGTAATACATCCCCTCACAGCAGAGGAGCAGAAATAAGGTTTAGGCACCATCACATATGTTATGTTCAAGTAACAATTTGACCCACCAAACCCAGAGCATGGAATCCCTTTATTACAAATCAGCAGTGTTGTTACATGCATAAAACTGGGGTAAGAAATGACTTGCGCTTCAAAAAAGCTGCAAACATGAGTTCAATGAGTATTTCACTTTTCATACATCACATTGAGCCAGATGAATTACATTCTTATAAAAGCCATTCACCAAGGCTGCTTTTCTTTAGTTTTCGTGGGCATGGAATGTTAATGGTAAGCAGGTTTTTTTTGTGTTTTTTTGATGTTTGCAGATTACATTTTCTTTGTTCTCTCCAGACGAATGGCTGCAACATTGTGCATGATATTAATGTGCCGGACATCAGGATACTTCTGTCCAAGTTTCGGGTCTTTTCAATAGAAAACATCTCAGTGGGCTTTTAGGTATTTTGTTTTCCGCTTGTACTCACTCAGGCTAAAGGATGTAATTAAAATTCCCAGCCATGAGATATGACATTGTGGGGTTTTTTCGCCACTGAACAGACATTTTTGCACCATTATTGTCTTCTTAGCAACACTGTTGCTGCAGTTTGGAAAAAGGTGGATCTATTTGCCGAAGTGACCTAAGCTTTGTATTTTAATGATGCCTTTTCTGTTTGTTACTTGCTCAATTCCAGACAAAATGTATTCTCTTTCCCGTCCCAGGGTACTGAGTTTCCTCTGACGACACATTAAATAGATGTTTTTAATTTCTCATTGCAGTCATTAAATTTTCTAAGCCACCCGCTGGACATCGAATGGTGACTCAGATCTCCCCAGAGACTAAGCCCTGAGCACAACTCTTACCCATTAAAACCGAAACTGCAGCAGAATTCAGCCTGCTGATGCAACACGGGAGGGAGAGTTGGTTCAAACGGATGGTGTAAGAAGAGCTGTTGGTCCATGGTGCGAAGGTCCTGTCCATAAGATCTTCACAGAAAGCTGTGGACTATTGTAGCTACAGAGTACATCTTTGGTGATCAGTGTTTCTAAAATAATATCATTCTGTACATCATTCTGGTGCAGATGAGTAAAATTACAATGTCCACAATTGGTTGGTGGCCTATCCTGCCTTATGCTCATAGCTTCTGCGATAGGCCCCCGAACCCCACATCCCTGCACAGGACAAGCAGGTATAGAAATTGAATGGATGGAAATTATAATGCTATTTTGTAGACAGTGAATAAGATTTTATAATTAGGCCATTTTCAGCTAGACAGTTTAGACAATGAAACTACTGGAGAGGAGGACACAACAATGTTCGCAGTCAGCATTCTGCTTGCTGATGAAGGGGCTGGGGAGGGAAACCTGCACGATTTGGTCATTAGGGTCCTGTCAGTAAGATTCTCCAAGATGGTTTTGGACCACTGAAGCTGCACCACAAGTGAGTGAAGATGGGGATTTCTATATATCTGTATTCTGGTGTTCTTCATGGAATAACGACATTCCCAGTGCATTATGGGTACCATGGGGTGAACTGCCTTTCAGCCCAAGTTCAAGAAGTACAAAGTTCAGGGTTGTTTCTTCTGCATTAATTGGATTCTGAATGTGAGAGGCAATGTACCATTCCGCCTCAGACTCTTACTCGGTCTTAACTAGAAGAGTCACATGTGAACATGGTGGAAACATACTGCCCTCTAGTGCCCACTGATGTTACTGTTTCCTTTGTTATAGAACTGGGTGTGGTTTTCCTGTTTATTAATTAGATTAACTTTGACAAATGTCAAAACTGCAATTATTTGCAAAGCTGAAGTATAATGACATTTCTAACTAAATTGGGTTAATTTTTAAATTCACCCTGTTCAAAGAGAATATTTTCCACGGTGGATATAGTAATGTAGAATTAAAATGAAAAGTTATGTGGTTCATTTGAACACTTTGTAAACTTTATGTATTATAATGAGGAGAATTATTGATTCTCCCAGATAATAATCACAAGCATTAAACCCAGTTGTGACTGTCCGCTAAAACCGTACTTCAACCAGCACGTGGGCTTGTTTACATACAGCACCACAAAGACCCATTGATTCACCCGGGTATGTTATCTTAATAGATTTAACTTTCTAAAGCTGCTGTCACACGTCATCGAAACAAAATATGCCCAGAGTAAGGAAGAACTCAAGCAAAAGAAGGAGTAAAGAACAGCTTCCACTATGATTTCTGTGCGGCAGTTTCGTCACGGCCGAGGCTGCCGTTTTCTGCATGATGGGGTCATGTGGTACCTCCTCTCGCTCATGTTGGCATTTGCACCTCACGGGTTTCTTAGCAGGCTGTCTGCATGCTTACATTTCACATTAAAGTTCTCACAATTATGTGTGTCGTTGTTTCCTGGTAATTTCAGTGCAGTGTGTAATTTTTTATTCATATTGATTACTGAACATTCTCTAAGCAGTGTCAGCCACCACTGGATAAAGGCACACTGCAAGTTATCAGTGACACTGAAAAACTGACTGAGAGTCATGTTCTGCCTCTAGGATTCCATTAGATTGTTCAGTTTCCATTTGCAATCTGTTATGGCGCTCAGACGAACTGACGGTTTTGCGTTTCTTTGTGTGTGTATGTTGGGGGGGGGGCGGAGGTATGCATTGCTTTTAGAATCTAGTTACACACATGCACTAAATGTTAATAATTAGCCCTGCATTGCTATAGCATAACTACAAAAAATATTTGGATAAATAACTTATCTATAACTGTTTACCCAGTAGAGTTACTGTGAGCCTGGAACCATAAGATAGGGAGATCACAGAGATGCAGGCCATTTTAAAACACCATTTTTTCCCTCTTTGGAATAAAATCAGAATACCCAGTGGAAACATGGCTAGAAGACATACAGACCTGGTGACATGAATCGAAGTCACAATGACATAATCATATTTTATTCAGTTTTATTATTATTCAGTTTTACTAATTGTTTTTTAAAAATTAATGTCAGATGGATATGACATACACTAACACTTTACAGTATATCCAAAACGAAGAAGAGGCATTTTTCCACTGGGCCTTCCTGAGCTGAGTTGCAATCTACAAAAATTACACTAGATGTCACTACAATACAGATATTGTAACACGAAACGAAATCTCTTGGTGGTGGACCTTTATAACCGTTTTTTTTTTATCATGCCAACAGCATACGGAAACAACGTCAACTTACTGACGTAAACAACGTCAAATTATTATTATTATTTATTTATTTATTTATTTATTTATTTACAGCTACACTATTAGTGCATATTTGCATAATCTTTGATTATACGGGGTATGTGAGATTTTTCTTCAGGATTATAATAAGCCTAGCAAAATTTTACGATATACGCTTCGTGGAATGCTTTTGATAAATCATGAAACTAAGAAGGCCAATTTGCATTCAGCTGCCACAGAGGCAACACGACAGCAATCACGGCCTGCTTTTGTAACCCTGAGCTTTCAAGTCTGGACATGGAACAACTCTTGTATAAGAGGCAGACTGTTGGAAAGGCGACGGCCGTCTGCAGCTACAGTTACAATAGAATCTGTTTGCATATTCATAAATTAAATGGCTGAGTAGATCAGCCCGTAAAGAGGCTGACGACGGTATAAGACGTGCCACTGTAATCAGTTAATCAGAAGCCCGAAGCATATTTTCTGTGACAGGACTGGCTGACACACCGGGCCATATTATTAGCAAGTTAGTTCTTTATCCCGGGTCAAATTTCAGTAAATGTGTTGTAATTACGTGTTTGTGCACCGCCTGTGTGGGGAAAAGTATTACTATAGGGTCTGAACAGGCTACATTATCTCCTTTCAACAAGCCGTGTACCTCGCACCTCTTTGGCCGGCGTTATTGTGATTTGATTAAATATTTTTTAAAAAACAAAAGATGGAAAATGAGTGAAACTGAATTGTTCAATTATCATACGTGTAACATTTTTTTTTGTCCCAAGCCTCTCATACTCTGCAAAAATCAGCCATGGTAGTCCTTTGTTTACAGGCACGGCAGTATAAAATGGACCTGTTCCGCTCATTAATTAGCATTTTCTTTCATGCTGTAATTAGGGTTGCTACCTTTTGAAGGGCGAGGTTTAGCCCGACGAGTGTTTGAAGCTCAAAGATTTCGGCAGCTGGGAATCACTACCGTTTCGAATCGTCCGGATGCCGCAAAGCGCAAAAAATCTGATTAAGGCCGTTTCTCTAGGAGTTTATTTGTCAGGAGCGATTGTTTAGCGGTGATTAGTATGTATGCTGATGCTTGCAGCCTCGCAGCTACGGCTGGTTGTGGTACCTGTGCAGAGCAAACCGGGGGCTCGCGAACACCCTTGCAATAGTTTAACATTATCGCAGTAAGTTTCTGCGAATTTGGCTGAGCGACTGGTTAAAAAAACACAATCTGGAGAGGATGGTCTGTTTAATCATCCTACTAGGTAGGCCTCTACAAACGAACTACTTACGCAACTGTGTAACATACCTGTTTACGTTTAGTAATGCTTTTAGCAGTCATAATGTTAGTATGTAATGAAAATATTGTGCTTAACCTGAATTGTTTCCGAAAACAAACTTATAAGAACATAAGAACTATACAAACGAGAGGAGGCCATTCGGCCCATCGAGCTCGCTTGGGGAGAACTTAACTAATAGCTCAGAGTTGTTAAAATCTTATCTAGCCCTGATTTAAAGGAACCCAAGGATTCAGCTTGCACTACGTTATCAGGAAGACTATTCCATACTCTGACTACACGCTGTGTAAAGAAGTGCTTCCTTAAATCCAGTTTGAAATGTTCTCCCGCTAATTTCCACCTATGGCCACGAGTTCTTGTATTTGAACTAATGCTGAAGTAACTATTCGGTTGAACAGCATCCAAACCTGTTAGAATCTTATAGACCTGGATCATGTCCCCCCTCAGTCTCCTTTGCTTGAGGCTGAACAGATTTAGCTCAAATAACCTTTCCTCGTATGACATTCCTCTAAGACCAGGAATCATTCTTGTGGCCCTACGCTGCACCTTTTCTAAGGCCGCTATGTCCTTTTTAAGATATGGTGACCAAACCTGTACACAATATTCTAGGTGAGGTCTCACCAAGGAATTTATTCAAAAATGAATGAAGCTGTAAATTATGTAGGTCACGTCTTTAAACATACTAACCACCCATAAATAATAATAAATACGATGTGAAATTTCACACCATTTTAACTGCAGCAATACGTTCAAGGTGCATAACGTATTTGGTGAGTATTGCTTTCCAAATAGAATTTGATAAAATCTGTATTTTTGTAATATCAAGTACTGAAAAGGAGTTTATGTGACTCCAGGTGTTATTGTGGGGAAACGGTTTCGTAAAATGATGCAATGCTGTCATGCATTACAATATTACTTTGTTATTACCAGTGTAAGGTGTTTATGAGTAGAAAAAATTATACATTATTGGCTTTGAACAAGGCCAATCAGCTTTCTTAAGCGACACTCATTGCTTTGTAAAGAAAAACTACCCCTCTTTCCTTATAGCACATAATTATAGGTTGGGTGTCAAGCAGAAAATGAGGTCAGCAAAGGCTGAAAATAGGTAACCTTTTAGCAAGTTACCAAAATCTAGATATACAAGATATATGTAGATGTATGACTAATTATTGAAACAAGGTCACAGTTTGTGAGGGTCCTAATGACGGTGAGGATGATCTAGTATTGTTTATTTCTATCAGTGTACAGTACATCTTTGTAGACATTGATTTGAGCAGATCATTGTTGCCAATCACCCCTAAATGAGTCAAGCAGTCCTGTTACACTTCAGAGATCCCCCCCCCACCCGCAAAATGACGTTGTCTTCACGCTCTAGTTCCTTTAAATCGTGCTGTTGATGCAGGCTTATGAATTTTGCTGAAAGGGCAATTCCAAATTGCATTTTTTTGAGGGACTTTCTCAAGCATACGTGCCGAGAGAAGCTGTCATGTTTAATATGAGCATATCTGGAAGAAATGTCAGTCTTTGAGGCTCTGCATTTTATTACCTCCGCACAACAGGCGAGATTCCTTAATACAGTAGCTTGATCGCTTTGCCCCTTAATGGATAACAATAGTTTACAAAGGTGCTACGTGATATATAACATTTGTGAGTGATTTGCATAGCTGTGCACTAGTATATATGCAGTGATAAATATGCCATTATTCATATACTGGTTTTGTAATGAGGCATCTTCTCTTATTTGACGGGCTTTACTCTTCATCAGGATCTGACAGGTCCTGCCTTGAAGATGTATGGCCATCGTTTGATAGCGGTATTCCCATTGTCCATTTCACCTCCGCAGAGACGGAAAAGTGGTGACGGTCGAGGGCAGGAGTCCCATTAGGGCCACCATTAGTTTGCCGAGTTCCTGTCCACACGACTGCTCAGACTGCCTCCTGGTATATAATGCGAGCTGGCCTCTGAGGGAGTCTCCACGGTGACTGCAACAAAGGGCACAAATCCCACTGAGTACCCATAATGCAACTTGCGCCATCAGCAACTCAGTTGTGGTCTATGTTGCGAGATTTATTTCACTGCTGTCAACCATACAGTCCTTTTTATTCCAGGGTGTTACGAAAAACTCACAGACAAAACACACCTCTACAATTTACACATGCATAACGTTACTGCTAATACCTACATAGAGGAAACCAAACTCACTAAATGACTGAATGTACTCAATCAACCAGAAAGAATATTATTATACGTTTCAAACTGGAAAACACCTAACTGCTCGGAGCCAGTTTCGTATAAAGTAAATTTCCGCGCTGACTTGAAATAAATTGACTTATTTGTCCCGTCTCTTACTTCAACACCATTCCGTACTGACAACCACCCTTTACCACAAGAGACAAAAAAAGAAATGCTCATTAATGACGATGACGGAAGTCAAAATGGGTGTTGGCAGGTGTAAGTGGAAGACGCCTGGAAGACTAATTTTGATGGATGGCTTCTTTGTACCCTAACCCCTTAGGGTACGTTTACTCATTAAACATGACAGGGCCCTGTCTGAGAATGCCATATAAATCAATCTGAACCGTCCAAACTGCAGCCTGTGCAGAGGGCCTCTCTGGCACCCCAACATGCTCGCAGGATACGGGGGGGGCTGCTGCCTCCGACACACTTCTGCAGTCTTAGTATTGCGTGGATTTGCCTCATGCATTCTGTGTCCCCGTGGTGGCATTCCACTGAAGAACGCGCCGGCAGATCCAAACTAGACACACAATATGGAAGGCAGTCCGGTCTCTAAATGTATGTAATTTCGTCCAGCTTTATTAATATGGCAGACAAAACACTTATGACTTTGATACACTTATGAATATACAACAACCATTAGGGATGCAATTATAAAACTGACAAAAAAAAGTGGCAAATGTTGTTATGGAGACGATACCTTTCTTCTAATCTCCACTGGCATCCTAATTGCATTTTCCTCACTTCCTCTCAGAAATCTTCATAATGCGGCGCTTGATAGATGACCAAGACAGGCTACTGCTTATTAAAAAAGTTGCGTCCCTGTTTATAAATCTGCAAGATGGGCTCTGTAATGTACTGCTTCAGACCACAGTGCTGCCTATACCAAGATCATATCTTTAAATCACCTCTACAAATAATCGTGTTTGTGTTTGTATTAAATATGAAACTTGCAAGCACTGAAATGAGTCAGCCGTAGCCAAGAGTAACAAAGCGGTCTTTCGTGGGCAGAGTCCCCCACTGCTTGTATGCAGTGATGCATTACTTGTCTATTCACTTTCTTGCACATATTGTCCTATAAGTACTATTTTTGAATTTCATAACGTCGGAATACAATTGTAGGTGCTCTTGCTATGCATACATCGATTAATTTGTGCTCCTGTGCAGTACACGTGATTAAAAATCATAATCTGAGGTTGCTGAGGTCTTTTTCTTTCGATATTGTACCAACAGCAGTGACACGTACTTAAACTTAAAGTTCCACTTGCCCAAATTGTACTGGTGGACGTCTTGGTCACCTCACAGACCAAGCCAGGTAGTGTTGTAATGTTTGGATTCTCCAACCCAGTATCTTTTCTTTATGTCCTTACCATGCATTTCATTTCATTCCTTTGTCGGACTAAAAAGGCATCACAGACTGCTTGAGATACCTTTCATTCCTGCCCTGATCCTTACTCGTCACAAAGACCAAAATTAAACGTTTAGAAAGCATTTACTATAAAAAGCACAACACACATATATAAACAATATATTCAGTTACGGTGTAATGGACTGCAGCATGTGGATTCTGAGCAACACTTTGTAAGTGTGTAAAGATTAGGAAGCATGTTAACAACTGTGGATCCTAATCCCTGAATAAAAACGGGGAACCACATTTGACAACGCTACGTTGATTGCAGGCAGTGTAAGATCATTCTGACCTCAAGGAAAGACAGCGTGTAATTTAAAGAAGGACAAAAAAAAACAAAATGAGAGGGAAATCAGTATGATTACACACTCAGCCTTTATTTCTCTCCTTTGGCTGCACACAGAACCTCCAATTAGGGCGATGAAGATGGGGCCTGAACTGCCCAGTCTATTTGTGTCTCTCGTAGAAATCCAGATTTGTGAAAAAAGGAGAGAGAAAAAACGCGGCGCATCCACGTCTGATACAGATTCTGACATTAGCTGAGGAAATCTGGGACACAGTTGCATTCATTGTTCAGTGAGCTTTTCTACACAGTTAAACCCACCGACAGCAATGAATGTTGATTGTGACCTTTGCTCAAAGTTGTTTGAGGAAACAAAGAGGAGACCAAAGGATTAAAAAAAAATAAAAATAAATAAATCAGAAACATGCAGTCGACGTTCTTGTAAGTCTCATCTCCTGGCATGATCGCCAGAGGCGCTGCCCATAAGGGACCCTCGAGGAGCATGGGGCAGGCCGCAGGGCACAGTCAACGGTCGATGGTTTTTTTAATTTACCCCAAACTCACCGACAGCGTTGAATGTTCACTGAAGCGAACTCTGCGTGGCTGTAAAGAGATGCACCGGATCGTGGGTGGAGCTGGACTGAAACTTGCTGTGAATTTAATCTTCTCAGGTGCTGGATGCGCTCGATTAGGCAAGGTGACTTCTGATCAAGTCAGTAACATATCCACACTGGCTATCATTGATAGCAAGTATAACTGTTTTTAAACAGTTAAACCTCACAAATATGCTATAAACACAAAACATCTTAAAAGAGCCAATTAGGATATGCAGTAACACATTGCTTAAGTAACTTGGTAACAAATCAAAATATAGTAACTGCATTAAATACATGAACCGTTATCACTGATTAATGATGAACAGAAATGGGATCAATGGGTAGCTTTTTTTACTACTTTTTTAATACTTAGGCCTTGTCCACACGCACACGGGTATTTTTAAAAACGTAGCTTTTTCTTTGCGTTTCGGTCTTTCGTCCATACCGAATGCATTTTAGGTCACTGAAAACGGAGCTTTTGCAAAACTCTGTCCAGGGTGAAGGTTTTCGGAAACTCCGTTTTCAGAGTTTTTGGCTTATGTCAGAGTGTGTGTCGTTATCTACTTCGTTTGACGTCAGAGTGTGCCCCATTCGCTGTGTACGTTAGACGAGTATGCTCTTGACAGCTTGTTTTTGTTTTCCATGTGGATGGAGATTTTTTTAAAAACAGCGTCTGTGCGGAGGGAAATTTTTTTAATGACGGAGGAGGGAAAACACCATTTTTAAATATACTCATGGACAAGGCCTTAGTATCTGGTTAATTAATACATTAAAAGTATAGTAATACATTATTTGTGTCCTCTCAAGTAAAGTGTTACCAGAAATGCATAATTAAACAAATAAATATTGCCTGAATACAAAAACAGTAGAACAAGTATGACAATAAAAACGATTAAATCAATTTACACAATTACTTTGAAATTAGCAGCAGATACGGACAATATCAACAGGAGTGTTCAACAGGTATTTGCTTTCACCGTTATTCCTCTGTTCTTCGCAGTCAGCTTTAAAAAACAGCTGTCTAATACATCTGTTGTGTGTATCCGTCATCCTTCTGTAATTGTGTTTCTGGAATGAGAGAAGTTTGATTACAGGTACGGGACTGTCGCCGCTCAGCTACCAGCTTGCGTCGCACAAGACACGGTTTATCTGCATGACAGTTAATTAGCCAGTCGTTGTATCATTTATCTGCCCATAAAGGTACACAGGACATGTTTAACAAATAATGCAAATGGCATGGAAAGCAATTCACTCGAGAAAATCTATAAAGATAAGCATCGTTCTGGGGTCAGGCG